>NC_048303.1:69392269-69758657 GCF_013100865.1 Trachemys scripta elegans
CAGTTCATCTGCAAATTTGACACCATCAGATCAGGATTAAACAAAGACTGTGAATGGCTATCCAACTACAGAAACAGTTTCTCCTCCCTTGGTGTTCACACCTCAACTGCTAGCAGAGCACCTCACCCTCCCTGATTGAACTAAGAGCATAAGCTTTCGTGGGTCAGAACCTCACTTCTTCAGATGCAAGTCACTTGCATCTGAAGAAGTGAGGTTCTGACCCACGAAAGCTTATGCTCCCAGTACTTCTGTTAGTCTCAAAGGTGCCACAGGACCCTCTGTTGCTTTTTACAGATTCAGACTAACACGGCTACCCCTCTGATACTTGACACTCATATGCAGAAGTGTGCTTTACATGTTTTTATAGGTAACAAAATTATAGATTTGTTTTCCTATAGGTATAAGAAGTTTTCTTAGTTGTCTACTTTGTCATATATGTATGTACACACACACACACACACACACACGAGAAAGAGAGAGATGGGGAACTTAGGCACAGAGAGATGAAGGTCAGAAATTTCCACTACTTTTGGGTACCCAATTTGAGACATCTAGGACCTGATTTTTCAAAGTACATACCATTTCATAGTACTTTATAAATTCAAAGCACAGCTCCCATTGATTTCAGTTTCAGTTATGAGCGCTCAGTATGTCTGCACATCAGACACCAGTGACTCTGTTCAGGCCCCCGGAAAATGAGGAATTCAAAATTAGTGACCCCCTGTGAACAATTGGATTTAAGAGACTATCACATAGAAACTGTGTGGCTGTGGCAAAGGCAGAAATATATATAATCCATTTCTCAGGCCAACACTCAACTGCCTTAACCCTGAGACCATCATTTCTCTTCCTGCAATTCCTTGCCTCGTTCATCTTTTCCAATTTCTGCAACAAATAAAGTATGGGTTATACCAGAGTCTCCTTCACTCTGTGATTCATCCCCAGAGCAAGTCCATCCTGTCCACTGTAAGCATAGGGGTCCTGTGGAAAAAAATGGTATGTGATCATATAATTAAAAACTGTATGCATTATGATTTGCACAGACAACCTTAATTCTGGCATTTTCTAACTTTTGAGTTCTTGACTTTGAAACCTTAATATTGCTCTTTAAACATAGGTAGGGGTGTGTGAGTGTGTGTGTGTCTAGTTTCCTATATTTTTAAAAAAAGGCAAACTGATATTTTCCCCATCATATAGTATCATATTGATACCCACATGGATCATCAGCAGGGTTTGGAAATTTTAGATCCACTGACAGATCTCTGCCACTTGAGCTAATGGATAATTGATAGCAGTCACAGATTGTCATCCTCTATAGATACTTCGCCTCTGGGTTTCAAAGATGTTTGCTGGCAGCATGGGAATGATGAGATTCGGAGATCTTGGGTTCTATTCCAGGCTCTGGAGGGGAGTGTGCTGTAGTGGTCACAGTCTGTTCTGCCCTATCCTCTCCTTGTCCCAGGCCGCTTACTCTTCCCCACCCCTGGCTCCTTGTCTCTGGTCCAGGCTCCTTAACTATCTAGAACCAGTCTTCATTTCTCAGGATTCTTACCCAAGTTCCAGTCTACTTGCCTGCCAAGTGCTAGCCCCATCACCCTGGATTCCCAGTCCCAATCACCTTGCCCAGACATTCTCAGCCCTGCCTATAATAAAGGCTGTGTATGTTAAGATGTATATGAAAATTATAGATATTTACTGAATCTCTTTCTTCCATTATTGGTATGTTGCTTGTCAGCTTAGACTGTAAGCTTTTTGGGGCAGGGACTGTGCTCTTCTGTGGATGAGAATCCAAATAATGATAAATAGTGAAGAAAACCGTGTAGATTAACTGGAATGTACAATCCATAACTCTCAAGTCTTTTCTCATGGTTTTGTAAAAGCCTCAATCTTCATGCTTAAATACAAATAAATTGTGCTTCTTTTGCCAAGAGAACGATATTTTTATTACAAATTTCAAATAATTGCGGTAGATTTAGTTAAATGTCCACTCACATAAACTAGTGCCCTGCTATTGAGTGATGGTCACCTTTATAAATACAGAAAATAGTAAGAAAAGATCTCATATTTAATGAATCTTTTAAGATACACCTAATTTAGTTTAAGTATCAGGGGGTAGCCGTGTTAGTCTGTATCTACAAAAACAACAAGGAGTCTGGTGGCACCTTAAAAACTAACAGATTTATATGGGCATAAGCTTTCGTGGGTAAAAACCTCACTTCTTCGTGAAAATAGGAAGTTGGATAAAATGATACAGAATTCATGGAAGGCTGGGCTTCAATTAAAAGGAACCATGAATGGCTAACATAAGTGGAAGGAACCTTATAGAAGATGGTTTAATAGTCCATTGCTTGATTTCTTTTTTTTAATTCTAAGCTTCAGTGAAACCTACAGATAAAGGCACAGTTCTTTTTTAATGAATGACTTCTTAGGAGTAGAAGTCCTTGTTTGAATGTGGGTGAAGATTTGGTACATTTTTATGCTTTTTCTCTTGGACTTCTTATAGCATTGCCTGTTATACACCATGCATCTCTGTGACCAGTTAATATAACATAGCTCTGATTGTGTTTTTGTGAAATGCATATTCAGATGCATGTTAAGCATTTTTTCATCATAATTTTGTATCAATGCATGTGCCCTGTTAAAAAGAGTATGTTCAGGTATTATGACAGATAAGGCTTTTTTATATGGTGTTCAATGTGTTTCACTGTATTCATGCTACATCATTGGATGACTTTAGTGAGAGCTATTGCGTGATCAACACTTTCAAAAATCAGGCCACTTACTTATCTCTTCATTTAAATAAGGATTTAAGAGCCTAACTTTAGACACCCATTTTGGAAATCTTGATCTGTTTTTGATGTATGTTTGTTTATACCTTTTTATTTCAGTGACTAACAGGATGTCTTTGTTAAAACTCAGCACTGTCACAGTGGCATAAGTGAGCCCCAGAAGTCCCAAGTGCAAGAATAGGTTAGGGCCCCCTTCCTGATTCTGAAATCTGAGTCCCCCAACCTATCCCATTGCCTCCCAGCACCTCTCATTCCTCCAACAGCTCACTGCACCGCACCATAACATACTCTACACACTCCTGACCCCGCAGATCCCAAGAACTCCCTGCTCACCCCTAGCCCAGCAACAACTCGTCATAAGAACATAAGAACGGCCGTACAGGTCAGACCAAAGGTCCATCTAGCCTAGTATCCTGTCTACCGACTGTGGCCAATGCCTGGTGCCCCAGAGGGAATGGACCAACAGGCAATGATCAAGTGAGCTCTCTTCTGCCATCCATCTCCATCCTCTGACAAACAGAGGCTAGGGACACCATTCCTTACCCATCCTGGCTAATAGCCATTAATGGACTTAACCACCATGAATTTATCCAGGTCTCTCTTAAATGCTGTTATAGTCCTAGCCTTCACAACCTCCTCAGGTAAGGAGTTCCACAAGTTGACTGTGCGCTGCGTGAAGAAGAACTTCCTTGTATTTGTTTTAAACCTGCTGCCTATTAATTTCATTTGGTGACCCTTAGTTCTTGTATTATGGGAATAAGTAAATAACTTTTCCTTATCCACTTTCTCCACATCACTCATGATTTTATATACCTCTATCATATCCCCCCTTAGTCTCCTCTTTTCCAAGCTGAAGAGTCCTAGCCTCTTTAATCTCTCCTCATATGGGACCCGTTCCAAACCCCTAATCATCGTCACCCAGCTTTTTTTCCTGACCACTCCCTGACACCACTTGAGCTAGGTAGCTCCAGCCAATAGTTTTGCACAGCACCTCAGCTCCATCCCATCACCTGTCCTGCCCTCACACAGTGCAGGCCAAATCTGACTAATGAGTGGTGTTGCGACCTGATGCATGGGGTTGCAATACTGCTTAGGTTCAGCCCAACCGCCCCTCTGTCATGACAGAGGGGCAGCTGGGCAAACCTGAGTTGCACTATGACCCTGAATATACTGTTGCAGTGCCACTCAAATTTGACCCAGCTGCCCTTCCGTCCAACAGAGACGCAGTAGAACCAAATTTGAGTGAGTGGTATTGAACTACTCCGTCTGGTTGGGCCCAATAACCTTGTAGACCCTGACATGACTGCAGCACTTTGCACTATTGTAGCTACCTTACTGCATCCTCACTCCTTAAAATAAGTTGTGTGGGCTAACAATGTACAACCTCCAAGATCGCCACATCCTCCACAAAAAATACAAGCAAGAATAGAATTGACATTCCTGGTATTCCAGTATAAAAAACAAATAAACAAAACCAAGCAATGTAAAAACACAAAAACAAAATAAAACTCCACCATTTCAACTCTCTTTATACATCATAAGGAAGAGCTTTTAAAAATAATTTGTAGAACACTCTTAAGGGCAGAATTGACTACATTTTTCATTTTACAGGAAAAAACTATAATTCCTTGGGTTGACAGAGTGACCTCCAGTGGACAGTAACACTATCATCCTGCAGCTGAATGTTATTTTTCTGTAAATCACTTTTACAGCCATTGGGCAAATATTTTTTGCCAATAACCTCAGAAAAAATGTCTAAAGTGCCTAAATCACATTTTCAAAGGAGACATAGACACTTAAGAGTCTTAGCTGCTTAAGCAATTTTTGAAAATGGTACCTAGACTCCTAATGCATTTAGATCCTTTTTAAATTTGTACCCCTACACTTCCATTAGAATTTAGTCTTATTTTTTTGTCTCAGTTTCTCTAAGCAGTTTATTTACTATGGAAATAATGTTATTAAAATTAGTGGAGTTAAATGGCAAGCCATAAATTCTGCATAAAGTCATTCTATACAGTAGTTTGCAATTTGTACCATGACTAGATTTGAAGGTACAAGGAGTAAAATATTGCCTGAGTATAAAATCAGTTCTTAATAAACACATCCCAATATATATATTTGCTTTTCATTTCTTTATTGCATGACTATTCATTTTAATAACTTTTATAGAATCATAAATAACTAAAACAAAGTGTACAGATGAAACAAGATCTTTCTCTAAAATTAGATCTCTGCACATTTGTGATAAAATGCTAGTGTAACTCTTCTCCCCTTCACTCCACAGTTTCACTGTTTGAGTGTTCACAACACCATTTGTTTTTGGAGAACCAACGCTGGATTTAGGATTGTTTGAGTCACAAGTTTAAAGTATGGTTTGAGGTTCCTGGTTGCATAGATAAAAAGGCATAAATATGTTATGGGTAACTTACCCTGTCTCATACTATTACCTGTACTGCTGCACTCTGTACCTTGGCATTTGCAGTGCTCCGCCTTTCTTGGGTACTCCAAAGCCCTACTTTGAGTTAATTGGTTTGACATTCTTTTCTGTGACTACAAAGTACATTTTACTTTGTAAAGACATCTAAAATACAATTACTGACAGTGGAAACATGCATTGAGTTTTGTCAGACACACAGGTTTATAGATTTTGGAAAGAGCATTTATTTAATCACTGTGGTGCGGCAGATAGACCCCATCCTGACAACAAGGGGGTTAATGAGGCTCCATGCCAGCAAGGAGAGGATTAAGGAGAGCCTGGGGCTCCAGATGGCTCCACGCCACTACACCTGCAGCAAATGTCAGGTATGGGGAGGGGCGTTAAAAGAAGCCCAGTCCAGGGCTGACAAGGGAAGAGAAGCAGAGCTCTGCTGCTCTTAATCGGAGAGAAATGTGGTTGCTGCCTAGAGACTGAAGTAGCTTGCCAGCTGGATAACCCCTGCTAAGGGATGACCAAACCCTGGGGATGAATCAGTGGAAGCACAGACTGCTTGTAGATAAGCCCTGCATAGGGGTTTGTTGGATGGTGTCAGTTGCAGTTGTTTGGTTCCTAATATCCTTTGGACCTTAACATCTCAGAAGGGGTAGGACTGAAGCATGCCTTGGCGAGAAGAAATACCTTTGTACTACCTTCACTATGCATTGTATCTTTCTGTAATTATAAATTGAACTGCATGACTGCTGCCTCTTGGAGTTGAAATCATACGTGGATTATATGTTGGATGTTTCTGAATTTACCTCAGTGAGGGAAAAAGTGTGAGAGGGTTGTGTACCTTGTGGTAGTGCTGCATGTTGGATTTTTGTGTGGAGAGAGAAGTTTTATTATTGAAAATTTTATCAATCTTTTTAAAAATTGCATTCTTGTGACAGTATATTTTCTGTTTTTTACCTACTGGTACTTCTTGTGATATCAAGTAGGATGTAATATGGGGGAAACTTTCACCTATAATTTAAATTAATCCAGTCATTCTTCTTCACAGGGAAAGAACATAGATCCATTACAATGGGTTTTACCCCTACTTGCAGCTCCTTGGAGGCAGAACCAGACCTGTCAGTCCTGGCAGGCTGGGAGTAGTAATACCTGAGAAGTCCCAGCAGAACCGATCTGCCTCCAGCAGCTGCAAGGAGGATTTACCAGAGCTCCTGCTCAGCACTATGAGAAAACAACGAAAACCACCAAAAAGGGATCCTCCTTATTCTTAATATTCAGCTTATGGGATTCTAAGCATTACTGAGCTCTTAT
Organism: Trachemys scripta elegans; assembly: GCF_013100865.1. Lineage (NCBI taxonomy): Eukaryota > Metazoa > Chordata > Testudines > Emydidae > Trachemys > Trachemys scripta. The sequence continues at coordinate 69,398,798 of NC_048303.1, forward strand.
TTAATCTCAGGAGCTCTGCGACAAGCTTGCTGGAAATACCACTTCTGATACTGAGGTAACGGACTGTTGCAGCTTCTAGTGCAGCATGTCCAGGTGGGCTTCTCTGACAGGGACACCTCATTGGCAACCAGAGGAACAGAGAAGCAGGCAGGAAAGGATGCAAAAATGCCTGGGCTAACCATATCTCACTCATATATTGTAGGCAGGCCATGCCCAATCTGCTGAGCCAACAGGATCCTGCACATTCTGCAGGTGCAAATTTTCTTTCAGATTCCCTCTTCAGTAATATCTTGTCTCAAAACATGGAGGCCACTCTCCCTGTGCCTTACAAAGATGGGGAGGGGAACCTGTAAGGTTAGGGTACCCTCAGTATCAGAGTCCTCAGAGATGGATTTCTCTCTTCTTTCCCCATCGCCACTCTTTTCCCCCCACCCCCAAATCTGAGAAATTGGGAAAGGCATCAGGGAAGGATGCTACAGTTTCTGATTGCAGGGGTCACTCCTGCAGAGAGAAATTTCCAAGGTTCAATTTTCCAAATGTAACAAGGAGTGCAGGGAAGTTCACCATAATACAATTTTTTCTGCAGCTCAGCATCTCCCACAATGCTGATATGTATGGGCATTTCCCCTCCCGTTTGCAGTTTCTGGAGGCAGTTCATATCATATACAGCCCATGAGCGCCATGTCCCCCTCTCTGGCTTGCTGCCAGATCTTCTGCCTCAATGGCAGCAGTCAGGTAAGGTTCACTTTGCTCCTGACTTCTCTTTGCCAGCGTTTTTTTTTGGGGAGGAGGGAGGGGGGTCTGTTTTTTTTGAGCATTGGTGAGCAATTTTTCTTTAGTCTTTCTTCTCTCCCCCGTCCTGGCTTACGTATTGAGCACTGAAGTGGTCTCAGTCATCCAGAGCTGGCACTGCAATGCCTCCCTGCCAGACTTCTCTGTCCCCTTTAGGCATGGCAGAGCTGTCTTGCAAACACTAGGCAATGAGGCAGCTTTCAGAGGCTCTTTAGAAGGCAAATTATGCCCTTCCTGTCCTCAGTGAGCTGACCCTGGCATGTTGGTACAGGCTAAGTCAGACTGGCTGTTGTTGTCCCCACTGCCCCTAGGAACTGCGACTCCAACATAGAAAAGCTCAAGCAGGAACTACAAAACCAAACAGGAAGAGACCCCAAAGATGAGGAGGACTTCAGCCAGACAGCCCAAGGGGCAAGTCCTTGGACAGAACAGGACCAGAAAGACAAATCCTTAAGGGGCACCAGGGCATATGTGTGTCCCTTTATCCCCAAAGTACTAAAATGGATCCTAAGTTGCCCTGGGAAAGAAGCGGGGCTCATACTTGGCTCCCCTTTTCCCTAAATTGATTTAGGGAACTCTGACTATGAAACCACATAACCCAGTCAAAGGGAGATGGACCCCAAAGGGGAAGACGCTGAGGGAGACATATCCAGAGGGCTCACAGTGCTGCATAAAGCAAGCCACAAAAGATTGCAGCTGGTGAATGACTCCTGCAAAGAGAGCCAAAAAATCCAGAGAGAGCAAAAAGGAAAAGAAAAGTACAAAAGGCCTAAGAGGTATTTGTCCTCTGACTCAAACACTCCTTCCCCTCCCCAGGAAGGGTTGATCTAGGATATAGGCTTTGAGCAGGACATAGTAAAAATGCAGCAAAGATTTTCTCTCTTTCAGATGTTTGAAACCCTGTGCTGGTGGTAAACACCAAGAAGAACTCCTTGACTCCCTCTAGAGAGAGATTTCACCTGGGAGTGAACCTGAAAAAGGAGTAAATCTCTCCTGGTTTATATTCCCCCAAAGTCTTTGTTTAAAATATCTGCTGCTTTCACGTCTTGTGCTAGAGCCACACATGCATGGTCATACTCCCTATTGTCTGCTGTATCATTCAGGATCAGAAAAATATTCTGAACTGGCTGCCTTTTTTAAGAGAGATTTTTATTAGCAGTGGCTGTTGTGGGAAATGCTCCTTCCTCCACCCTTAACAGTCTAAGATTTACAGTAAGAGCGATGATATATATACATCATGGTGTTATGACATTTTAATAATAACATATATAAACTTTGTGTTACAACACTAGCTCCACCTAAGGCCATGGAAAGCTAATTCGCAGGCCAAACAGGTACTATTTACTACTAAATATTCCAGGGGGCAGGCTTTTTGGTAACTTAGTAGGTTGTGCTGCCCTGGAAACCTCCTTTCAGTTAGTTAATTTAAAAAAAAAAAATCTAAGGAGGCCTTTTAGCTCAAATGGAAATATAGACACTACTGTGGGTCTTGGCACTCTTTGATCCAAATGACAGTTATATGAGGGACATCCGTTAGATGATTGAACACACCAAGTGACACGATAGACAGAAGGGATACTGCAGAAAAACCTTCTTCATCCTTCAAGCACATCCTTCAAGTCTGACTACATAATAGGAGTACTTGTGGCACCTTATAGACTAACAAATTTATTAGAGCATAAGCTTTCGTGGGCTACAGCCCACTTCTTTGAATGCATAGAATGGAACATATATTGAGGTGATATATATATACACATACAGAGAGCTTGATTATCACTTCAAAAGGTTTTTTTTTTTTTTTTTTCACTTAATTGGCCTCTCAGAGTTGGTAAGACAACTCCCACCTGTTCTTGCTCTCTGTATGTGTGTATATATATCTCCTCAATATATGTTCCATTCTATGCATCCAAAGAAGTGGGCTGTAGTCCACGAAAGCTTATGCTCTAATAAATTTGTTAGTCTCTAAGGTGCCACAAGTACTCCTGTTCTTTTTGCAGATACAGACTAACACGGCTGCTACTCTGAAACATGACTACATAATGTAGTTCCCTAAAGAGGGACAAGTGGCAGAAGATGTTGAAGTGTGGGATCACTACTACATCAGAAAAATGAATCTGAGGCAGAGAGATCCAGCCTAACCTTAGGGTTAAATGCAACCCCTAAACCAAGGTTAATGATATCCTATTCTTCTTCCAATCAGCTGAAACTGCAATATATCATCTTAAAACTGCAGAAATTGATCCCCTAGGCAACAAGAAGGCTTAGAAATGTACACCATCTTCTTTTTAGTACTTCCCCTTCCCCTCCGGTCAATGGATTGGAAGAATACCTATCTGCACATCATAATATGAACCTCCCATAGTAGACATGTCATCTTCACATGCAACAGATGACATTTGTAGTATGTTGACTTACCTTTTGGCCCACCGGCCTCTCTGAGTGCTTCCCAAAATACTAGTTAACATTTTGTTTTCCTTGGGCAGAAAAGAATTCACGTCTACTCACTCTAAAATGACCTGCTCTACAGAGTACCCTTCCTGCAAGAGGCCCACATAACAGCCCAGGTTGTATTCTGAAATAACATGGATTTGTCAACACTATCAAGAGCCAAATGATTCCATACATTTGATATTATTTATGAGAGTTATCACAGCTATCAGCCTCCACAGAAGTATTTCTATCAGGGCAGGATTCAGAAGCTGGTGGCTGCAAGGCACAATAGAATTTGTTATTCAGTCACAGCTATGAGTGCTCTGATGTCTCAGATTAGAACAATGGTGTTGCAGAGTGTGGCTGCACCATAGTGCCCCTGCTGGCTGATCATGGCACTGCAGGCTCTCCCAACCTCAGTTTCCCCTCACCCAGCTTTTGTGTCTCCTACAGATTCATGTGGCTCAGTTCCCTTTTGGGCTAACAAAAGACAAAATTTTAATACTATAATAGGGTGGAAAGCCCTAAAGTAGGGTCAAGAGGACTCTAGGAAAGTAGCTTGGGAGTCAGCACTCTATCCCAGAGCAGAGAGAGTGAAAGGTAGCCCAGAGGGGCTGAGACTGTGAAAGGGACTCCAGGGAAGAATTCTGGGAGTCAGCACTCTGTCCCAGAGTGGAGAGACTTTAACCTGTCTGGTCATTCAACACCTGCGGGTGGCTATATTACAACAGAAAAACTTCAAAAACAGACTCCAACGAGAGACTGCTGAGCTGGAATTGATATGCAAACTAGACACAATCAACTCAGGATTGAATAAGGACTGGGAATGGCTGAGCCATTACAAACATTTAATCTATCTCCCCTTGTAAGTATTCTCACACTTCTTATCAAACTGTCTGTACTGGGCTAGCTTGATTATCACTTCAAAAGTTTTTTTTCTCTTACTTAATTGGCCTCTCAGAGTTGGTAAGACAACTCCCACCTGTTTATGCTCTCTGTATGTGTGTATATATATCTCCTCAATATTTATTCCACTCTGTACGCATCCGAAGAAGTGGGCTGTAGTCCACGAAAGCTTATGCTCTAATAAATTTGTTAGTCTCTAAGGTGCCACAAGTACTCCTGTTCTTTTTAGAGTGGAGAGACTTTTTCCCCCCTTCGGCCTCCCTTGAGCCTATCTTCTGTGCTCCCTTTAAGTCTCTCCACTCAATTATAGAGCACCAAGTCCTCAGGTAATATGTTTCCCAGTACACAGCTTTCTGCAGACCCTGGCCCAGGGCCTTCCACAGAAGCCTGCCCATTCCCTGTAGTTACACTGTCTAGACTGATCTCTCTGTCTTTTTATAAGGCCCAGCTGTCCATTAAACTATCACCCAACCCTACTTAATCTTGCCCCCTCAGGCTGGGAGGCAGCAAATCAATTATGAAACAGGTAGGGCTGGCTCTATCTCCCCTTAAAGAGGACAGTCAACCTGTGACTGTTGGTCCATTACACCAGTATATTATTGAGTGAGGTTCCACATGAGTCCATCCTAGAAGCTTCCTAATTTCTTGAGGCCATAATCTGTGTCCTTCCTTGTCGTGTTGCAAAGGGGGTACTCAGAGGGCCAGAGTATATAAAAATTGGAAAGGACTGGGGGAGCAAATTGATGCAACCTTCAAATGCAGAGAAGCTAATTCAGGGAACAGTTTTATCCAAGGTTAATGGAGGAGCAGATGTCCAACACAGTATCAGTTGGATCAAACTCAGAGTAATCAGGGATTGGAAAGGGAAGGGGCAGGAGAGAGAGAGAAATCTGTGTTCTCAAGCACTACACGTAAATAGGTTATAAACATCATACCAGCTGGTTAAGCAGGGAAAGGATAAATCCAGAAGAGAGGAATACACCCCCTTCAAATGCTGAAACAGACCCTGAGTTGCTGCCCTTTGTCAACAGACCTTTTGCATCCAAGATCCACAAAGATACTGAAGGCGTATTCCAGATAAAGAGATTAATAGTCAGGGCATGATCATGGCTACGTTCTTCCCTGGCAAAAAGTATGATTGTCTTTTTCTGTTCATAATGTTCTCCAGGACATCTTTAAAACAAAAAGGGCAAAAGTAGGCCCCTCATTGTCCAAAGAAATCCTGTTTCTTGAACCCAATTCAGGTAGCACTAATTTCTTATGCCACCTTTATATCTTCTCTCAAGGACCAAAATCCACACCCAGGACCAGAGTAAATAATATAACTATAGAATCCTGAAGACGTACCAATTAAAATAAGTTATTCAGATGCATTTGTTGCACCTTTAACTTTGAGAAAGTATTCCACAAAAAGGAAATATTCAGGGCCCTGCCAATAGGTAAGGCATTAGTATGGATGAATCCAGTTAAGACAAGTGCAAAGCATGTATTTTTTTTGGAGTTCTTACAGTAAAGTCTTAATACAGGCCTAAAACCTCAAACTGTAATATCCGAGTGGTAACTATTTCCAGCTCGCTAGAGATAGCAAGCAGGTTTTGGATTGCCTTCTTATCCAGACATATGATTTCTTATAGCTGCGCTTCTCAACTCTGTACAAATGAGGAGAGGTTCCTCTAAGGATCTAAATCTTGTTGTAAACACCGTGGTTAAGCATTCTTTTGATCTCTTGTCAGAAGTGCTCTTAGATTTTCTATATTTAAAGATTGTCATCTTGGTTGCAATCACTTTGGAAAGAAATTTTTTTGGAGGTTATTGAGGAACAGCAGTACTGAGCCTCTCATGAAGGCAAAGTTGTTCTAAGAGCTAATGCAGCCTTTAGTCCAAAAATAATCTGGTTACAAGATTTTTTGTTTGTTTTCTTTCATCCTTTTTTGTGCAAAAACACCTTTTAAAATAAATAAATTTAAGGAAACCAAACAAATGTCTCACTCACCTCTGGTATATTCTTGATGGGAGGAGAGCTCTAAAAATCAACATTGAATACAATACCCAATTCAGAAAATCTCTAACTCTGTTGGGCTCTAACTTATTTATCATAAATTTTTAAAAGGTTGGTAAGTCTTCAGTTATTACATGGCTAAAGTGGTACTTTTCAGAAATTATAAAAAGGAAAAGCTGTTTTTTCCCCTTGAACATTCATGCTCAATCATTTGGGGCCATGAAAGTCTCCTGGCCTGAAGGGGTAGATGAAACACACAAAAAGAATTGTGGGATGGCCAGCTGGTCATATTTCCACTCTATTTTGTGTGTGTGTGTGTGTGTGTGTGTGTGTACACTCACAGACATTGCCCCCTCCTTTAAGAAACTCCCTCTCAAAATATATATATATATAAATTTTAAATTTTTGGAATTCAAGCTGTAATTGCTACCCATTGAGATAACGTGTGGCAACATCTAAAACAAACCACATTATCAAACTTTGAGATTTGTTATGATTTTATTGCTAGTAATGTTGCAGTTCTATAGTTACTCTTTTTTAAATACATGCCAATAGTCGGTTTGCAAAACACGAGAAAAGGATTGCATCACACAACTAATGCTGGCAAAAGAGTGAAATTTTGACCATTATATTTTTGTTCTGAAATACAAATGTGACCTATTGCAGCATCTTAAAGTTGTAAGGGACACTTCACATGGAACTAGATCATAGGAAAGATCTTTTGGAGGCTTGAGCGTAGCTCAGAAACCGGTAATTTTGATTAGAAATTCAGCATTCTACATTACTTTAGTCAGAGACACACACTGAAAGAAAAGATATAATAACAGTGTTATCCATTTACCAGTAATTGATATATCTCATAATATTTATTTGTCCTCCTTTGATTGTAATATAGAATAGCATCCAGTGCTTCCATCATATATGATGTATACAAATGACAGCACCGGGAACTACAAACAACAAATATAACTTCCATCTTCTAGTTTAGGGGTAGGCAACCTATGGCACGCGTGCCAAAGGCGGCACGTGAGCTGATTTTCAGTGGCACTCACACTGCCTGGGTCCTGACCACCGGTCCAGGAGGCTCTGCATTTTAATTTAATTTTAAATGAAGCTTCTTAAACATTTTAAAAACCTTTATTTACTTTACATACAACAATAGTTTAGTTATACATTATAGACTTCTAGAAAGAGACCTTCTGAAAACATTAAAATGTATTACTGGCATGCAAAACCTTAAATTAGAGTGAATAAATGAAGACTTGGCACACGACTTCTGAAAGGTTGCCGACCCCTGTTCTAGTTATTGGTTACTGATTATTTTGTTACCAGCTACTACATGGCCAAATGTATGCAAATAAATAAAATCATTGTTATAAAATCGTGAAACTTTCACACAAAGTAAAGAAAAGGAGTAATTGGAAGTGTGTAATAGGAGCCATCAGATTACTATCCAAATATTGGACATTTGAAAGCTTGTAATTCTCCTCAGAAACAGACCGCTAAGGGATTTCATGTTCAGTTTTATTATGACAGCTGCTACTCCTGTGGTTTCATTTTTGTGAAGCTTTGCCATTTTGTTGAAAATCTTATTTTTTTAGTTCTCAAAGTTTACAGTAGCTTATTCAATAGTGGATGGATAGGAACTATCCAGCGTTTCTGTGTAAATGCATAATTCCCAGTGCGGGAGAACTGGATGATATATAGATACTGGATATGTAGCTTACATTTATTGATTCACTAGACTTAAAAATAGCTCATAAATTTCAGTAGCATTGTTCAATGCCATTTGTACATGCACTAAAGCCTGGTTTAAAGAGAGATGCATGGAAACACTAAATTTTATTTTGCTTCTGGATGTGAGCAAACCTCTAATTTTCCCCCTCTCCCACAAAAAAGCAATACCGTGTGTGTTTTTTCCCATCGCTCACTAAAGTCAGAATTTCCTTTTTAAAGGTCCAGTCCAACTCCCATTGAAGTTATTGCAACTCTAACTTAGCATTCAGGCTTACTAGTTGACAAATCAGATAATGAAATTATAGTTTCTTCCAGTTAATGTTTTAGGGCTGCAGTGGAATATTTAAGAGTTTTTATTAAAAAAACAACAACCACCACCCTATTGTAATTAATCAATGACAACAACAAATTAGTATTTTATAACTACAGTTTTTTCATGGTTATACATTTGGTTAACATTTTTAGTAATTTTTCTGCACACATTGGCATGATGAATGCAAAAAGTCTGTTAATCAAAAATGCAATAAAACATTTTTTTTGGTCTCATATATACTTGTGCTAGAATGTGCTTAATTTTAAGCATGAGAGTAGTCTCATTGACTTCAGTGGGACTACTCATGTTTAAAGTTAAGCATGTTTCTAAATGTTTTGTTGAATCAGGGCCATCTGGAACAAAAGGTGCAATGTTCTACTTTTGACTGGAAATTTATTTGAGAATTCAAGTTCACTATTAAACAGTTTTAGTCTTCTGTAGTCCCTTCATGAAACACCTGAGAGTTAAGTAACTCATTGATCACTTCTAGGGAAGAACAATGTATTTATTTATTTTTAAAAATAGTTTCTTCATGCCATATGTTGGTACTTATGATGGTATTACTTTTATACCTGAGAGAGACTTAAATAGCTAAATTCATAAACATCAAAGCAATTTAAGATTTGTTCATCTAAACAATTGACGATGTTAAAAAGATCTGTATTTGTAAATCACAAAAGTGATTTACTAACTCTATTGTTACACAGTGATAAGTTGTTAAGGGTTGTTGTGGCTTCTTCATAATGGCATTGCTGAAACAGAAATTGTGTCTATAGAGCCCTTGCATAGCACTTATGGCATATTTCAGTGAAATCTTTTAGAAAACACTAATAGTATACACCGTGCCTTCAAAGTTTACCTTAAAGTTAAGTTTTTATACATAACAAACCTCCTGCCCTTTAAGCTGTGGGAGAGTGTTGGCTCATAGGATCCCCAAAACACAGATTTTTCCACTGAAATTTATGAATGAATGATACCGATGAATTTGTTTTAGAATTATAAACAGATTAGAATGTAAAAGATCCACTTATAAAAACAGAACTATTAATAAGATGTGACTAAAGCTATTTCCTTGAAGAACAGACAAAGGAGGCTATTTTCAGTGTTAAGAAAATATGTACAGTAAGTGGTGGTGTCCATACTGTGAAGGTGAAAATGTCAAACAATAGTATTACAAGAATTCTATTTCAGTGATCAGCATACACACATCAGGGACAGTGACATGCTGGGATATTGCCATGGTTGGGGTCTGTTAATCATGAGAGTGCTGCAGCTGCTATACAGTAGCACTGTCTCAGGACATGTGCCTTGTCTTACTGGGGGGGAAAAAGCAATAGACAAATATAGTACACTTATTTAAAAGGAAATAAAATGGTGAAATATTTGTAATAAAAAGTATTCTGATACCACTTAAAGTAGCTTCACCCATTAAGAAGGCATTAAACTATAAATGAGGTTAAAACAGTTAACGGTCAAATGTAAATCATCATAGCTTCATTGAAGTCAATGGAGCTAAAACATTTTATGCCAACTGAGAATCTGGCCAAGTGACTACAAATAAAGCATCATTTGATTAAGCTACTTTTGTTTCTGATGGCTGATGTTAAGTGCCCCTGACCTCTGACATCTAACTGCTTCTGCTTCTCAGCAAGCTTAGGTCACCCAGTGCCCATAGTGAGAAGTTTCATTTTATTTAAATTTAGTGTAAAGCTGAATTGAGAGTCGGGTGGAGTCCCTTACAGAGCTGTGTTTTGTAATATCGTAGGAACCAGAACTAGAGCAGTGGATAAAGTTCACTGAAATATATTGCTGAAAAATATGTCCTGTTGTTTCTGGAGGCAAAAAAGAGAATGGTTGCAGATCAGCCACTCTCTTTATACCAGTGTAGGGGAATCTACCTGGGTAGAAGGAATGATATGTATGGTATCATACCCAATCCTCTTCTGGAGCCTATCAATGTCCCTCCACAGATGCTCTCTATGAGAGGAGCTCCAGGTGGGTTTCAGGGGACAAAATAAAAGTGGAAGAGAGAGCCAGCCACTCTCAGCAGGAGCATCCCCTGCCTAGCGTGGAAATTTTGATGTGGAAAATGCATGCATTAATGCCTGCTTTGTTCAGAATAATGTGGAGTTGACTCTGTGGCTTCTACTGACCAGCTGAAAAAGAACTTCACTAATTGCAGCAGGACACCTGTTAGAGCAGTGTTGACTAGGAATATTGCAGGGATGGTAGAGCAGTGTGGAGGAGCAGAATATCATGTGTGCAAGACAGTTCCTGCCTCTGCATATTTGGTTGGGGGGCACCCCCTGTGACTATTCACCATTCTCTGCTCACAGTGCATCTCTGAAGCCCTTACCATGAGCGTCAGTGAACTAAGGGATTGGCTAAGCCTTCTGAAGATCACAGGACATTGAGAGATGATAGAGGGTTAAGAGGATTGCAGGTAGGACAGTAAGGAAAGGTGGATTGGAGATAGGTGAGATAGATGAACTATATATAGAGAGAGCTAGATCTGGAAAATAAGAGAAGCAGTAAGGTGGAAGAGAAACATGACTGGAGTAGAAAATCGCCTAAAATCGTATGAAAGTTAAAGAGAAGTAGAGAATGTAATTAGATTTATTTTTTAAAAATGCATTGCAATGCATCTTCAGAGAAATCTGTGTTTTTTCACTAATAAATAGCTACTGTATAACTGGTGGAAGCTCAGTGAGGTTATAAAAAAATATGATTCAGTAAACAAAGTAAGTCTCCTATCTGTAGTTTTAATTGCCAGGGTAGTATCGCTTGTACAGACCAACTGAAGTGCGGATTTCCCAGTGTCATTTTATTATGGTAAGTATAAATATTTTATGGAAACAGTACTAAAGTAGTAGTTTGTACAAAAGTGCCAAATCTTACAGGAAAAATCTTTTCATGTGAGGCTCTATAGAAAGTTCAAGGATGTTGCATCCTGCTGAGCCATTGGGTATTACTATTTTCAGTACTTGTTTATTACTTGAGTCATATTGATTTCCAAACATTATAAATCCATACAAAACAGGAAGAATATAATATCCTCACACAGTAGCTGAGTTGATTTTAGGTTTTTTTTTTTTGTCTTTTGTTTTTTCCCTTAATTGGATTATTTGTTAAAATTGAGCAAGATTAGCTTGATACAATAAATTGTGTCTGTTTGCGACTCATGCTGCCATTTGGTCTGAGTCCCATTATTTCTGCTGGTATTATTAGAATGTAAGTATTCTCCATTCTGGAGATAAAGCAGCAGCAAAAAATCTTTAATCTCTCTCCCTCGACCCTAAGTGGGTTGATCATATGATAGGTGCAAAGCCAGATGTAATGAGATCTAACAGTAATGTGAATTATGAAACAAAGAATGCATTTCTTGTATTAGTCTTCAAGTGATCTAATCTCCTTGTCTATACCTCATTGCAGTAATTCTTTAGCAGAACACCAGCTCTGCTATAGGTAAGGTTGAGCATCACTTTCTGTCTAAAGGTCAACTATTCAAAGGGTTTGTCTACACCAAGGCTGGCACTAGGTTTTTGGCTGCCCCAAGCAAAAAACTTTTGGCTGCCCCCCCACCCCAGCCCTGGGTTCTCTCTTTCCCCCCCCCCCCCCCCCCCGCCCCCCCCGCCCCCCCCCCCCCGGGCTCCCCCCCACCAGTGATGACTCTGCCCACTCCCCCCTCACCTCCAGCCGGTCTGGCGCTAGCAGGGTCGGGGTAAGCAGCAGGGCTCCTGGGCCGCGCCTCAGCCCAGAGTCCCGCCATCCAGGGCTCCCGCCTCCAGGACCGGCCGGGACCTGGGAGGGCAGAGCCGGGGCAGGGTAGCCCCAGAAGCAGCGGAGCCCTGGAGAGCGGGACGCGGGCACCGCACGACAGTGCCCCGCCCTCTATGGCCCCGCTGCTGCTTCTAGCCGCCCTGCCACAGTCTCTGGGCAGCTTGGGCCGCTTCACCCAGCCCCGGCTGCAGCGCTGGGGGCAGCCACCCTACGGCACCTGCAGGCAGCTCTGTGTGCCCCGTGGGGTGTCCCCCAACCTGAGTGTCCCCCGCTCAAAGCCTGTCCGGCCCAGCCACAAGGTGTGGGTGCTGGTCCCCCGCGCACGACGCGCTGCTGCTGCCAGGGCCAGCTCTAGGCGTTTGCTGCCGGAAGCACAAAAAAAAATGGCCAGAATGCTGCCCTTGAAAATGTGCTGCCCCAAGCACGTGCTTGGTTTGTTGGTGCCTAGAGCCGGCCCTGGTCTACACATACATTTAGTTCACAGCAAGATGGACTGCAAATCCACCCCACATTAGCCTGCTGTGCACAAAGTGTCCATGTGGATCCCACTGCTGTGCACTAACAGCTCTCTAGTGCACTTTGATTTACCCTGCTTTGAAATGGAACTACAGTAGAACCTCAGAGTTACTAACATCAGAGTTACGAACTGACCAGTCAACCACATACTCATTTGGAACCAGAAGTACATAAGCAGGCAGCAGCAGAGACAAAATAATAATAATAAAGCAAATACAATACAGTACTGTGTTAAACGTAAACTACTAAAAAATGGGAAAGTTTAAAAAAAAAAAGATTTGACAAGGTAAAGGAACTGTTTCTGTGCTTGTTTCATTCAAATTAAGATGGTTAAAAGCAGCATTTTTCTTCTGCATAGTAAAGTTTCAAAACTGTATTAAGTCAATGTTAAGTTGTAAACTTTTGAAAGAACAACCATAATGTTTTGTTCAGAGTTACAAACAACCTCCATTCCCAAGGTGTTGTAACTCTGAGGTTCTACTGTATATCAAAGTGCACTAGGGAACTGCAAGCGAGCAATAAGAGGGTCCATTTGGACGTTCATTGGGTGGCAGGCTAGTGTGGGGTAAACTTGCACCCTAGTTTTCTTGTGGGCTAAATGTTCATGTAGACAAACCCAAAGTGCGCTAAAATCTGCATGCTTTTACTGGGAATGAAATTTGCTGTGCCCCTTGGGGGTTTTTAATAGTGTTAGTGGTCCAAATTCAGTGTCTTAGGAGCAAGGGGTTCTCAAGATACCAGCATTTTACAAAATCAACTCTCTTTTTTTAAAACATGTTTTTGCCCACATCTGGACTCAAATCAAGTTTGGCAAGAACTCAGAGTATCATTAGCTGAAGCGAATGAAGCACACATATGCATCAAGACTAGGGATCTATTGAAGCAAGAAGGCTTCCAGGCAAGCTGTTGTCACAGTAACTGGGTGGCTCAAAGGGTCATGCTGTGTTCATTGAAGCTGAGTTGCACTTTGAGTTCCAGCTCTGCCTTTGGCAGAAATCTGAGAATGATTGGTGGGCATATTGCTGCTATCTGTCTCTGCTCCAGAAAAATGTCCCCTGATCAGTACAGCTACTTTAGAAAGGACTCTTAACTATTTCCTTAAAGATAATAAATTACACATTTTTTTTTACTTGGATATGTGAGAGGGATTGTTGGGCAAGTTGCTATTTTTCCATCTATGTGATAAAGTTTTACACTGGTAGGAAAGTAGCCTTCAATAGCACAGCTAATTTAGAGGGCCCTATAATTATTTCTAACTATACTACTGCTCTGTATAGTGTCCTTGGCATGTGCCTTGTGAGTATTCCTTGCTCTCTGCCTGCATTCTGCTCCTTTTGAAAATTTTGCCTAAAACCAAAATTTCAGGGATAAGAGTGATATTGTAAAGTGCTCTATAAGCTGCATGCACACTCTGATTTTACTTTAGAAGTATTATCAAAGAAGTTAGCAATGACTAGATGGGGAGAAGATAAAAGAATGAATTGTGCACGCATGTTTCCTGCACAATGGAACTGAGTATGATCAAAAACAAGCAAGTTGCAGGTTCACTTGATCAAGGATTCCTGATAGAGAGCTCCCCTAATGTGAGTAAAACTCTGCTTTAGGTCAGATATAGCTACATCGGGCTTACACTCAAACACTGAGCCTACTCCACACCAACCATCCTAGACTTGCAAAAAATAACCAGTCACTGCCCCACAACAAAACACATCCTTTTATCTTTGCCCTGTGGATTCCTTCTGATGCACTGAATAAGACAACATCCTATCTACATCCCATTTTCAACCAGAACCACTCACTGTTTTGACTGACCTTCCTTGCACAGATACACCTATGCAACAGCTGGGAGGGTTCTTACCATTGCAAACAGACAGATGTGCTAGCGCTGCTCGAGCTAGCATATTAAAAATAGCAGTGTGGCTACTGTGGCCTGGGTGCCAGCCCATGATGTTGGGTGGATTTGTACTTGGGCAGCTATCCCAAGCCATGCCCATGCCATGGTGGCCATACTGGTGTGATTAGCCTTCTAGCTCGAATAGAGCTAGCATGTCTGTCCAGCCGTGCTGGGAAACACCTTCCCCATTACTGTGTAGACATACCCTAAATCCGAGAGATTACTTTTATGTATGCCGTCAGACTGCTGTTCTGTTGAAACAACCTACAAAATTCAGTACTGAAAATGATCCCTCAGGGTACACATGCAGTACTTTTCATATCACATTCACAACTCTGCCAAGCTGCCCCAAGTAATCCCTCCACTGTTCAATGCGGGTATACCTGGTACAGTGAATGCAGCCAGAGTGCATGCAGATAAATTCTGGAATTCAAATCTGTGGAACGTAACACAAGCATATAGCACTAAAAGCAAGTTCTCATTGTCCTTCCTCATATCTGCGTATTATAGACTAATAAATTTTGAGGTGAGAAGGGACCATTTAGATCATCTAGTCTAACCTCCTGGATAATACAGGCCAGAGAATCTCATCCGGTTACTCCTTTATTGAACCTAATGACTTATTTTTGACTAAAACATCTTCCAAAAAAGCATGCAGTTGGATTTGAAGACATCAAGAGTTGGAGAATCCACCACTTCTGTTGAGAGTTTAATCTTTGTAACTTCATTATTGAATCATTTCCAGTCACTATTGCCAGCTCCCTGGGTACAGAGTCTTCATTTAAGTCTCTGAAAACCAGGAAGTTTTGCTACTGTCCACATTCTGGAAGGGCACGAGACACTACTGGAAAACCATACATATTAGACTGTGCCCCTGCAGCCGCGCCCCTACAACCACACCGTTGTAAGGTGTGCTGTGTGGCTGCTCTTTATCACTGGGAGAGAGCTCTCCTGGCGACAAAATAAAGCCACCCCCAACAAGGGGCGGTAGCTTCGTCGCTGGGAGCGTGGATCCCCCTGACGAAGTGTTGTCCACATCGTTGCTTTTCGTCGCTAAAACTTTTGTCATTCAGAGGGGTGTTTTTTCACCCACATGAGTGACAAAAGTTTTAGCAATGAAAGTGCCATTGTAGACATAGCCTAAGGCAGGGGTTCCCAACTTTTGCGGCTTGTTCAGGGTAAGCCCCTGGTGGGCTGCAAGGTGCTTTGTTTACCTGAGCGTCCGCAGGTACAGCAGGTCCTAGTTGCCGCGGTTCGCCGTTCCTGGCCAGTGGGAGCGGCGAACCACAGCCACTGGGAGCTGCTAGTGGCCATAGCTGGGGACGCTCAGGTAAACAAAGCATCTTGTGGCCCGCCAGGGGCTTACCCTGAACAAGCTGCGAACCAAGTTTGGGAACCTCTGGCCTAAGGGGAACCAGCCTCAGGAAGGAAGTTTAGGTTGAGGTTTCTGTTAAGATTTTTCAGTGATCAGTAAAGCCAAACCCCAGGAAAGGGATGAAGTTGGGACACTTAGACTATGTCTACACTACCACTTATGTTGGCAAAACTTATGTCACTCCGGGGCATGAAAAAACACACCCCCAAGGGACATAAGTTTCACCAGCATAAGTGCACAGCGCTATGTCGATGGGAGAGCTCAGAGCAGCTACGCAAGAGATCTTACCGCAGCATAGCTGCATCGGTACAGCTGTGCCGCTCTAAGTTCTCTAGTGTAGACATAGCCTAATTCATGCTCTGTGTACTCCCCTGAGGTTGTAGTATACTTTCTCTGTTTACTCTTTCTTACAGGATTGAACCCCCTTCTGAGAAAACTATGGAGGGCAAACTTTTCATAATGTATTACTTTATCCACATTATTTTGCTAGGTTATAATATGAGAATAGAGCCATGATATTGCTATTTTCTCTTTGTTCCAGTATTCTTAGTCAGACCTACATACAAGAATTGATCTAATGGTGAATTTTAAATATCTTTTCTTCAAATGTGTGCTGGGATATTTGTCCTGTGACCCAGAAATAATAATCTTTATTATGTTTAGTTTTAAGAAATATACATGGTTTCTCAGCTAATGAAATTCTGAACATTTTGTTTGGTAGATATATTTTTTTCCTTTAATGTCCTCCCTTCACCTGAAAAATTTCACAAAAAGAAATAATATGAAACAGCCACAGAAAAATTTGTTCTGACCTGGTTTAGACACTTGTAATTGATGCTCAAGCCTCAAGTGAAAATATGAAAGGGTGTTTAATGCACTTAACAAGGATGACAAAGGAAGTCTGCATTCAGTGTTATACTTCATTTTGACACAATTCTGCTCACATTTTTAATGGAATTAACTCATGATCTATGTACCCATTACTTCAGATTTTATTCGTTTCTATTTCCTTTTTTGTTCTTCACACTTTTTTAAATACAGCATTTTAATACCAGAAGTGGAGAGAGACTGTGACGTGAGATGATTCTGGTGTTTTGAACATTCTCCCCTGTTCTGTTGTCCATTCTAAACTGATATATAAATAGTATTAGAACTTATTTAAACCAGGTTTTTAAAAATGATGCCTGAAAATATTCTTTGTTTCTAATAATGTGGATGTGCTCAAGAATGTAATTTTAAACACACACTTTTAAAATTATTATGCTTGTCTGGCCAGGCACAAGCCACATGTAAACCATTTGAGCATGAACTGTTTTCAGACTGTTTCTGTCTTGCCAGGGGATTAGCTCAGATGCTATTGCTGAGACTGTCTTGCCCTGTTTCCTTCCTGACCAGACACAGTGTTCTATACCTGTTAGGCTGCAGTTGTTTTGAAAAATGGGGACAGCTATCATTGATTCTTTCTAGTACAAACACTGCCTGAATCTCCCCAACTTCAGCACTATTACAAGGATCAAGTTTCACAAGACAAACTGTTCTGAACAGTTTCTGCCGCCTGTGAGCCAAATTTTTTTCATGATCTGGACTACAGTTTTTTTCTCCATTTGCTTTATTTCTCTTTAATAAATAGTTGTTTTTTCAGAATAATGAAAGGGAAATCCCAGACTATTTGTTCTCAACAGTATAAGATGTTCCTTATAAGATGTGGTACATTCCTCACAAGATTTTATGTTGTACTGTGGTCACGTGAAATCATTCAGACGTGTTAATGGTGGTATTGGTATTCTCTAACTTGATACCTTTAACCTATTTCATTGCCCACTTCTTATTTTACTGTGTCCCAGCCCTATATATTGGTAGACTCTCAAGGCACAATTAGTATTGTAAGTAGAGCTAGTTGGAATTTTTCATAGGAATGATTTTCCCATAGAAAATGTCCCATTTGGAAACATCAAAATTTTCTGTGGGAAAACTGCAATTTCCCCCCCCCCCCCAAAATCCATTTTCCTTTGGAAAAATTGAAAAAATGGTTTCCCTGCTGCCCTCCTGGAAGACTTTTTGTCAATTTCACTTTCACTACATGAAATTGAAAAGAGCCTTAAAGGCGGGCAGCCAGGAAACTGAAAAATTCTATTTCAGTTCAGCTGGAAAAGGATGTTTTTCCCCTTTGAGTGGGATTAGGATTGATTTTTCTCATCTTGGCAACTGAAAATTCCCAAATGTGCCTTTTTCCAGTGTCCCAAGAGTATAATTTAGTACCAGCAGAGAAGACGCATAGGTTTCAGCCCTCAGAGTTCTGCAGGTTTAATATGTGATGGCTGCATTATGGGAGCTGCTGTCTGTTTGCTCTGAATTCTAATACATAGCATGCATTGGTCTCTGGTGGAGGGAGACTGTCTATGGCAGAATACTGTATGAAGTCCACATTATGCTTTACCACTTGTTTTGCTCAAAAGAGAGAGAAATACCCCTGTGTACTGATCCAGTGTTATGGACTTGAGGTTTGAGGACTGAATGGTGGGGAGAGATTAATGTCAGATTT
The DNA here is from genome assembly GCF_013100865.1 of Trachemys scripta elegans. Lineage (NCBI taxonomy): Eukaryota > Metazoa > Chordata > Testudines > Emydidae > Trachemys > Trachemys scripta. Next base: position 69,417,082 of record NC_048303.1, read on the forward strand.
GGACCTTTGGGTTTTACCACTGCCAAAATATTCAGTTTAGCTTTTAGCCATCTCATACTTTTGAGGCTACTTTCTTAAATCTGATGCATTATTTACAGATGAGTGCAGATTTCTGCCAATTGGCTTATTTAAATGCATCATTACTGGACACCTCATCAGCTTCATCCATTTCAGCACTGTGTATCTTTACTTCATTTCAAAGCTTATTTTACTTAAGAAGCCACTACACCTTTGCTGATTTACTGGTTGTGCTCAGATGATAAGGATTTTGCTAATGTTTGTAACCCTTTACAGTATACTGTTATTACCATAGGATGTAATGTTTACCATTAATGCTTCTTTCTGTTTATATGATCATATCTAAATGAGTCATTTGTTTAATAGATTGTTCATTTATTGTTATTTTTTAATCCACAACTGTTGCTAAATATTTTATGCAGAATAGTTCAGAATTTCTATTTACATTGTCTCTTGACATATACATTATTACGTAAGTCCCTTTGCATTTTGCTACTTCAAATGTGTGTTAACAACAGAGTGAGTGTGGTTCTGGTCTGGAAACTGATTGCTCAAAGCCAGGTTTTGATTGAACAATAGGTTCTCTTTGGTGATGTCACAATAATGAAACAACCTAGAATGTTGCACAGATAGGATTTCAGGTCCAGTTAGAAAAAGAAAAATCCCTAAATCTGTCATGTTAAATGGATTTTATCACAAAGAAAATTGGAAGGAGGGAACACTTTACTATACTTTCATCCACTTAATATTTCCCTATTGAAATGAATAAAATAACTATTCATCTTAACTCATGTTAGGGCATTTGTCGCCTTTGCGGCAAAAGCCTCTAGATTATATCTCCCCCTGCATCGGGACATGCAAGGACTGTGATTGGAGCTAGTCCTTGTTCAGGCATAACAGGGAAAGCATGGAGGAAAGTAAAGTCCTGGTTTGAGGATCTTACTGTGGTGTTGGAAAAGCTGGTTCAGGTCTTGTTGCCTTAATGTTTTTATTTTTTCCACTTACTAAGTTCTTTGAGTCAGGGATCCTCTTTTTGTTCTGTTTTTGTACAGTGCCTAGCACACTGGGGTCCTAGATTCTACGATAATACAAATAATAGTGTTGAGCTGTACCACACCTAGCGTGACTGTAATGGAGGGGCAAGAGGGTTTCAGAATGCATTATATTGCCCTGAAATTGCCCCACCAAAGCAGCTGACTAGTGTAGGAGTCTGCTTCTACTTCCTGAGAGATCCTAGTCATCAGCCAAAGTGAGAGAGTGTGACCCATAGCAGTTCAAATATTGGGTCTTACAGCTGGCAGGAGATGATGAATTTTGGGGGGTTGTATCCATTTATGTTGAATGCAGGAGAGAATCACTTGGATGAGCTCCTGGAAGGGCCTGTCAGTAGTTTGGGAATATGAGTTTGTCATCCCAATTATATGACTCAATATGAGAGAGTGGGTTTATAGATTGATTTGCTAATGTTCTTTGGCCTAGAGGTTGCCATGGAAGTAATCTGTGAGAATAGATTTTGAGACCTATGTTGATTCCATGGAAAGGTAATTAAGGTGCAGAAGTGCACCGTTCTTCAGCTACCAGTGAGAGTAGTTGTAGAACCCAGGAAAAGCAAAGATGTTAGCTATAGGAGGGGCAGATAGCTAAAGTGTTGCAAGAGAGCTGCAGCTATCCATTCACTTAAAAAGTTATGTTGCAGTTTGATTTTGCTAGGAGTAAAACCAGTGTGTTGTTAGTGGAGAAACAAGAACTGTCACTAGAGACATATTAGCAAGTATCTTGTTCCTCGTTATTTAAAATGTTTCAACAATGAATAGCCACTTGTATCCTTGATTTAATCCTAGTGAAGATCCAGGCCTTTGGGTTTTTTGAGGTGCATCTTTGTAAGTAGAGCAGAAAACAGTCTTTCCCTCCCATGGAACATTTCAAATTTTTGGAAAAAAAAAATCATCCTGAATTGGGATTGAAAGATCAAAAATTCAAAATTTGTCATGGGAGGGAAAGATTGAAAAAATTCCATTTCTGGAAGACCAGAGTGAAATTTTTCAGCTTCCTCCCCATTCTGCCGAGTTCTGCAGATGGGTGACCATGTCAGCCCTGGAAACCTTGCCCTTCCTTCCCTCCCCCAACCCCCCAGCCCATCAATAATTGTAAGGGTAGGTTGGGGGGAAAGGAAGTGGAGGGGCAAAAAAAAAAAAAAAAGGCCACCATTGTTGAGTTTATCTAGCCATGATATTTTGGTGTGGTCCATAATAGCTGAGGTGATGTAAAAGTAAACTTTGAAGCAAAATATTCAGAAAAGAATCTAGAATTAGTGCTGCATTCCTGTGAGAGTGGTTAAAACCTTGTAAGAAGTTTTATGACTCTTCTTTGTGGAGTATGGGAACCTGGAAGTTGTCAGTTTGTGCATTCCCCCCCCCCCCCAGTCTATTCAAATTTTAATCCAAATTTATATTGGACTCCAAAATTTTTACTTTGTCATCAAGCAACTTGACTTGTACCTCTGTTCAGATTGGGACATGGTGTGCCACCCAAGAACTATTCCACTATGGTGGTGGATAGTTCAGGTCTAAAGCATTGTTCTTGCTTATGCTTTTAATCATAGGTGTTGTCATTAGAGACATATTTAAAATGGATATTTAAAAATATAGAGGTGCAGGGCTAGTCACAATCTAGCTGTTATCATTTTCCACTCTTGATTGAATTTTTGTCAGTGGCTACCTTGAGTTCTCTTTCTGATATTAACTGTTTGTCCCAAAGATAATCAACAATGGGTTTGTAAAAGTCAAATGAAAGTTTACTAATCCCCCTTTTGAAGATTCCATCAGAGTTGAAAACTAAGCTTGGGATCCTTAGATGTGAGTATTTATTGAGCTGCTATAAAGTAGATTCTGCATTCAAAGGGGGAAGGACAGTATAGTGGTAAAAATAAGGGACTGGAAGTGAGGAAAGCAGGGTCCTATTCTCGGGTCTTCCACACTTCTGAAATTTTGGGCTAGTCACTTAATCTCTCGGTATAATATGCAGCATAAAATACTGGTTATAATACTGCACTATGTAATATTTGAGTTTTAAATAAATTTATGCAAACAGTGAATAAGGGCGTAGCAGAGTTGGAAGTAATATTTGGATACTGTACCTCACACTTCTTTAAATGTCCAGTTAAAGTACAAGCTTATTAACACCAGCTTTCTCATCTATTATATTTTGTAAACCTTTCAGTAGAACTGCAATATCAAAGCAGGAGGTAATTATTGTTTGGTTATTTTGAGACCTACTCAAGAGTTCATGCAGCTTTAAATTGTGGTCATATGTTGATAATTTTGAAGTCCTGTGTGGAAAAATAAGAATTTACTGCAGGCATGCTTTCTGTTGTTCCACATTATTAGAAAATCCAAGTTCTTAGAATAGAACTCTGTTTCTATTTTATATCTTTTGTAATCAATTTTCATCAAAGCTGAATAATTAGACATTTCATCTTCTCTTGCAATTTTCACTGTCTTTTGGTGATGGCTGAGGACTTATGTCATATTCAAACGGGCTCTAAGCCATTGTGGTTAGAACAATCCCCCTCTTTTTCATTCCTTTTAAAAACATTTTTGACTGAATCCTATGCTGTGGCTTCATTAAACTGCTAGGCTTAGCTTCTTGTGTTGCCTTATTAGCTTAATATTTGATTAGACTCTTTATATGAACAGTGCACCAGGAACAGAAAAGTAAATCTTAATTATCTGAATGTTTTTATTGTGTTACATTTTTACATAGTGTACATCCTTCTTGATATATTTAATTATAATGTGAATTTTGCCACATCCTTACACTCAGACATCAGGACATGACCATGCAAATGTATTTCCCACAGGAAATCTACAAAGAGCACTGTCACTGATTTGTTTATTACTCCCTTCCTTGTCTCTTCTAACCCGCAGTTGGACATCACCACATGCCAGCTTTTAAAATCCATTTCTTTTTTTTTAGAAATCAGAATTAGCTTTGATATCCCTCTAAAATTACTTCATCAATTAAGAGATTAACTACCATTTCTGAATGACCTAAAAAGTATTGTTTTTTTACCGAGTGCTGTCAGTGTGTTTGGCACTGTACTATGCCTAAAGGAAGACATACTCTAAAGTAGACAGACAGTACACTGCAGATAAGGTTGGCAAATTGAAGACCCAAGAGCAAAATATGTGTCCATTATTTTTTAAGTTAGTTTCTATTGTGTTTTAGAACACCAGAAGTCTAACACTGAAGGCTTCACAGAAGTGTGTGTTAAGGAATAATTTGAATGAAGAGGGATTTGGTCATTTCTTGCATAAGTGGGAGACTCTTCCAGGCCTAAGAGGATAACATGGAAGAAAGCATAAAGACTATAGTGGGTCAAGAGCTTCCTCCTTCAGTTAACAACTGCCCAAGAACTGTCACTTTTTTCTAGGATGAAAAGCAATCCTTCTTAACTGGGTTAAAAACTCCCCACCTTTAGCACCCTAAAAATTGGCCCTTTTGGGGAATCCTTTTCAACTGCAAGACTGAAAACTGAAACTGACTGTATGTCTGAATTCTGGAGATAGTTACTACACCATCTACCTAAGAAAACTCAAAAGATGGTGAATGCTGGATGAATGAACTAATCTTGGAATTACTCTCCACAACACAATATAGATTATAGGGAATGTAACCATTTTTTCACTTTTTAAAAATTAACTGAAAAGAATTCCGTTAAGAGTATCATGCTGTGGCATATTTAGTAGTGATGACAAGTGTTTAGCAGGAGACAAAAGCCCACAGCTAAGTCAAAAACATGGAGAGCTGGGGGAATTTGGGAAGAGCATGGGCCATTACAGTGGGATAAGGGAGAGACAAGAGAGAACATAGGGGGAAAATCAAATCAGTATCTTAGATGTCTGTACACTAATGCGAGAAGTAAGGGGAATAAGCAGGAAGAACTAGTTAATAAACAGAACTATGACAGTTGGCATCACAGAGACTTGGTGGGGTAATACACGACTGGAATATTGGTATAGAAAGTACAGCTTGCTCAGGAAGGACAGGCAGGGAAAAAAAGTGTTTTATATATATATACACTTTGACTGAAGTTGAAATGGAAATAGGAGACAGTTTTGTTGAAAGTCTCTGGGTAAGGATAAAAGTGGTAAAAAACAAGGGTGATGTCACGGTAGGGGTCTACTACAGACCACCTACCCAGGAAGAGGAGGTGGATGAGGCTTTTTATAAACAGCTAACAAAATCATCCAAAGCACAGGACATGGTGGTGATGGGGAACTTCAGCTACCCAGACCTCTGTTGGGAAAATAACACAGCAGGGCACAGATTATCCAACAAGTTCTTGGAATGTATTGGAGACAGTTTTTTATTTCAGAAGGTGGAGAAACCCAGTAGGGGAGAGGCTGTACTAGATTTCATTTTGACAAATAGGGAAGAACTGGTTGAGAATTTGAAAGTGGACAGGGCCGGCTCTAGGTTTTTTGCCGCCCCAAGCTCTGAGAGCGCAACTGCCGAAGCGCAAAAAAAAAAAAAAGCCCTGAGAGTGCAACTGCCAAAGCAAAACCAAAACAAAAAACGGGTGGCCGGAATGCCGCATCTGGAATTGTGCTGCCCCAAGCACGTGCTTGGTTTGCTGGTACCTAGAGCCAGTCCTGAGAGTGGAAGGCAGCTTGGGTGAAAGTGATCATGAAATCTGCAAATTTGACACCATCAGCTCAGGATTAAACAAAGACTGTGAATGGCTAGCCAACTACAAAAGCAGTTTCTCCTCCCTTGGTGTTCACACCTCAACTGCTAGAAGAGGGCCTCATCCTCCCTGATTGAACTAACCTCGTTATCTCTAGCCTGACTCACTCTTGCTTGCATATTTATAACTGCCTCTGGATATTTCCACTACATGCATCCGATGAAGTGGGTATTCACCCACGAAAGCTCATGCTCCAATACGTCTGTTAGTCTATAAGGTGCCACAGGACTCTTTGCATGAAATGATAAGAGTTCTTAATTCTAAGGAATGGTAGGAGGGAAAACAGTACAATAAAGAAAATGGATTACAAGCAGGCAGACATTAGCAAACTCAGGTTGTTGGAAGGTAACTTGGGAAGCAAGTCTAAGGGGAAAAACAATTCAAGAGAGTTGGCAGTGTTTCAAAGAGACCAGGGCAACAGAGCAAACTATCCCACTGCATAAGAAAGGTAGGAAGTTTGGCAAGAGACCACCCTGGCTTAACCAGAAGATCTTCAATTATCTGAAATTCAAAAAAGAATCCTACAAAAAGTGGAAACTTGGTCAGATTACAAAGTATATAGGGACAAGGCCAAGGCACATAACAAGATTAAACTAGCTAGAGACATAAAGGGTAACAAGAAAATGTTTTACAACTACATTAGTAGCAAGGGAAAGACCAAGGACAGGGTAGGCCTGTTACTCAATGGCGGGAGGGGGAGAATACCAGTAAACATGGAAATGGCAGAAGTGCAAAATGACTTTTTTATTTCAGTTTTCACCAAAAAGGTTAGTAGCAATTGAACATGTAACTTAATGAATGCCAGTGAAAATGAGGTAGGATCAGAGGCTAAAACAGGAAAAGAACAAGTTAAAAATTAAGTAGACAAGTTAGATGTTTTCAAGTCACCCAGGCCTGATTAAATACATGCTAGAATACTGAATGAGGTAATTGAGGTGATATCTGAGTCATTAGCGATTATCTTTGAAAAGTTATGGAAAACAGGTGAGATTCCAGAGGACTGGAAAAGGGCAAATATACTGCCAATCTATAAAAAAGGAAATAAGGACAACCCGGGCAATTACAGATCAGTCAATTTAACTTCAGTACCCAGAAAGATAATGGAGCAAATAATTAAGCAATCAAATTGCAGACACCTAGAAGATAATAAGGTGATAACTAACACACAGCATGGATTTGTCTAGAACAAATTGTATCAAACCAACCTAATAGCTTTCTTTAACAGGGTAACAAGCTTTGTGGATGTGGGGAAGAGGTAGATGTGGTATATCTTGACTTTAGTAAGGCTTTTGATACTGTCTCGCATGACCTTCTCATAAAAACAAACTAGGGAAGTATAACCTAGATGGAGCTACTGTAAGGTGGGTGCATAGCTGGTTGGAAAACTGTTCCCATAGAATAGTTCTCAGTGCTTCACAGTCAAGCTGGAAGAGCATATCAATGGGTCCTGCAGGGATCAGTTCTGAGTCTGGTTCTGTTCAATATCTTCATCAGTGATTTATATAATGGCATAGAGAGTACACTTAAAAGTTTGTGGATGATACCACACTGGGAGTGGTTGCAAGTACTTTGGAGGATAGGATTAAAATTCAAAATGATCTGGACAAACTGGAGGTATAGTCTGAAGTAAATACGATGAAATTCAGTAAGGACAAATACAAAGTACTCCACTTAGGAAGGAACAATCAGTTGCACCCATACAAACTGGGGAATGACTGCCTAGGAAAGAGTACTACAGAAAGGGATCTGGGGGTCATAGTGGATCACAAGCTAAATATGAATCAACAGTGTAACACTGTTGCAAAAAAAGCAAACAACATTCTGGGATTTATTAACAGGAGTGTTGTAAGCAAGACACGAGAAGTCATTCTTCTGCTCTAGTCCATGCTGATTAGGCCTTAGCTGAAGTATTGTGTCCAGTTCTGGGCACCACATTTCAGGAAAAATATGAACAAATTGGAGAAAGTGCAAAGAAGAGCAACAAAAATTATTAAAGGTCTAGAAAACATGACCTATGAGGGAAGATTGGAAAAAATTGGGTTTGTTTAGTCTGGAGAAGAGAGGACTGAGGGGGGACATGATAAGTTTTCAAGTATATAAAAGGTTGTTACAAGGAAGAGGGAGGAAAAGTGTTCTTAATCTCTGAGGATAGGACAAGAAGCAATGGGCTTAAATTGCAGCAAGTTTAGGTTGCAGTTTAACATAAGAACATAACATAAGAACATAAGAATGGCCGTACCGGGTCAGACCAAAGGTCCATCTAGCCCAGTATCCTGTCTACCGACAGTGGCCAATGCCAGGTGCCCCAGAGGGAGTGGAACAACAGGCAATGATCAAGTGATCTCTCTCCTGCCATCCATCTCCATCCTCTGACAAACAGAGGTTAGGGACACCATTCCTTACCCATCTTGGCTAATAGCCATTAATGGATTTAACCACCATGAATTTATCCAGTTCTCTTTTAAATGCTGTTATAGTCCTAGCCTTCACAATCTCCTCAGGTAAGGAGTTCCACAAGTTGACTGTGCGCTGCATGAAGAAGAACTTCCTTGCATTTGTTTTCAACCTGCTGCCTATTAATTTCATTTGGTGACCCCTAGTACTTGTATTATGGGTATAAGTAAAGAACTTTTCCTTATCCACTTTCTCCACATCATTCATTATTTTATATACCTCTATCATATCCCCCTTAGTTTCCTCTTTTCCAAGTCCTAGCCTCTTTAATCTCTCCTCATATGGGACCCGTTCCAAACCCCTAATCATTTTAGTTGCCCTTTTCTGAATCTTTTCTAGTGCCAGTATATCTTTTTTGAGATGAGGAGACCACATCTGTACGCAGTATTCAAGATGTGGGCGTACCATCGATTTATATAAGGGCAATAATATAGTCTCAGTCTTACTCTCTATCCCCTTTTTAATTATCCCTAACATCCTGTTTGCTTTTTTGACCGCCTCTGCACACTGCACGGACATCTTCAGAGAACTATCCACGATGACTCTAAGATCTTTTTCCTGCCTTGTTGTAGCTAAATTAGCCCCCATCATATTGTATGTATAGTTGGGGTTATTTTTTCCAATGTGCATTACTTTACATTTATCCACATTAAATTTCATTTGCCATTTTGTTGCCCAATCACTTAGTTTTGTGAGATCTTTTTGAAGTTCATCACAGTCTGCTTTGGTCTTAACTATCTTGAGCAGTTTAGTATCATCTGCAAACTTTGCCACCTCACTGTTTACCCCTTTCTCCAGATCATTTATAAATAAGTTGAATAGGATTGGTCCGAAGACTGACCCTTGGGGAACACCACTAGTTAGCCCTCTCCATTCTGAGAATTTACCATTAATTCCTACCCTTTGTTCCCTTTTAACCAGTTCTCAATCCATGAAAAGACCTTCCCTTTTATCCCATGACAACTTAATTTACGTAAGAGCCTTTGATGAGGAACCTTGTCAAAGGCTTTCTGGAAATCTAAGTACACTTTGTCCACTGGATCCCCCTTGTCCACATGTTTGTTGACCCCTTCAAAGAACTCTAATAGATTAGTAAGACACGATTTCCCTTTACAGAAACCATGTTGACTATTGCTCAACAGTTTGTTTTTCTATGTGTCTGACAATTTTATTCTTAACTATTGTTTTGACTAATTTGCCCGGTACCGACGTTAGACTTACCGGTCTGTAATTGCCGGGATCATATCTAGAGCCCTTTTTAAATATTGGCGTTACATTAGCTAACTTCCAGTCATTGGGTACGGAAGCCGATTTAAAGGACAGGTTACAAACCTTAGTTAATAGTTCCGCAACTTCACATTTGAGTTCTTTCAGAACTCTTGGGTGATTGCCATCTGGTCCCGGTGACTTGTTAATGTTAAGTTTATTAATTAATTCCAAACCCTTCTCTAGTGACACTTCAATCTGTGACAGTTCCTCAGATTTGTCACCTACAAAAGCCGGCTCAGGTTTGGGAATCTCCCTAACATCCTCAGCCATGAAGACTGAAGCAAAGAATCCATTTAGTTTCTCCGCAATGACTTTATCGTCTTTAAGCGCTCCTTTTGTATCTCGATCCCCACTGGTTGTTTAGCAGGCTTCCTGCTTCTGATATACTTAAAAAACATTTTGTTATTACCTTTGGAGTTTTTGGCTAGCTGTTCTTCAAACTCCTCTTTGGCTTTTCTTATTACATTCTTGCACTTAATTTGGCAGCGTTTATGCTCCTTTCTATTTGCCTCACTAGGATTTGACTTCCACTTTTTAAAGGAAGTCTTTTTATCTCTCACTGCTTCTTTTACATGGTTGTTAAGCCATGGTGGCTCTTTTTTAGTTCTTTTACTGTGTTTCTTAATTTGGGGTATACATTGAAGTTGCGCCTCTATTATGGTGTCTTTAAAAAGCGCCTATGCAGCTTGCAGGGATTTCACTTTAGTCACTGTACTTTTTAACTTCTGTTTAACTAACCCCCTCATTTTTGCATAGTTCCCCCTTTAGAAATTAAATGCCACAGGGTTGGGCTGTTGAGATGTTCTTCCCACTACAGGGATGTTGAATGCTATTGTATTATGGTCACTATTTCCAAGCGGTCCTGTTATAGTTACCTCTTGGACCAGCTCCTGCGCTCCACTCAGGACTAAATCTGGAGTTGCCTCTCCCCTTGTGGGTTCCCGTACCAGCTGCTCCATGAAGCAGTCATTTAAAGTATCAAGAAATTTTATCTCTGCATTTCGTCCTGAAGTGAAATGTTCCCAATCAATATGGGGATAATTGAAATCCCCCACTATTATTGGGTTCTTAATTTTGATAGCCTCTCTAATTTCCCTTAGCATTTCATCATCACTATCACTGTCCTGGTCAGGTGATCGATAATAGATCCCTAATGTTATATTCATATTAGAGCATGAAATTTCTATCCATAGAGATTCCATGGAACATGTAGATTCACTTAAGATTTTTACTTCATTTGATTCTACATTTTCTTTCAAATATAGTGCCACTCCCACCCCCACCACCCCCCGCACGACCTGTTCTGTCCTTCCGATATATTTTGTACCCCGGAATGATTGTGTCCCATTGATTGCTCTCAGTCCACCAGGTTTCTGTGATGCCTATTATATCAATATCCTCCTTTATCACGAGGCATTCTAGTTCACCCATCTTATTATTTAGACTTCTAGCATTTGTGTACAAATACTTTAAAAACTTGTCACTGTTTATTTGTCTGCCCTTTTTTGATGTGTTAGATTCTTTTTTATATGAATGTTTATCATCTGATCTGGCCCTTACATTATCCTCCTCCATCCTCTGCTCCTGACTATAACCTGGAGATTCTCTATCATTAGACTTTCCCCTAAGAGAAGTCTCTGTCCGATCCACATGCTCCTCAGCAGCAATCTGCTTTCCCCCATCTCCTAGTTTAAAAACTGCTCTACAACCTTTTTAATGTTTAGTGCCAGCAGTCTGGTTCCACTTTGGTTTAGGTGGAGCCCAGCTCTCCTGTATAGGCTTCCCCCATCCCAAAAGTTTCCCCAGTTCCTAATGAAAGTAAACCCCTCCTCTCTACAGCATCGTCTCATCCACGCATTGAGACTCTGAAGCTCTGCCTGCCTACCTGGCCCTGCGCATGGAACTGGGAGCATTTCTGAGAATGCCACCATAGAGGTCCTGGATTTCAGTCTCTTCCCTAGCAGCCTAAATTTGGCCTCCAGGACATCTCTCCTACCCTTCCCTATGTCATTGGTACCTTCATGTACCACAACCACCGGCTCCTCCCCAGCACTACAGATAAGTCTGTCTAGATGCCTCGAGAGATCCGCAACCTTTGCACCAGGCAGGCAAGTCACCATGCGGTTCTCCCGATCATCACAAACCCAGCTATCTACGTTTCTAATGATCGAATCTCCCATTACTAACACCTGCCTTTTCCTAGCAACTGGAGTTCCCTCCCCCGGAGAGGTAACCTCAGTGCGAGAGGCAACCCCAGCACCATCTGGAAGGAGGGTCCCAACTATGGGAAGGTTTCCCTCTGCTCCCGTTGACTGCTCTGCTTCCCTGGGCCTTTCATCCTCCTCAACAGCACAGGGGCTGTCTGACCGGAGGTGGGACAATTCTACAGTGTCCCGGAAAGCCTCATCAACATACCTCTCTGCCTCCCTTAGCTCCTCCTGTTCCGCTACCCTGGCCTCCAAAGTCTGTATGTGGTCTCTGAGGGCCAGGAGCTCCTTGCACCGAATGCACACATATGCCACCCACCCACAGGGCAGGTAATCATACATGCTGCACTCAGTGCAATAAACTGGATAGCCCCCATTCTGCAGCTGGGCTTCTGCCTGCATTGTCTCCTAGTTAATGAAAGGGTGGTTTAAGCAAAGGATTTTGAATGTAGTTTGGTTTATAGTTTTAAGGGGAATGAAGGGACCCCTGCTCCCTTCCCACTCCCTGTTAGCAGCCCCTGGTCGCTTGTGCGCTGCTTTATAAAGCCCTGGCCTATGTGAATGCCCCGCCCACTGATTAAGGCTCAGTCACTTACCAGAGGCTTCTAGCTTTCAGACCTTCCTTTGAAGCTCACAGCTTCCAACTGCCAGCCACAGCACACGGTCCTTCAAACAAACAAACAAACAGACAAACTGACAAACACAAGCTCAGCACACAGCAAGTAACCCCAAACACAAACAAACACACACTACAGACAGTCACTTACCCCAAGGGTGCTGTATTGCTCCTCCTTCACCTGGAGAACTCCGTTGCGAAACTCCCTGTTAGCAGCCCCTGTTCGCAAAAAGTTTAGGTTGGACATTAGAAATAACTTCCTGTCAGGGTGGTTAAGCACTGAAATAAATTGGCTAGGGAAGTTGTGGAATCTCTGTCATTGAAGATTTTTAAGAGCAGTGCAGATTTTTAGAAAAACATCTGAAAGGGATGGTCTAGATAATACTTAGTCCCCTGCACTCAAGGCAGGACTGGACTTGAGACTTCTCGAGGTTCCTTCTAGTCCTACAATTCTATGACACAAAATGTCTTCTTGGGAGAGTTTCTATCATCACTTAGTCTCACAAGGCTTTGGATATTCGACAGAGGAGTGAGAGATAGAAGTAGACTCACACAATACTCTACATCAGGCATGGCCAAACTGGTTTGTGAGCCACATGCAGCTCTTTTACAGTTAAAGTGCGGCTCATGGAACCCCTTTCTCTGCTTAACGGACTGGCGGGGATGGTGGGGGTGGGAGCCCAGGGCTTCTGCCCTGGGGTGGGGTAGGGGACTAGGGGCTTCTACCGTGCCGGGAGTGGAGTCTAAGGGCTTTAGCCCTGTGGTCACATGTTGGGGCAGAAGCCCCGTGCCCTGGCAGGCGCTGCCCCATGGGGCAGGTTGTGCACGTCTTGCAGCTCTTGAACTTCTGAAGATTATTGTGTTTGGCTTGGAAGGTCAGTAAGTTTGGCTACTCCTGCTCTACCCAATACTCTGTAGACTAGGCGAAACTACACTGAGCTGAGATCCCAGACACCATGAGTTCTAATCTCTCTACACATCACAAATATTAGAGCAAAATAGCTTCCCAAATAAATGAACTGTGATATTAAAATGTGCTGATATGTTGATGCAAGAGAATATGAAGTTGCCTTTAAGGAAGAGTGCAAGTTTGACTTTAGGGTGCACATTACTTTACAGTTTCTGCTGGAGATGGAAAGGAAAGCCTTATGCAGCATTAGACTGTTATTGACAGCATTGTAGGCAATGAGAAAACACAAGGGAATGTAGGAAACTCTTCCTTTAAGTTCTGATTTTGTTTTTAATGTTGATAGGTTGTGACTTTATGTGACCTTCACTGTCCCTAAACAAAGCTTTTGGTTGTGTTAATTATGTGTACAGTTTTAGAGAAACGTACCTTGTGGATGTTGCTGTATGATGGTATCATGGCCTAAGTTTCAAAAGTAACTACGGACCTTGAGTGCTTCTGTCTTTGGCTGCCAACTTGAGATACCCTAAAGGAATCTGATTTTTAGAAAATGCTGAACAAGGCATCTTCAGAAAACCAGGCTAATTTAAGGTGTCTCAAATCACTGATAAAGTTTGTAGATTACACAAAAATTGCAGGAGTGGTTACTAGTGAATAGTACAGGTCACTAATTCAAAGTGATTCAGTCACTTGGTAAATTGAACGCATACAAACAATATATATTTTAATATGGCTAACTGTAAATGTATACATCTATGAACAAAGAAGGCAGGCCATGCTTATAGGGTGGGAAGTTCTATACTGGGAAGCAGTGGCTCTGAAAAAAGATTCTGGGGTCATGGTGGTTAATTAGCTGAACATGAGCTCCCAGTCAGATGCTGTGGCCAAAAGAGCTAATGTGATTCTGGGATACATGAACGGGGAATCTTGAGTACTTATTTTACCTCTATATCTGGCATTGGTGTGACTGCTGCTGGAATACTGTGTCTAGTTCTGGTGCCCACAATTCAAGAAGGATGCTGATAAATTGGAGAGGGTTCAGAGAAGAGCCATGAGAATGCTTAAAGGATTAGAAAACATGCCTTATAGTGATATAGACAGAACTCAAAATGTATTTATCTTAACAAAGAGAATGTTAAAGGGTGACTTGATTATAGACTAGAAGTACGTACATGGGGAACAAATATTTAATAATGGGCCCATCACTCTAGCAGAGAAACATATAACTCAATCCAATGGCTGGAAGTTGAAGTTAGACAAATTGAGACTGGAAATAAGGCATACATTTTCAATGGTGAGAATAATTAACCATTGGAAGAATGTACAAGGCTCATGGTGGATTCTCCATCATTTACAATTTTAAAATGAAGATTGAATGTTTTCTAAAAAATATGCTCTAGGAATTATTTTGGGGAAGTTCTGTGGCCTGTTATACAAGAGATCAGACTGGACAATCACGATAGTTGCTTTTGGCTTTGGAATCAATGAAGTTGGGCACCGCAGATCACTAATCACATTTGATGATTTAGACATTTATATCTTTCATCTTGTTGTTATACACAGTGCATCTTGAATATGTAGGCTACACGTACAGGTTTATTCCAATCAGACAGTATTACATACAGTGTGATCAACATTTTGCAGAATCAGGCCTCTATCCAATATGAGTATAATGCACCTAAGTGCAAAGGGTCCATGCTATGGTGCTCTGCACAACTTCTGCATTACACAGTAGCTGCACAGAGGTTATATGTAGGGTTACCATACGTCCGGATTTTCCCGGACATGTCCAGCTTTTTGGGCCTCAAATCCCCGTCCGGGGGGAAATCCTAAAAAGCCGAACATGTCCGGGAAAATAGGGAGGGGCTGGCGCCACTGGGTGCTGGGGCGGGGCCGGGGGTGCTGGGCCGGGGGCCGGCACCCCAGGAGCCGAGCCAGGCTGGAGATGCTGGGGCCGGGGCCGGCCGCCGGAGGGAGCCACTCGGTTGGGGGGGCCAGACTGGGCCGTGCCTCCTCCCCCCCACCCCCAGCTTACCTGCTGCCTGCTTCAGGCTTCCCGCAAATCAAATGTTTGCAGGAAGCAGGGGAGGGGGCGGAGTTGGGGCGGGGACTTTGGGGGAGGGGTGGAGTTGGGGCGGGGCTGGGGGTGGGGCCGGGGCCCCGTGGAGTGTCCTCTTTTTGGACACTCAAAATATGGTAACCCTATTATATGTCTCCTTCTGTATCTGTGGGATCTGGAGATAAACTTGATAAAATATTTTCAACAGGGCTGGCTTTAGGCACCAGCTAAGGAAGCAGGTGCCTGAGGCGGCAAATCTGAAGGGGTGGCACTCCGTTGTTGTTTTTTTCCCCCTTCTTCTGCGGCAGTTCGGCAGCAGCTTTTTCATTTCTTCTTCAGCGGCACTGCTGCAGCCACTTTTTTCTTTCTTTCTTTGCTTCACCACTTGGGGTGGCAAAAAAGGTAGAGCCGGCCCTGATTTTCAATAGTTATTAGAATTGGAATGCTGCAGCAGAATGCACTGCAGCACTAAGACTACATACTTCTACTTTTCAGAGAGTGCTAAATTTTCCTAGAAAGATGTGGTGTGCTATCAGTACCAATTGCTGTTTGTTCAGTGCTTTTATTGGGATGAACTCTCAGAAAAATATATTATGCTTGAACTCTGCAGACAAGCTATAAGATCATAAACCATCCAACTTCTGCAGTTCTGCACTAAACAAATGCCAGTAAATTTTCAGAATGAGTTAGCTAATATTAAACTACCTGTGTACACAAGGTCTAAGCCATGAGTATGTTCAGCAAAGTCTTTGTTTTGTTTATTAATGGGTTTATGAAGGTCTCTCTTTTTTAGAAACTTTTCTTCATACTGACAACTATTCCATTCATGTCTCTGCAACCTACACCTAGAGTAGCTGCAGTTGTATCTAATGGGATACAACAAGGTCTCTAGCTAAAACCATGCAGCCATTTTATAGAATTTTAAAACAGTGCAGATAGGCACAATCAGGAAGGCCAATATTAATATACAGAATTTTTTTTAATTTTAGTAATTAAATAAGTATAATTTTTGACTCTGAAAGCTCAGTATCATGTGTTGATTTCTAATTCTATATAGATTTTTATATCCTTTAATTCTTTCTCTGTGTAGTGTCTATATTCCATGCTCTTTTTTCTTCTTTCTCTCCCAGCCACACAATCCACTGCTGTTGAGCAAAAATCAGACTTAAATATCAGACATTATTTTGTGACACAAGGTCTCATGAGACTGCACTTTCTTAGAATATTATAAGCATATTGATGATGAAAAGACCCCAAATGGAACATTATCATGCTATTTCTGCTTATTCACATATGGGACATAATATGAGTATTGCCTATGACAATATTAATTTCCACAAAAACTCATTACAAAAAAGTTTTGTGGACCTACTTTATTAACATTACAACTCAGCGTTAGTTGCTATCAACACAAACACATACTGCAAGCTGTAAACACTGTATTAAAGACAAAGAAAACTTCTCTGTTCTTAATTAGATTAACATTTCTGTATGTTTTTAATAATATGCATCATATCTCTTGGGAGGGGGAAAGAGGTTCAGAGTAAGAGTAAATAATCGGGGTTTACATAGTTAATGTGTGTATGGTTAAATATTGTTTTTTTCTGAGCATGTCATTAAATTCAAACTAAGAGTATGAAATGTAAATAGGCTATCACATTGTCCTTAAATTGTACTGAGTTAAAATTTTGGCAAATGGTAAGGTGTTGTGAAAAGGGCGGGGGGACACCATCATGCATAGCAGTGAAGTAAATTTGATCACAAGCTGGTTGTCAGTAATAGCAGATACTCTATAGCACCCCACTTTTTATAAATGCTTATGACTTTAGATTTATTAATACCATGTTAAAATCACTGCCTTTTAGAAAAGAGACAATCACTTTATCTTACAGAATCTGTACTTACAGGCGTGGTAGAGGAAAACTCACAAGGGAAAGCATTGTACCACAGCTTGCCCCCCCTCCCTTTTTTTTTTTTTTTTTTTTTTTAAGTGCATAGGTGAGAGGACATAACTCTCTTCCTGACACTTAGCAATATACAGGCATTGTAATGATTAGCTAAGTCTAAATTATTATGATAAGTCAACATCTACCTTTAAGCAATACTAGAAATTTATTTCAACTTCTATTACATTTTTTTCTCAGCATCCCACAGGCATTTAAAAAAAAAAAGTCTTGTTTTAAAAAGCCTATTTTAAAATGTCAGGGACGGGATCTATTTAGATTGGAATTCTATATTTACAGAAGACTATTCTGAGAAACTCAGTTTTGGGGCAATAAGGTTTTTTCAGCCTCCATTCCAGTACAGTCCTTGGTCTTGACTGAGACTACCAAGGGGTGCCAGTTGTTATAGTGTTGTTTTTCAGGTGTGCATACCTGGCTGCTTGGAAATAGACTGAAATCACCCACTCATTTAACATAAACCATTGAACATATGGCAGCCATTTTCAGTCATTATCAGGCTTGTCTGGATTCTAACCCTTTGGACATTAATGTAGTGTACTACTATGAGCTGAGAGGTGAAAACATTATTAACTAGAGATGTACAAACCTTCTGAAGCATATTTTGAAACATTTGTTTCAATAAAGTCTATTGTAGCTGCTTGTAGCAGGCTCCAAGGAGACCCCTGGCTGGAAAGATGCTGCAGGGCACCTTACTAAATTACTAGGAAATTAGGGACAAAACCAATACATTAAAAAAAAATTCTTGCATATGGATTTTGCATAGAGAAGGAAAGTAGTCTATTGGCTAGCACAGGGAACTTTGCGTAAATTCTACTACCTGGTCTGTCACTGTCTGAAACTCAGATCCCTAACCATGTCAATTAGGCCAATTCCTTCTGCCATTTAATTTAATTGGAAAATTCACTTTAACTTCACTGGGAGCAGGATTAGATGCATAAACTCTTTTGTGCTCCATTTTACTAAATGGGTAGAATAACACTAACATATCTCACCAGTTGTTGATAGGCTCAGTTAATTTATTGCTTTTAAAGTGTTTTGAGATTCTCAAATGCAAGTGACAAAATGTAATTTTTCAGCGGGAAAAACACATTTTGACTATGAAAACTTCCTTTCTTCATGGTGAAAAATCAGCATGAAAAGAACCAAACTATTTGCCTCTTGTAAGATGTTGCAAAAAATGTTTTTTGTTTAGCTACCAGTGCTAACTTATTTAGGTTATAAACACCTAAGGGCAGGGACTGGATTTACTTGTCTTATACAGAACCAGTTGGTGATTTTAATAATTATATATTAATGTTAATAATTATTAATGATACAACAGGAAAATATTTTTAAACATGTCTTTCCCGTAATCCAGATTCACCTGTTGCTCAACCAAGTGTTCACTACTTTATGAAAGGAAGTAAAATTCTCTCTCAAATTATTACTCTTACATATAGAGCAGTAAAGAGATGCAGAACAGGAGGTGGAGAGAAGCTGTGCTGGCAGGCAAGATGCTTTGAGTGGTAACTGGGAATTAGGATAGAGAAAATTCCTTACTAGTACATTGTAAAATAAGTTCTAAGTCAGAGCAGATAAAGTTCAGTATAACCCTTTTAATAGTGTTTTAAAATCTTCCTCTCAACCTGACACTGGAACTGTTTGGCGGTTTCAGGCAGAAAAAAAATTATTGGGATTAGTAATATGACTATTAAAATCACACCAGGTTTTAAAGTAACCCAGTATGCCAGTAAGTAGCTTTTATCAAAACTAAGGTCCTGTTTTGACATTACACAAATACCCAGGAGATCAGCAATTTCAGAAAGTTACAAAGACGTTTTACAAATCTGTTTAGATTTCTGTTAAATTCTCTCCAGCTGAAATTAAGTCTGTCCTCAAAAGGAAGAGGCATGAACTTTGAAGAAACAAGCTCCTTGGTATGGTGTACTCCTCCTACTTAATCTTTTTGTCCTCTTCATATTAAATATCTTGAACATGGCAGGTCTGGATAAATAAATATATCTTCGAGAAAACTGCCTATTCATCTTTTTTTCCTGTCCCAGTTCTTTGTTCCACAATGACTGTTTGTTTCTCTCAATATTCCTATATCCCTAAATCCAACATTGGGGAGAGAGTATTTAACCTTGACTAAATCAACTAAAGACTTTAATAACAACAAAGAAAATGTTCCCAACCATATTATTTTATTAGTTCAGTAACAGAGACACAGTTAAGTTTGTTTGATGTGTTATGGTTTTAATTTTTTTAAATGGGGTCTTTGTTGATGCCTTCTGAAAACCGAACACCCTGTTTCAGTAGACGAAATCTCAGGGAACTGAAACAACGATACCAACCCACTCTAAATCCAAAACAGTTGGAATACTTAAATATAAACAGATAAGTGGAGACAACAAGCTTAAACAAAAATGCTACAGAGAAGACATTAAGTGCATCTGTAGAGGACTAAGTGGTTTCAGTTTGCAGTGGGTTTAACATTTCTTGTTGTTTGTGGTTCATAGTTCCTGAAATGAATCTAGAACACAGAGTTAAACTACCGAGTTTGAAACCAGACCCAACTCTGGATTTTTTATTTTTTTTAAGCAATGCCAAAAATTTCTTCTCAGAACGCATGGGGAATGTGAGACATGTTCATTCAAAACACCCCAGATTTTCCTTAATCTCTTAGGCCAAGTTCATGAACATTACCAAATGTTACCGAGGACTTCATTTTTGGTTTTGTTATTAATGTTTTTCATAGCTCTGATTTTACTGTAGGATTAAATTCCCTTCCCCACCCCAACCTCCGAAATTAGATGATCTTAGGCACTGAGCTTAGTGAAGGATGAGGTGGAATAGAATCTATCACTAAACCTATCGTTGTTGTCCCTTCTGTGTGCCATGGAGGCAGGTCTCAATCCTGGCTCCAAACAGATCTGAACTGAGAGTTGAGTGAACATGAAGGGAAGGATTACATGGATTCAGTAGCCCCACATCTCTTTGTAGATAGGAAGCAGTAAGGAGTTGCAGCTGCTATCCAACCTATAGCCACTCAGGAACCCTGAATATACCATAAACATGAGCACAGTTAGATTCTGAGAAAGAAGGCAGATAGTTTTCCAGCACGGAAATCTACTTCTCCTATGCTTCAAAAGGAAATTCTTACTGGCATGATAGAAATGAAGGCAATTTAAAGTTTAGGCACCAAGGACCTCTGTGACAAGTGCACTGACGGTACCCATATGAGTCACACAATTCAGGAAGACATGTTTACTTTTCACTTGACTACAATCGGTTTTGTTTTTATATGTTCTTTTCCTGCTTTGCTGGTCCTGGGTTTTTGCATTATTATCCGAGCTAGTAAGAAAAATTGTGGCAAAACATTTTGTCAGAATTTACCTATTTGTCAAAATCAAAACACTCTACAGGACCATGTCAATTTTAACAAAATTCTGATAGAAACCATACTGGTTTCCAATGGAAGCTTACCTGGTTTTCTCCCTGCTCGCTCGCTCTGCTCTTCAGCAGCCCACCTGATGGGCTAACAAGGGAGCCAGGGCTTCCTGGCTCTGGGGCAGCCCATCAGATGGAAATGAAAACAAATTTCATACTGCTGAAAGCTCTTCTCCCTTGTGATGTATTTGTACTGTGGTCCTACCCAGTCAGTTTTTGCGCACCATTGTGCTAGGTTCTGTACAAGCACATAGAAAGATAGGAACTCATCCTGAGAGGGTTGCAATCTAAAAAGACAAAGCAAATAATAAGCATCAAATATACAAAATGTACAAGGTATATTTCTTTTGAATTATATTTTGTTTTAGTATTTTCCCAAAAGTATAACTCCTCCCCTAGGTGTCCCAGACAGTCAGCACCACCATCACTGGCCTAATGTGCTTTTTCTGTTCACAATAAATTCTGTTTCAGTGTCAGAGGGCATGTTTATATAGGGTTGCCACCTCAGAGATACAAAAACCTGGGACATTCGGGATGATCCTGTTCCCATAAAACTGGACAACAGGCTGTGTGTACTGAGCACCCTTACAAATTTCTGGGACAGCTACCTCAGAAAAGGGATGAGCTGGGGGAAATCTGAATTGATGGCAACCCTATGTTTATGAAAACAAAAGCATACTCAGTCAGATGGTGCTGAAGTTACTGATTATTAAAATGTCAAAGACAATCCTTTCTGGCAGCTCCAGCTGCTCTTCACCTCAAAAAGGAGGTGAGTGGAGAGGCTCTTCAACTCTGGAGGCTTTCTGTGTCAGCAGCAGGGTCCAGCATAACCTCTTTACAGCCCGTTCTGGCAGCTCTGTGTTTTCCACGTGCGTTTAATTAGAAATACATAAGTGTTTGCAACCCTTTGATTTTGTTGATATTGTAACAGACTTGCCATTGACAGGTTGTTCTCCCATAGGGTTCCAGAGTTATACAAAGCAACTGTACATTTTTTGCATAATATGTTTATTTTAAAATGTCTTTAAAATCTTCTAAGATAGCAAGTCATTGCAGCTGGCATTTCAACATTTTATGGACTCCCTGCCCTTCTCATCTTTGTTTTTTTTTTAATTTTGTTTTGTTTGTTTGTTTTAACTGCCAGAAATTCTCCCTCCTAGTCAATGACAAATGTGTGTCTAGAGTAATGTCATTTATTTGCTTTATCATGACACACTATGTAAAGATATACCCACAGTTAGTGTGGAAAAGTCTGAGGGTAGGAGGTTGGCATGTTATGAAAATTCAGATTATCAGTCAACTATCTTTGCAAGCATGTGATCTATTCATGTTAAGACCTGCATTCTGATTCCATGCTAATAGCCTGATTACTATTAATGTATGCTGTCTGGTACTGACCTATTTTGTTTGGATTGCATGTTGGTTTATAAAGTGCCATGATATTTAAGGGTTATGAATTTAAAAAAATAAAATTTTCCAAAATAAAAAAAAATTCTCATACATTTTAATAGGGTTTACAATAGAACTCCTCTATGTCTTGCCCGTAGCAGGATGGTACAGAGTGAATTAAGTGTCAGTCCTTCTGTGTCCATGAAGAGGAATTGCTAATCTGGGCAAAGAAATTAATTGTCTGTTGGAATGGACAGATGGATTTGTTTAAAACCTTCTTGTTAATTGGATTTTTGAAAAATGAATACCTTTTCAAATGAGATTTCAGGCTTCAATTTTTTTGTAATACCATTTACATTCTGTAAACGTTACTTGGTTTTCCAAGGGGAGGTATGCATGAAAGTGTAAGAAAATTTGTCTTCAATGTGATTCACACTTTTTCTATGGGAGTATAAAACTAGCTCTGATATAATATATAAAAACTTAAACAAGCTCACATGCATGGGCTCTCTTATATCCATCTTTGGTTATAAAAAAAAATTGTCCTAACAGACTAGTGGTTAGTGCCCCTCCCTGCCATAGGTGAGAGCCTAGTTTATTGCTTCTTTTCACAAACCCACCCTACTCTTTATAAACTAAAATAATATAAAATGCAGTGAAGACGTTATCTGCTCATCCAGGACAAGTTAACACTTTTAAATTCTCTTCAGCTTTTTCAGCAACAGAAGTTTTTAAAATTTTACCTTTATTATTGTGGCTAAAAAGGAAATTAAAAAACAACAAGAAAACATTGGAATACATTTTGTGTTTCAAGGAAAAGAAAAACTGAACATATCAATTGTGGTTGGGAAGTGGTTAAGAAAGTATTACACAGTAAAGCCAACCTATTCTCATATTATATCGTGGAGACTGTGGAAATCTACTAACAAAGGTAATAAGTATTTGGTGAATTCTTAAGTGTGTCAGCTCAACTGCATCTTTTTTTTATAAACCACCATTTCATTTATCACCATGGACCTTTTATTCTACTGCAACTAAGATTCTGTCAGCACTTCCATTATAATCCTTTTTTCCCCTCTCCAGGGACTAAAAACTTGGCCATAATAAACTTGCTCTGAGCTAAACTCTGGCATGAATGGTATCTACCCAGGAGGGTTTTTTTGTTGTAAAAAACAAACCACCTACTAGCCATTTAAAGAGCATATTACTTTTTTGAAATACCTGTTTCCTATAAGAATCTCTCAAAAACAACTTCAATTTAAACAGGAGTTTAAAAGGCCAGGTTACAGTAGCTTAAATAATGGATGCTGCAAATGTGCCCCAGGTATTTCACCACAAAATTTTACAAGGGTTTTTACTATGGATATTAGGTTTTCCAAGCACACCATGGGAGAATAGAGGACATTAGTTTCTGAAATTGGATAAATAGCCTGGTCTATAGAAAAACAAACAAACGAAAACACTCAGAATGCACAAATAAGTACAAATTCATTGTAGTTTACTGAAATGTAGCTGTATTTGGAAGAAAATCTGACATTTTGAGAAAACTATGCATTCCTACAAGTCTTTTAGTGGAAGGCATTTAATGGAATTATCTGACTGAGGGAGCAGAATGGCTTTTACCACTCCAAAAAGCATTCTTTTTAAAAATCTCAACTTTTTTTCTCATGTATACTTGATTAATGTAGCATTTGTGCCCAAGTCTTTGCGCTGTGCAGAGTCTGAGTAACCTGGCTTTACATAGGGATTCTCTCCGGTGTTGTGGGAGAAAATCTTTTCCCCTTCTATTTCATGATCACAGACTCTCTCCCTCTCCATTATGTTTATTGGCTACACCCTACTTTCTGTTTTGCCCACATTCCCACCCTCGCATTACTGTGTGGAGAGCTGCTCCGAGAGTACTCTGAGGTATGCCTGCAACCTCCCTTTCCTGTAAAGTAGAACCACTGCAGTTCTACTGGGCTTAGTATCCCCCACTCCATGTGGTGATGGGAGCATGTGGCTATGGAGGATTTTACCTTATCATAAATTATGGATTGATAGCTCAAAAGGACTTTGCACAATATTCACAGAACAGACACAGCAAATGGAACAGCAGTACTCATATCCCTGTCCAGGACCCTGGATGATTACCTGTAGGAGTGAGAGGGTAGTTCATTCTCTGTGCTGATTCATATCTTGAATCTTTACACTTAAACTACCAAAATATGCTAACTTTGATTGTGCCTTTGATATTGTTTATACCTCTTTACTGGAACTGGACTGAGATTCCCAATTCATATTACCTGCACTACCAAAGACCTAATTTACACAAGGCCAAAACTCTATCATAGGTTACAGACCAAATAACTGAAATATGCAGTGTGAATTTGACAGGGATCAGTAGGAAAAGAATGCACTTCTTTCCCCGCTCCTAGGTTGTGGAGCAACAGCAGAACTGTTCTTCAGGCACTACTCAGCCTCTTCTCCTTTTGTGTTCCTTTGTGAGGTCCAGGATGAATACCCAGTGGATATTTATAGTTGTGGATCCACCTGCCCTGTCATCTTTCGTAATATCCCTGTTCATTCCATGGCACGATGTGGGTGCAGGCTAACTGAACGCCGACTACTCGATTCCATACAGTGGAACCACCCCAATTGTGCTGCCATCTTAGGCCTTTAATGGTAATAGTGAAGGTGGTAGGATTTACTCTGTGGTCATTTTTCATTTTAAAAACTGCTTAACATTATCAGCTCCATAAGTGTTCACTGGAGAGGTAAATGTGTTGGGCAACCATGAACCTGAGGCACGCAGACAGAATTATTGTCTCCTTTAAAAGTTTCATTGACTTTGGCAGATTAACAATAACATATTTTATTGTTAAATACTGTAACTTTACATCATGGACCGCTACCACTGTTTTTTTTTTTTCTCTAAATATTTTCAGTAAAATGTGCAGCAGTATAAAAGAGAGTATTAAGGAGATGCTGTGATGCTGTACCTCCATATTTTACCTATGTGTTCTAGTAAATATTATTGTTAATGTTAAAATACCCCTCTATGGCATTGCTTCAGGGAGGTGAAATGTTCCAAGGAGACTCTTGGTATGTAACGGCTTTCAGCAAAGTGATTTGCAGATCAGTTTCGATTTTTGTCTGCAGCTCTTCAGTCTGTTTGCCCGGTAACATTATCACATACCAGTCTGTAAACAGTTCTTTCAGTTAATCTATAAACATTTTAAAGCAGTTCAGTACACTAAGACGAAACTAAATCCAGCAGCATAACTTCACTTTCAAGTGTGTGCCATGCAGTCATGATGACTAGTGCTCTGAAATGTTGTTATAATCATAAGTGACTAGAAATGGCATCTTCTTATCCACTTTTGCTTGTGGGTACTCAGTCCCATCTTCTTGTAAATTTTCACTCCTGTAAAATTTACAGCTAGTATGGCTATAGGAGAATAAGCTGGAATATTTCTGACTTGTGCATGTGCAAAAAGTTAAGTTCCAGTATCACTATACTGTTGGTGATATGTGAGCCAGTGAGCGATCAGCATTAGAGCTGGCTGGAATTTTTTCCATTAAACTTTTTTTGTCAAAATACGTTGAATTGTCAAAAAGCTACGCTTTTTTCAGGGGAAAATACTAGTTTTCCTCAGGACAGGTTTCTCAAGTCCAGGATGGAATTTCTGGTCAAAACCAAGAGGGAGGAAGAGAGACTGATTCTGTAGCACACTGATCAGGCCCTTATGTGGGAGACACAGTCCCTGCTCTGCCGTTCTCACTGGGCTATTCTGGGGTGGGTGTGTCTCTTTTTCATGGAAAGTTTCAAAGGGTCTCAATTTCATCCTAATACAAAATGGGAAATTGTTTGAATTTTTTAAAAAATTTTGCAGGATGGGAAAAATGGTTTTCCTCACCCTTCTACTAAGCATAGGTTTTAAATCCCAGTGTGAGTTTGCAGTGTTAGCAGTTCAACAACCACCTTTTTATTTGTCATAAGAACAGCAATACTGGGTCAGACCAAAGGTCCATCTAGCCTAGTATCCTGTCTTCCGACAGTGGCCAATGCCAAGTGCCCCAGAGGGAATGAACAGAACAGGTAATCATCAAGTGATCCATCCCATCATGCATTCCCAATTCAATCAATTGAGCAGTCTGCTATGGAGTCATAAAGTTTTGATCTATTAAAGGAGAGAAATGGTCCAGTAAACTGGAGAATCTCACATACGCTATAACTGATATAATGTAGCATTAGTCAATCAGAATTCTGATCATGGTACTGCTCCAGGTTATCTACATTTGCTATGTTGTTGCTGGGGAGGGGGAGGGACAATTTGATGATATAGGGATGATCTCTGAGTAGCACAATACCAGTATGACTTGCCTTGACAATGTCTTTGTAGTAGAAGAACGTGGCATGATTAATGAGGAGGTTGAATTACAGATGTTCAGTCCATGCTTTCAATCTCTGGTTCCTAATCTATTTTGTCTGAATTGAATTTAATCAGTTTGATCTCATTCATTTCCCTACTTCTGTCAGGCACTGGAAAACACAGAACCGCAGAATCTCATCTCATTAAAAAGGCAATGTAGATCTAAGTGTCGTTTTGTGGATTGGTGATGCTTCAGGCCAAAATTTCTCACTATCTTATCTAGAAGATGTATGTGCTCATTGTACAAAAGGGGTGACAAAATAGAATCCTGCAGAAGTAGACACAAATGTCCTTTCAGAAAATTTGATCCCCGATAACTGTATCTTCCTAAAGGAATTCTAGACTTCAGTCCTGCTAATCATTCTGAAGCCAGTTATACACTGTCTTTCATTCATTACCTTATTGTCTATTAACCAGTAAGAAAGTTTCTTCTAATGTTTAACAAAGACAAAATGCAAAAAACAACCATAATGTACATAAAAACAGGCATTGCACATGCAGATGTTATTTGTACAATCAGTCAGGATAGAAATTAGTAATATTTCAACATTCTGATAACTTGCCCTTCTGTTCCTCCTTCTGTCCCAGGGGTTCTCTAACAGGGTTGGGACCGCTCAGAGGGTCGTAAGGGTATTACCTGGGGGAGTCGCGAACTGTCAGCCTCCACCTCCAAACCCTGATTTGCCTCCAGCATTTATAATGGTGTTAAATATATTAAAAAGTGTTTTTAATTTATTATGAGAGTTGCACTCAAAGGCTTGCTATGTGAAACGGATCACCAGTACAAAAGTTTGAGAACCACTGTTCTATCCCATCATTTTTACATTATACATATACATTTCCCCTTGAAAGGGGAAAAAATGTAATCATTTTGGAGTTAAATAGATTGTGTTGGAACCTGTATAAAAACCATTTTTGGTATTAACTGACACAGTTCTAACCTGCCCGAATATTGTATTCTAGTCATCTGTAGAATAATCCAAATCTAATTCTATGTTCCACTCATCTGTCACTCTTTTAGTCCTGCATGACCTGTAAATAAAAATAAATTATATATGTATTTCATACTCTTTCTTAATATTAATGTTTCCCTTCAAAACGTCTAAGTCCTATTAATTCCTTCCAATTGTACCACTTAAATAACGTTTTAAAAGTAAATATTTAAACATACTTGCTAGAATTTTATATTTTCCTTTTAAATGGAAAAATACATTAATACCTTTACTTCTCTTCTTCCATAAATAAAAAAGGACCTTTAAAAATCTCTGGAAGCCTAGAATTATTATTGAATACATAATGGGGACATTTGCTAGATTGTTGTTTTTTTTTAAGTTTCTAACTTCTTGCCAGTTTACAAAATTAATATTAATGACTGACTTATTCACTACACTTTAAACATCTTTCATAATCAGTGTAGACAAAACTTTAAACAAATTACATGGATTCAATATCATTTGAGCCACTTCAGGCAGAGAAGCAATTTAGTATCTCCCTATATCCAAGATATAATAAAGTGAAGCTGAGCAGCCTAGTAATTCCATAACGCTGGTACCACATTTCCTCCTCTCTCATAAAAATGAAATAGACTTTTGCAAAATGACCCCATAAGCCCTTATTTTTCCATTAAAAATACAAGCCTGACATATAAATATGTTTCTTAAACCTTTTTAATTTTAAAATGTTAGCCTTCCTATAAGGACAGGGACAAGATTGACCATGTAATGTCATTTTTAAAAGTTAATTCCCCAAATTACCTGCATTAGCCAAAAATATTTTTTTCTTTCCCAGGTAGATATTAGCATATCTATATTTATCCTCTATATTAATAGTAAGATTCCCCATGAATTGTGTGATAATTTTTTCTTTGTGTGAGAAAACAATACAACAGTTGGAATATTTTCCCATTCTGTCTAGTTCAAGTATTATGGGCCTGAACCTACACCATATTAATCAATTATAATTGTCTTCTTCCTGATCCTGTGTAGTTCTCCAGTGTCCAGCTCTAGTTGTTCCAATTGTCTTAAAACTTCCTATTTCTGTTGGTAAATCCAGATATTTCAAAGTAGCCAGAAGGGTACTTATGCTCAAGTATAGTTTTGCTAAACAAAATAGCTAGTTTTTAAATTATCACTTTCATGTCACTGCTGCCATTTTTATGGTTAATATTTTTATTGTTTGTCCTGATGTTCCATTTATTTGGATGGCTATCCCATATAAAACTACTGCCAAAGCAGATGTGCTAGTGAGAGACCCAACCCACCATGTTCCGATCAGATCCAAATTTCCTTCCTAAAAGTTTGACTTTTAGTGCAGCCAGATAGATTGGCAGCCACAAGGTTTGGACCAGGATCTGAGCTTCCTCAAAGTTCAGGGATGGGGTCAGGCTCATATCTGATTTGTACACACCAGCAATGAAAGTATTTGTAATACATAGTTAACCGGGTCAGCTCTAAGCCAGCTTCACAGAGAGGTTCTTTGTGAGGTTCTGTAGGAGCAGAATTTTCCCTATCTAGGTAGCTGAGCAACCAGGGTAGCCCCTTACACTCCTTTTGGAAGAAGTTTTGGCCACTGGATTTACGTCACATCTGTGTCATTCTGTTTTATGGTTCTTGGGAAATGAACATCCACATCTCTGTCTTTCATAATACTTCTGCAAGCTGTAATATTTGCCCGTTAATAATTAATAGCTTAATGTGCTATGAATTTTCAGATTCCAGATATTAGGCTAAATTCCCCCTAGCATTTATGCTGGCTTCTGCCAGCCCTAGACTCAGAGGCACTAGGAACAGAAAACTGACTGGAGTAAGATGACAGAAAGTAGCCAAAACTCAAGAAACTGTAGGGGGCCATCAAAGCCTAAAAAATATACCGTATTAGCTGAGGAGAGGCTGTGACCATGACAGACATGTTTCAGAGAATCCCCTCAGCATCTTTCAGCAGCAGGATTCCTAGGCAACTACTGTAGGTAGGTTTTAAAACTGCCCTCTTCTAGCAAGTATGATGAATAGCTTTTCCTTTCCAGTGCAAAGATGTAATTTAACATCCCTATGCCAGCTTCGGTGAATCTCTGCTTCAGAAAGATAAGTAAAGTGTGTAGTTTCCCCATGTTTTCATTTTACAGGAAGAGGAATTTCAATTAGCTGTAGTAATCCGAAGTGTAAATTGTAACTAAATTGTGAAATTAACACTCATTTAGGTGTACATATTGACTTCCTTGATTTTTGAAGACTGGCATGACAGCACATGATGGAAATAAATTAAACATGCACTTATATTTGTAATGGCCTTTACTCTGTGCATTGCAAATAACTTAATTACTGTGCAAAATATGTACTGCCATAGTCTGCAAGAACATAAAAAGTTAATTTCTATCTATGAATAAAATGCTTTAGTAGCTGAAGTTGAGAGATCTTGACTGAAGAAGGGAGAAGAGATGTTTACAGTCTTATTATCTCTGTCTACATGGAGTGAGCAATTTGGAGTGATAAAGGTGTTCATCCCTCCCCAGGGACCCTTTAGCTGTATGTGATACAGTACATTTTGCTAGGAAGAGGAATACAGCTGTTTTAAATCTGTAACCAGGTTGATGAGTCTTAAGAGAATTTACTGCAGAAATAGAAATAAGATAATAATTTGCAGAATAAATTAACAGATAATGCAGGAGAATTGTTATTGGTTCCTGTGAAATGGTGTACCTGGCTCCTGGAGGCCTCGTGGTCCTGCCACACCCTGCCCCAGGAAAAGGAGCAGTGAAAGCCTGCCTTCGGCCTGCCTTGAAAGGCTGCAGTGAAGCAGACAATCAGAGCCCAAAGGCTCAGTTAAAAGGAGCCACAGGGCCTGAGCAGATCAGTTGCTGGCTGGGACCAGAAGGATGAAGTAGGACAGGAAGGCTCTGAGACTCTCTAGGTGAGGAGGCCTGCGAGAGATCCTGCTTAGGCAGGGAACAGACAGAGAACTTCAGCCTCGAGATAAAGGTGAAGAGGAAGGGGCTATGTGAGGAAGTGGCCCAGGGAATAGCAGCAATGGAGTTAAAGGAAGCAACACGGGGCTGTTATTCGTAGGGTCCCTGGGTTGGGACCCAGAGTAGTGGGCAGGGCCCTAGTTCCCCTGGTGGCAGAGTGGCCAAGTCCTGAGAAGGGGACAAGTATTGTTTAGAAGCTCAAGAAAGGGGATAGAATTTAAAGGGCTCAAGGACTTGGCTGAAGACACTAGTGGGCCAACCATTTGTTGAACTTTGTTACCCCCAGAAGGGGACTGAATGTGAGAGGTGACTTGGCTGGAGGGCTGCATCAATGAGAACCACTGAGGACATAGTTTCCAGGGAAGAAGCCCTGGGGGGACTGCTCTATCCCAGGGCAGGAACAGACTTAGAGATAGACCAGAAGGGGCTGAGAACTGAGCCCAGAGACAGGGCTGCAGGTACAGATACTGACAAGGGCACTGTGATAGGCCCCGGTGGACCTTTAAGAACTGAGCCCAGAGACAGGGCTAACAACATTACCAAGGGCACAGGGACAGGCCCTGATGGACCTTTTACCCTGGGTGGGGTTTGTGCATTCATGCATATTGACTGTATGTGACTTGGCCAGAGGGCTGTGCCCCTGAAAATCCACCTGACGAGGTTAATAGCTGACAGGGGGGCTGGGAGCAAGAGAGAGTGAGTGCGGTTCACACCTGACTGACAGGAGACTCTCACAAGAGGTGAGTGGCCCTGCCACAACTTGGTAGCAAAAGTTGGATCTTTTCAGACCAGCCCCTGAAAACAAGGGGACAATGGAGGAGTTAATAAGACTGCTAACTCAGCTGCAACACAGCTGGGCTGAAACCCAGTGGGTACTAGCAGAAGAGCAACAAGAGGCCCAGCTGGCTCCCCAACAACAGCAGAATGTACTCTTGGAGGTACTTCAGCTGCAGCAGCAACAATGACTCCAGCATCATCACTCTTGGTCTTGGCAGGGAGCCCAGCAGCCACAACAGCATCCAAATAAACCTGGCTGTCGCAGATGCCAAAGGGAAAGGGATCAGACAGGCCCGCTAATCGGATGCAGGTATTGTGGACAAGGGGGGCATGCAAGTTCAGTTTGCTCCTGGAGTAACAGAGATAAGGGGGATTATTGGCATGTGCAGGGCACTGAGACACCTGGGGAAGTTCGGGTCACAAAGGATGTCTGCGCTCAGATGCCAGAGGCTCCAATGGTGGTGAAAAGGACTGATAAGACAGCCTGGGGCCAAGAAGAGTGATTTCCCAGGGGTAATGTGTTTTAAGTGTGGGGAACTGCTGGAGTGGGGTATGGCAGGACTGCAAGGCCTCCAGCAGGGGGCCTCTAAGGGCCTGATACACCCTGTCACAGTTCCTTAGCTTAATCAGTAGAGTACGCTGAAATGGTGAAAAGTACAGTAATATGAGAAAGTGATACTAATGATTTTCGAAGACCTCTCTTACATATTACATTTGGCAGCCACAGCTAAGCTATCCTCTGTTGAGTCTTAAAATTATAGTGACTTATCTGCACACGCATACACTTCATTTTACATTTAGTGAATGCTGTATTGCAACTGGCAGGGAGTCAATAACCTATTTGTACAGTACATATTGTTCAAAAAAGGGAAGAACATGAAGGGTGGGGTAGGGAGCTGGCATAAAAAGAAGGCAACGCTTGACTAATCACAATAAGCCTTCAGTGGACTTTTTTCCAGCAGGTGGTGGGGAGCGGAGGAGGGAAAGGGATGTAGCAAGACACTTTATCTGCTACTAAGGGTACATCTACATTATGAAATTAATTTGAAATTATTCTATTCGAATTTTCGGAAGCGATTTTATACATTCGGTGTTGTGTGTCCCCACTAAAGTGCGTGAATTCCGCAGAGTGCGTCCACAATACCGAGGCTAGCATTGAATGTCAGAGCAGTGCAATGTGGGTAGCTATCCCACAGTTCCCGACGCCCATTGGAATTCTGGGTTAAGCTCCCAGTGTATAATGGGGCAAAAACATTCTTGCGGGTGTTTCTGGGTGTGTGTCGCCACTTGCTCCTCCCTCCGTGAAAGCTACGGCACACGCCATACTGGCAGCAGACGGTGCAGTACGGTGCACCGTCTTTCTCCTGGGACTATGAATCCACCTTGCATGTCCTCTCGTCTTTCTATCTACTCTTTTATCTAACCATTTCCTGCCTTTTTTCGGCCACCGTGAACTGAGCAGCACAGCTTCCACTGCAAACTCTGCTCTCCCACTCTTGCAGCGCTAGCAAATTTCTCCATGTTGTCGGTCCTGGGCTCCCATGGAAGCTACAGAAGGCAACCATTTCCCACCGTTTTTCTTCCATCGTGAACTGAGCCGCACAGCTTCCGCTGCAAACTCTGCTCTCCCGCTCTTGCAGCTCTAGCGAGCTTCCCGCCTCCATGAAAGCTACAGAAGACAACCATTTCCTGCCTTTTATCGGCCATCTTGAACCGACCAGCTCTCCTACGTTTCGTGCCCTTTTTCCAGGATTACCTATGCAGGCGCCATAGCGCAGCAAGCATGGAGCCCGCTCAGATCTCCACTGCAGTTTTGACCATTGTAAATACCTTACACATTATCCAGCAGTATGTGCAGTACCTGCAAAACCAGGCGAGGAAGCAACGACAGCGCGATTACTATACTGATGAGGACATAGACACACACGTTCCTAGAAGCACAGCATGTGGCGATTGGGAGATCAGGGTGGCGTTGGGCCAGGTTCATGCCATGGAACGCCAATTCTGGGCCTGGGAAATAAGCACAGACTGGTGGGACCGCATAGTGTTGCAGGTCTGGGATGATTCCCAGTGGCTGCGAAACTTTCGTATGCGTAGGGCCACTTTCATGGAACTTTGTGACTTGCTGTTTAC
The DNA here is from genome assembly GCF_013100865.1 of Trachemys scripta elegans. Lineage (NCBI taxonomy): Eukaryota > Metazoa > Chordata > Testudines > Emydidae > Trachemys > Trachemys scripta. Next base: position 69,450,429 of record NC_048303.1, read on the forward strand.
TGCCCTGAAGCGCAAAGACACCAAAATGAGAGCAGCCCTCACAGATGAGAAGTAAGTGGCCATAGCCCTGTGGAAGCTTGCAACGTCTAACAGCTACTGGTCAGTCGGGAATCAGTTTAGAGTGGGCAAATCTACTGTGGGGGCTGTTGTGCTGCAAGTAGCCAACACAATCATTGACCAGCTGCTATCAAGGGTAGTGACTTTGGGAAATGTGCAGACCATTGTGGATGGCTTTAATGCCATGTGGTTCCCTAACTGTGGCAGGGCGATAGACGGAACGCATATCCCTATCTTGGCCCCGGCACACCGGGGCGGCCAGTACGTAAACCACAAGGGGTACTTTTCCATGGTGCTGCAAGCACTGGTGGATCACAAGTGACATTTCACCAACATCAACATGGTCGCATCTTTAGGAACTCTGGTCTGTTTGAACAGCTGCAGGAAGGGACTTACTTCCCAGACCAGAAAATTACTGTTGGGGATCTTGAAATTCCTATAGTTATCCTTGGGGACCCAGCCTACCCCTTAATGCCATGGCTAATGAAGCCGTACACAGGCCCCCTGGACAGTAGTAAGGAGCAGTTCAACTATAGGCTGAGCAAGTGCAGAATGGTGGTAGAATGTGCTTTTGAAAGCGCGGCGGCACAGTTTACTGACTCGGTTAGATCTCAGCACAACCAATATTCCAATTGTAATTGCTGCTTGTTGTGTGCTCCACAATATCTGTGAGAGTAAGGGTGAGACCTTTATGGCGGGGTGAGAGGTTGAGGCAACTCGCCTGGTGGCCAATTTCGCACAGCCAGACAACAGGGCGATTAGAAGAGCGCAGCAGGGCGCGCTGCGCATCTGAGAAGCTTTGAAAGCCAGTTTCATGACTGGCCAGGGTACGTTGTGACAGTTGTTTGTTTTTCTTGAAGTTACCCACCCCCTATATATATGAAAGGAAATAAAGTCACAATTGTTTAAAAAAAATTCTTTATTATTTGTTGCACAACACATTGAGAGAAATCAGAAGGTAGACCGGGGGGGGGGAGGTCAGTATTGGGCTAGGGAGGTGGAGGAGGAGGGAAGGACAAATCCAGAAACCAAATCAAAAGTTGGCATATGCCAGCTTTCTGCTGCTTGGGTGATCCTTTGGGTTTGAGTGTGTGGGTCCCCGTAGCCTCCCCCCTTGTGTTCTTGGGAATCTGGGTGAGGAGGCTATGGAACTTGGGGAGGAGGGAGGGTGGTTATGCAGGGTCTGCAGCAGCAGTCTGTGGTCTTGCTGCCTTTCCTGCATTAGATCCACCTACAGTGCAGCATGTCAGTTTGCTCCCCCATGAGCTTGACCATAGCGTCCTGCCTGCTCTCATCACGCACGTCCCTCCTCTCTTCGTGTTCCTGTAATGCTTTAAGGGACTCCACAATTGTTTGCCTCCACGCATTCAGCTGGGCCCTATCAGTGCAGGAGGACTGCATGAGCTCAGCAAACATGTCGTCCTGAGTTCGTTTTTTCCGCCTTCTAATCTGGACCAGCCCCTGGGACGGAGTAGATAAGGGTTGCATTGAAACATTTGCACCTGCAGGAGGAGAAAAAGGGAGGGTAGTATTTTAAAAGATATATTTCAGAGAACAAAGGGAACACTTTCTCAGTGAAACAGGCAATTCATAGTACACAGCACATGTTCTTTCTGTACAAGTTAGCATTTTGCCTGTAAGACTGAAGTGCCTGCCACTTTGGTGTGAGTAAGCCATCACACACGGCTGGGCAACAGAATTCAGCTTGCAGGCAACCATGTAAGCCGTAGGGGCATGTGGGGTTCTGCTTCTTCCGCATTCATTTCAATGCTTTCAAACGGCTGGGCCCCCTTTTCCATAGTAAGCAATGCCTGGTGGGTTCACCATATAAAAGGAGAGCCTGCGGGCTCTCTGGGATGATCGCTTCACACAACACCCTTGACACACACACCCCGCGTGGCTCCATTGAGGCTCTGAGCAGCGATGAGCCCTTTAAACTAAACGAGAACAGCCCAGTACGGCTGGGTTCCTCCCTCCCCCACCGTGTGGTTCCGATCAGGCTCTCACTCACCAGAAGTACCTTCTCCAGGGTCATGGGCCGGGAGCCCGCCTTGGGAGTGGGGGGAGGCTATTGGCTCCAGCATAAAGAATAGTTCCTGGCTAGGGGGGAAAACGGATTCCTCACTTGCCGCCTGTGCACTGTCATCGTCCTCCTCCGTCCTCCAATAACTCATCCTCCTTGCTCCGTGCAATGCCCCCCTTGCAGGTGTCCATGGAGAGTGGTGGGGTAATGGTGGCATCAGCCCCCCATAATTGCATGCAGCTCACGGTAGAAGCGGAATGTATGGGGCTGTGACCCAGAGCACCCATTCACCTCCCTGGCTTTTTGGTATGCTTGTCTGAGCTCCTTGATTTTTGTATGACACTGCTCTATGTCCCTGGAGTAGCCACTTTCCTTCTTGGCCCTGGAGACTTTAGCGTATGTATTTGCATTCCTTTTTTTGGAATGTAGTTCTGCCATAACAGATTCGTCTCCCCAACATGCAATGAGATCCAGTACCTCCTGTTTGGACCATGCTGGAGCTCGTCTGCGAATCCGGGACTGCGTGATCTCGTGTGATGGTGGACTCTGCATGGTCGCCTGTGATGTTGGACTGTGCTGATGGTCACCTGTGCTGATGGTGACCAAACAGGAAATGAAATTCAAAAGTTCCCTGGGCTTTTCCTGCCCACCTGGCTAGTGCATCGGAGTTGAGAGTGTTGTCCAGAGCGGTCACAAGGGAGCATTCTGGGATAGCTCCCGGAGACCAATAACGTTAAATTGCGTTCACAATACCTTTAACCTGGGATTGTGATCTCGATTTAAGCGCTACTCCACTTGCTGAGGTAGAGTACAGAAATCAGATTAAAGAGCCCTTTAAATTGAAAAAAAAATGGTTTGGTCATGTGGACGGAATCATTTTTTTTTTTTCCGAATTAACTCAGCTAATTCCAAAATAACCGAGTAGTATAGACCAGGCCTAAAGCTGTTTCAGTTCAAAATATTTCACGTATTAACTCATACAGTTAGTAATTCATTGAACAGCTTATTTGTTTGTTGTTAAACACTTCTTTTACAAAATCACATAGATTACAATAGGTGTATTTTTTTCAACAAACCTGAAAACTCTTGATTTCTTCATCTTCTAATCTAGACTATATCTCCACTGAAAAAGGGGTGTTTTTACTTTGAGATAGTTCTCTCATGGTAAATTCCTAGTGGAGACAAGGGACAAATAATTTTTTCCTCAATATAACTATTTGAGGACAACACTGTGTCCCTCACCTGGGGTTTACCTCAGCTAGCTACATTGAAATAAAGCCTACTGTGCCTTGTCTGCACTAGGATTTTACATTAGGATAGTTATCTCAATGTGAAGAGAGACCTATTCTGCCAGTAGTGCCCTGTTAACTTCATCAGTCTGTGTAGATATTTATACCATTTGTCACTATGATAGCTGAGCACCTCTTCAGATAGCCTTTATACGGGGACAGAAATTACAAATAATTTGCTGTTTACCTTCACTGTTTTTGAAAATAGCCTAGCCATTTCTGAAGTTCTCCGGGGAGTTTGTGGGTTCCTTATCAGACAGGGCAATGGGTTGTAACGGAAATTCTCTGAGAATACACACTCTCTTGGACCTGAACCTGTAGCAAGTGGGCTTAGCTCCATGTATCTCTGAACACACTTGTTTTCAGGAGCATGTCTGTTAGGTCTTATGAAGCGAATGAATTAACACAAGAAATTCATGCTGTAGGAGACTATTGCAAATTCACTTGGACTGGGAAATTTTAGGAATAATCATACAAGAAAGAGAAGGAAAGTTCACAGATAGTTTAAATGGCAAATTACACGATCTCTGCAAAGGTGTCTCTGCCTGCCTAATATTTTAAACAAATGATGTTGGGATCTTCAAACCATCTATTTGTTTCCATACCAAGATAGCATTAAAATCTGGGACTATGAAGAATATATTGGGTTTGTGTAGGCTCTACTTAGTTGCGCTTAGCAAATTGCACTGAATATACTGAATGTTTTACATGAATTAAAAGCTCCACAGCATTATTACAGAGACAAAGTGGGTGAGGTAGTATTTTTATTGGACTAGTTTCTGTTGTTGGTTTGGGTTTCTTGCATGATTTCTAAGTAAGTTTCCCTGATTTTTTTTTTCTTCCAGTGTGTAGGTGCATGTGATAATTTTTTTGTTTGAGGTGGTCCCTTCTGGAGTATATGAGGGGCAGTAAGTGGTTCCGTAGTATTTTTTTGTTTGTTTGTTTTTTTAAGTTCTTCTGCAGAGCTGTTCATCATATTTGGAGTTGTATGCAGTGGTCAGAAGATTTACAGGTGGTGAGACCTATGAGGATGATGATTTGTGTCTTGCATTTGCTCAGGAAGATGTCGCTCTTAAGTTTTGCTTCCTTTTTCTTCATGTTGTGGAGCTTCCATTTCAGACGGCAAAATTCGATATCTTCCATTGTTGTAGCTATGTTGGCCCCAGTATATTAGAGTGACAATGTGCGTGAGGTAATATCTTTTTATTGGACCAACTGAAGTAATAAAGATATTACCTCACCCACCTTGTCTCTCTAATATCCTGGGACCAACACAGCTACAACAACACTGCATACATAAAGCATTATTGTCATCAATGATTTATAAATACAAGCCAACCTGTTTGCTTTGAAGTACTTGGCATTAATTGACCAAGGCCATATCTACACAAGAAACTTGTGTCAACTGAAGTAACATCAGCATACAGCTCCTGCAGTTAGCATGTCGCATGTGCGTGTGCATACTTGGCTCCTTGTGTCGATGATGTGCATACTCAGCGGGAGTGCTTGTATCAGTGCACAGTGCAGTGCACCATGAGCAGTTATCCCGGTGTGCAACTCATTACCATCCAGTGCATTGTCTTTTGGGAAGTTTTGGCAGTGCATGATGGAGCCGAAACAAATTGCACAGGGTGACTGGGAGGATGGAGTCAACTTCCCATTCTGTAACTGTCTCCATCCTGTAATGTCATCTGTATCCCATAATTTTGATGCCTTTTTTTTTTCAAAATCCCACAAATCCGTGTGGCCCTCCTCGCTGTCCACTATCTCCGACAGAAGCATGCACAGCTCTGCACTATTGTCATTATCATTGCAATCATTGGGTGCATAATCCTATAGTATTTGCAGAGCTGCAAGAAGAGCCACGGGGAACATGATGATTCCTTGGAAGACAGATTGCTGTGAGACATAGCGAGAACCAATTCAAGATTGGTGGTGGTATTCATGGAGCAGCTACAATTGGTGGAGCGCCTCTTCTGGGCCTGAGAGACAAGCACTGACTGGTGGGATTGCATCGTAATGCAGGTTTGGAATGATGAGCAGTGGCTGCAGAACTGTCAGATGTACAAGGCCACATTCCTGGATCTGCATGCCAAGCTCACCCCAGTCCTCCAGCAGAGGCACTCCAAATGAGAGCCATACTGACAGTGGAGAAAAAAGTGGTGATCTCACTGTGGAAATGTGCAACAACAGATTGCTGACGGCTAGTTGGGAATCATTTTGGAGTTGGGAAATTACTGTGGGAACCATCAGTCATGCAAGTGTGCAAGGGCATTAATCACCTCCTGCTATGCAGGACTGCGACTCTCATCAATGTGCAGGACATAGTGGATGGATTTGCAGCAACGAGGTTCCCGAACTGCGGGAAAGTGATAGGTGACGCACATACCCCTGTTTTGGCACCAGACCACCTTACCTCAGAGTACATCAACAGAAAGGGCTGCTTTTCTATGGTTATGCAAATACCGGTAGATCTCTGGGGACACTTCATTGACATCAGTGTGGGCTAGTCAGGGAAGGTGCATGACGCTCACATCTTTAAGAACACAGGACTGTTAAGAAATCTGCAAGCAGAGAATTTCTTTCCCAACCGGCAGATTACCATTGGCAATGCTGAAATGCCAATAGTGATCCTGGGCGACCCAGCCTACTCCTTACTCCCCTGGCTAATGAAGCTGTACATCAGCCATCTTAAGAGGACCAAGGAATGCTTCAACTACCAGCTCAGTAGGTGCAGAATGACAGCTGAATGTGCCTTTGGTCATTTGAAGGGATGCTGGCATTGTTTACTCAGAAGATTGGACCTCAATGAGAAATATCCCAATGGCTATAGCTGCCTGCTGTGTCCTGCATAATATCTGTGAAGCAAAGGGGGAAAAATTTCTACTGGAGTGGAGGACAGAGGTGGAGCAGCTGTCTGCTGACTTTGAACAACCAGATACAAGGGCTGTTAGCAGAGTTTAATGTGGAGCTCTGCAGCTCAGGAAGGCTTTGAAAGACCATTTTAATAGTGAGCTAGAGTAGTGTGTGCTGTGGTAATGTGCTCTACATGGCCCTGCTCTTTTGCAGCCTGGTATGAATTATGTGGTGATTGCTGTACATGTAGGGATATAACATTGACCATGCAGCTTTTAATTTTTTTGTGAATGATTTTATGAGTTGAGTGACACAGTGCAGTAATAGGTAATTGGTCACTTTCCGAACTGTTGAGCACCAGCCAGCATATGTTGTGAACTAATAAAGATGAATTACGTTCCCAATAATAGAATTTTCATTCTGTAACAAAATCAGTGCCAAAAAAAACCCATGTCAGAGATTGGGGAGAATTTAGTGGCTATAAAAATGAGAGCAGAGAGTAATGGGGAAATTAAAGTTGGGGAAAACAACCCTAATCAATTAGACTTATTTGAATTGTCCAGATGTTCTCAAACTGGTACATTATTGGCATGGGAGGAAAGTAAGGATGAAACTAGATTTCATGGAGATGTATGAAGAAAGGCAAAATAGCATTAGGGTTAAAATTAACCAGTTAAATATATATTCAGTAATATTAGGTGGCTAAGTATGTTAATTTATTAATTTCATAATATTTAGTAAGGTGTTGGTACCCTTCCTTTTGCACTGCTGCTGACGGCTGCATGGCCTTCAGAGCTGGGCAGCCAGAGAGTGGCAGCTGGTGGCCGGGCGCCCAGCTCTGAAGGCAGTGCCACTGCCAACAGCAGCACAGAAGTAAGGAAGATTGGTTTCTCCTACAAATTTGTTTTTAATGGATATTTGTAAACAAATATGTTCGCCAGTCGCAGATGACAGGTCATTGCTCTTCACATTTAAATTATTGTGAGAAAATGTTCCGTGACCTCTGCAAACAGCTGCTCCTGACAAGTGGTCTCTCTTTAGAGGTGATCTCTAAAACAGGTTTTTCTGTATTTGTACTTTGGGAGGCTATCAGATATTACAGTGATGGACACTCTTAGGGCTTGTCTACACTACCTGCTGGATCGGCAGGCAGTGATCGATCCAGCGTGGGTCGATTTATTGTGTCTAGTATAGACGCAATAGATGGACCACTGAGCGCTTTCCCATCAACTCTGGTACTCCACCAGAACGAGAAGCACAAATGGAGTCAATGGGAGAGTGTCAGCTGTCGACTTACCACAGTGAAGATACCGCGGTAAGTAGATCTAAGTATGTCGACTTCAGCTACGTTATTCACGTAGCTGAAGTTGCGCATCTTAGATCGACCCCTGAATGGATGGATAAAAGAAATAGACAGACCAAGCAAGACTTTATACTCTACAATGGCCATTGAGTCAGTAGGTTGTGGCTACAACATTTTTGTCCCTTGACTCAATTGCAAAATATATAGAAGTTTTAGTGTAGATAGGACCTAATTGTAATCCTGTACCTGAGCAAAAGCCTTGGACAAGCCAAGGTTTTAACCTAATTTTTGGGTCCCATCCATTCTACAGATTTTAATTATATTCTGCTGGGTCATTAGACAGCTGGGTAGTAACCTGGTCCCCTGACTCAGTTATAGTTTAATTGTGATTGGCTCTAAACATAGTTTGTGTTCACCAGAATATGGGTAATAAATAGATAGTAATTGTGGCAACCATTAATATTTCATTGTTGACAGAAGCCTAGGCTGTCATAGAATTATATTCCTATGACGGGGTTATGACACTTAGTCTGCAGTGCAGACAGACCTCTCACCATGTTATTATAAGCAGACTGGCTGCTGTTTCTTCTTCTCAGTATTCTGTAATGGGGCATCACATTGAGCATTGTCCAGTGTTTTGCTGGTGCCACCTTGTATGCTGGTCACACTATCCTCTGCTAAGGCAATATGACATAGTTGCCTGCATTTTCCCAGAATGCTCTAATGCAAGTATGCTTAGGCAGAATAGTTGGTAGAGATACACACAATGGTTGATATGGGCTCTGGTTGTGTTGTGTTTAACACCCTTTTTCCCCTCCATCCCCCCAACAAAAATATTCCCACCAGACATAACTAAAGTGTGTTAGATTTCTTAGACTGCATGCTTGCTTTTAGACTGTTAACTCTTTGGAGTCTTCACAGATATTTGTACATTGCCTAGCACAGTGGAACCTAATTCTTATTGAGCTTTCTGCATGCTATCAGAATGTAAATATTGAATAATAATGAGGAGGGGGTCCCAACCAGCTCTCAAAGACATGTTGGGTTTTTGTAGTGTAAATCAAAACTACGGTAAGTTAAACAGACTTGCAGCTCAGCTCAGAATTGTTTTCTTTTCAGTGGTTTGTGTCTCAGTTGTGACATTTTATTCACGTGTACTTAAAGAAGAGTAATAAAGAAAATATTTTCAGTGTAACTTTTGTGTGTGAAACTGCTCATAACTTGGTTATTTATGAGCAGTAGTGGAAGATGCCAAATCTTGATTGATACTTACACAAGCTCACCCAAACTTTATTTAATATGACTAATAAACTGTAAGTAATATATCTTTCTTTTACTTTGCTCCTTTACTTTTCAGAGTTTCTGTTACATTCTTTTTTTTTTTTTTTTTTTTAAAGCAGTGAAACTGCAAACGCCAAACCTGAAGTCTTGAATGATGGATCCATTTCGTACTGTGTGGGGTTTTTTTTTCTTTTTGCTTCTGCAGAAACCACTTGTTTGCTTTCTCTTGGTTTCTTAGCTGATAGAATTTCTTACAAACACTTTTATTTTCCTGTCAATGTACTATGTTCTCTGGAAAGAGGATCAGCTGGAATCATGGCAAAAAAGAACCATTGTTTCTTTGATTTTTGATTCACCACCCCGTTCCCAGAATTGCCTTGTTCCCTCTCACAGGGGGAAGACTTGTCTATCATACAAATTACTGGTCCATTTCTGGGTCTTTGTAACCTTCCTGAAATCCTTGGAAAGAAGCCCTCTTTGTAGAGAAGAGGAGGTGGCATTGGAGCAACAGGCTGGCCCCAGTAATTTTATGGCTTTTAATATCTCATATTAGAAGTAACTACTAGGCATTACTTACCTTGAGTACTCCACTCAGTTCTCCAGCTACTTCTGTGACATCATTGGGCCAGTGTAAATTGGGTTAATTCCAGATTGACACCATTGTAACTCAGAACAAAATCTGGCCCATAGTCCTTGGTAAATGCAAAGATTTCCATACTAACTTAAGATAGACTGTTACAAGATACTATTAAACTAACTTAAGAGAGTACACACAAGGAGTTGGCACCATTTTAACTAGATTGGTTTCTAAACTAATTTTCTTAAATTGGTGCAAATTTTGTGTATTGACAAGACCGTAGACACATTTTGTATACAGAGCCTTAGAAGGCTTTTTTGAAAATGCCATTGTTATCATGAAGAACATGTATAAGTCCTGGAAAGTCAAACACTGACATATAATATATAGAGCAATGATTATAGATTCAGTGACAAGAAAATAAGAAAGTGACACGAAAAACTGAGAAAAATAGATGTGGAAAAATAACAGTAACATAAGAAGCTATAGAGCCCGTAGAAAGACAAATGAACTCATTTATCCTCCTTTTTATATTTCCCTCTTTATTATGGCTCTCTTCAATGTAAACAGTGGTATCAGGAGAAACTTAGAGTGATGTATTGAGATGCATTAGTATCTCTGGTTTATTTTAAAAAGTTCAAATGTGCACACACACCCTCCCCCCATAGCTGGTCTGTGCAAACTTATTGTCCCCATTGTTGTTTGTCTGCCACACCCACGCATTTTCCTTTTGTTTAAATCTAGATGTAAACGCTTCAGGGCAGCAACTTCTTACTCTTACTTCATGGTTGTACATCCCTTAGCACATTGGGACTCTAATCCTGATTGGTACCTGTGGATGCAGCGTTAATGCAAATAGCGAATACTGTGCAGTCAAATTGGGTATTTCTTCACACAGCCTCCCACCATTTTTCTTTGAAACACCAAAATAACATTGTATGAAGTGGGAACTTATTTGCCAGATCAGTAATATAATGACGTCAGTGGCAAGCATTAAACTACCTGTTTTGTGTAAGCAAGTAAAGCAGGATAGAATTTTTTATTTAACCCCCTCCCCAACACACATAAGCACATGCGTGCAGAGGGTTATTATCTACCATCTGTTTTATCCACAGTATTTTCTATCGATTGTGTTATTTTGGGTTTTATTAGTGTTTAAGCACTACTTTGAAGCTGTTGTGTTGTTAATTTTGGCTGAGATTATACGTAAATGACAATAGCAATCTCAGCATGTTAAGATCATAACTGTTAGATTAATGATAGAGCTATTAGCTCTGTGCTGGTGTATTGCATTAATGGATGTGTAAGTTCAATCAAATACACTGCCTCCAGTGTCTCTGCATAATGGTATTTACTAGGTCTCAAATGGACTGCTGAGAAAAGTGAAATATAATCTTCTGTTTTATCTGCAACTTAAAAAAATAGATAATGAAATCATTCTCTTCCTAGCATATATTTTATTGTGGTTTGTGAAATCACTTCCAGAAGAACAGAGGTAATTGTAGGCCTAAGTTCTTTGCTAAAATGGAATGTGTATTTACTAGGGACATTGTGATCTTTAGAAACTTACACATCCATTAATGCAATTAGAGTTACTGATGCAAGTATTGTACATTCTAGCTAAACTTAAACCCAAAAGTCAATGACAAATTAACATTCTGTTATAAGTGAAGAGTAAGAAAATAAAAAAAGAAATTCACTGAACACACTAATTCCCTCCTTTTTATTTTTTCTTCATAGAACCTGGAGAAAGTATTTGTGGAATTCAGTCATCAGGAGCTGTTTGAGTTCTATAACAAGGTCTAGCTTTTACCGTTACCATTTCCTAATATATTTTAATAACTTCTATTTCACACTGATAAATCTCATATTAAATACTCCTGCATCACTGTTTCCCTGTATTACAGAGATGCTTGCACTTAACTTCCTTTGTAAACACCTTATGCTCCTCAGCAGGAATTATTTGCCTAGATGAATAAAATCTGATGAAACTAGAACAAAAATGGAAATAATTTTATTGAACCGTTTAATTTGTTAGCTTGCATATAAAGCATTTTCAAAATGGTGATTGCATTCAGTGTTAGAATAAATGTAATACAGTGGGTTGGTCATTCTTAAATATATCTTGCTGTTAAATCTAGAAGAGGAGCTGAGGACTAACGGTTAGAAGCAATCTGGAAGGAGCATCTTTGTGTGTTGTCATCAGCCCAAAATGCTAGGCTCTTAATCCAGTCAAGATAAACTCTTATTATTTTTTTACTTTGTTATTATGCATTGGAAATTCACATCAAAACAGCTGTGCATGCAAAAAAGGAGAACTTAGACAACTGTTTCTTTAAAATTTGAATATTTAAACTGCAGCAATGAATTCTAATAGCTTTATGTAAAAACAAATATTCATGAGTAGGAATTTTGTATTGCCATATGAATAGATTTAATATCCAGAGTTGCAGATTCAGTTATTTCTTGTCTGTTTGCATGTTTCTACACAACATTTTATATGAATTCTTTTTTGTTGTTGTTGCTTTAAATAGCTGGAGACTATACAAGCACAGCTGGATTCCCTTACGTGATGTTTTTGAAGACTTGTTTCTCCATCGCACTCCTGCCACCTCATTATTTTGAATTGAAGATAGATTGCCAAGCTGTGTTCGCTGATGGATTCAATAGGTTGCTTCCTGTAAAATTATATGGCTTATCTCCTCTTAGACCAGTAACATTAACCAAGGGGGATCATTGTTAAGAGTTCTGAGCTTCTAATTGACTTTCTCTTGTTTTTGAACCAACAGAATTTGTTAAGAACAGTGTTACTTGAGAAAAAAATGTAATACCATACTGTTGGTTTATAGTTCTTTTATGCTTTATTACCTGTGCTGTTTGATTCATTACATGTCTGATGGCAATTCACATACTAGTGAGGGATAGGAATAAAATCTGTTTCAAAGTTATTAGAAGAATATAAAATTTAAGGAGTAACATTAGTAGAAGTAGTCAAAAAATAGACAGAATTGTCTCCATCCTTTTGAATTTCTCCCTTCCCTCCCCCCCCCCAATAGTGTTGAATGCAAAATAGCCAAAATACATAAATACAATAAATAAAAAATGAAAAAAGTGGGTTGTCTTAGTTTGGGTCATTTAATTTGATTTAATTGCATTTATATTCATTTCTGGTTTCTTTTTGTTCTTGATGATAATGTCACTGCTTTGAAAATTTGCTCTTGACATTGAGATTAACTAGGGCTCCTGGGCACTGCAGTAGTAAAGATAAGAAGTAATAATAATCACTGAGTATAAAAAGGGAGGATGAAATACTGAGAATAGATTATCAAGAACACTGAACTAGTCATGTGACCAGATTCCTGAAAGCCATTCATTGATCCTTCCTAATATTGTCTGTTTTTATTAATGTAAGTAAAGATATTCATAGAGTGAAATATCTCAAAATCCAAGTTAACAGTATTTTCACATTATTGCGGGAAGAACTCAAGTCCAGGAGCACTTGATCCTGTTAGAGGGCTAGAAGTCCTCATCTTGCCTGTCACTGCAGAAAACAAACATGCACTGTTAATACTTTATCTTAATAACAGGAAAGGTAAGAGAATCTTCCACTCTGGGCTAATAGGAGGTGAAAAGAAATAGAAATTCAAGATATTATCATGCCTTTTTTCATCTAAGCAACTCTGTGAACAAGGTTTTGCACTTTCACGTCCAAATCCTCCAGTGGGCCTGGTTAACACCCAGTGCAGCATTTGGTAGGCGTTCTCTTGAGATCTCAGTTTGGGGATGTCATGAGTTTTAAGTATCACCAAAAACATACTTTGAGTATCTGGGATTTGGGTCCCCTTGTGCCTAATTTGTGGCATATATTGTATAACAGATCACCAACTCAGTTTATTTTTGGGAAAGATGTTGTCAGTTGCAAAATTTCAAACAAGAGAAGTGAACTCTTCAGTGGCTGTAAGATTAGAGGAAAGGTTTTGAGGACAGCGGCCTACACAGAAGAAAGAGTGAGTAAAGGGCACCAAAGAGATCACAACCAATAGTCCCAGTGTCTTTGGGCAAACATATCTACTGAAGGAATATTTTAATTGCTGATAACATACCACCACACTTGCAGTATAGTGTGATACCATCAATGCAGTGATCCCACTGGGCAGAGGCAATACAAGAAAAAGATTGTACACTTGAAGCATATTGAATCAATATTGTTTTTCATGGGGCAGAAAGCAAAAATTTTGAACTTCAAGATTGACACAAAACACCAAAATTAAATGGGTAGATTGACCTGTCTTAATCTAACATAATATGCTTGGTTGTATCTAACTGAATCTTAAAACAAAATTAATGTCTCTGCTTCAGCTGAGTGCATTGTTTGCTAGCACTTCCATTTGTCTCATAATTAGTTTTGACTCCAGCAGGCTGCTAGGAGCCTCTTGGCTTGCCATTTTTTTTTCTACTTTCCTTTCCTGCCCATCTCCATTCTGTAAGGCCAATAAGTTCTCAGTGTGCACTAGTCAAAATTTAACGTCGTATCACTACCAAAGATAAACATAACTATTTTTTGCCTGGTAATAAGGACCTCAGCATTTCTAACTAGGGGGCATTTTTACCTGAAAGAGTAGCCTTCTCACTCTTCACGGGCAGCTTCAGGCAAGCATAGTCTCAGTGCCTTCTTCTGGACATGAAAACTCTCAGGTGGCATCAGACCAACAAAAATAAACACGCAATCCAATATGAATTGTTATCTGATATCCTCAGTGTCCCTGCATGCTTTCACAAACAATGCTAACATGGATGAGCAATATTGCAAGTATGGTCTTTCTCAGTCTGAAAATCATACGGCTAACGGCTTCTCCCTGGAAGAGAGTGAAATAAAAGAATGGTATTCAAATCTGTTCATGCAGGTATATGGGGCTTTGGGATCCGATGCTCAGACAAATCAGTTCCCAGCTATCTTAGTGATACAGTGGGAAACGTTATGGACAACCGAGACTATTCAGTCATCAGAAAAGTTGACTTACATTCCTGGCTTCTGCCAGATTGTATAGAAAGGAATACAGGTTATAGGGCAAGCTGAAGCAGTCTGTGAAATACACCAGGAGAAAATACATCCATACACGTGCTAGCTAGAATAAGTGCAGGGTCTGTAGCTGCCTTTTGTTGCCTCAGAGCTATCCAACTAGCCCTATCTAGAGTTAGACCCTGATTGGTGCCAGTCTCTTTGAATTTGGAACTAAAAGGGCTACCTGTAACTTTGATCAAATAAGGTTACATGACATTATCCATAGGGGGTACCCTATTGAGCTGTGAAGGATAAGGACAGCTTTTTCCCATTCCCAACAGATCAAAGCTTTTACTGCTTGCTCCCCATCCTATTTCTAGCCTCAGAGAACTGGGGACAAATGGAGCAGGGCCCTGTCTGAAGCATCTAAATAAGTTCCCGAAAGAGGCTTGTCTTCAAAGCATTCCCATTTTACCACACCCACCATTCTTATGCTTTGAAAAAAAGGATCCCATCCATTTGCCCCTACTTTGATCACTATGATTGATCTTGCATGTGCTCCTAGTATCATGGTAACAATAATATTGCTTTAGAGAAGAAGGAAATCCATCTGATCTCTTCCCAGACATTTTTTTTCTGTTCAGGATTCTGTACACAGAGAAAGCTGAAGCAAACATACAGAGTGATACAGTTCCAGGAATACCTTGGATTCATGATAAACACAGACTTGTAGTGCCAAGGAAGTCAGTAATAGGCCTGGACTGAGGATGAATACTACCAGGTACGAGGTCTCATCCCAGAAAAATATTAACAGAAAATGAAAATGCAAAACAAGTGTCACAGAACCAAAAATCCTATTCTTATCGGAACCTGTTGAAAACTCTGATCTCATACACGAATGTTTCAGTGATCCAGAGTTCACAACATATAGTCAGGTATCCCCTCTGCATCTCACCCCTTGGTAGAGATCTAGTTTCAATTGTATATTCTTCACTCCCTCAACTGATGAATTCCGAGAATCAGATTTTATTTTGAAGGGATCTTCCCAATTCAGCTCAGGGAATGGGTACTAGAAAGAGAGAGCATGGCATCCACCATCTGGACCATAGTGATTCATTAATGTCTCAGAGCTCTGCTCCTTCCATGGATAACAGTAATTGTGTTTGAGAGGCTTCTCAAAATAACTGGGAAGAAAATGACTGGATTTGGCCCTACCCCAGAGAGACATCTCCTGTTCCAGATGGAACAGTTTCCTATCTCTGTGCACTGCCCACTAACGAGGAAATGAACACTAAGACTTACATGGCAGAAATCAGTTAGCAGAGTGGCTCCTTCACCCAAAAATATCTCATTCATCCTAAGTCAATTTGGTTATTTGGTGCGTCTTTGCCTCTGGAAACAGTTAAATAAAGTGTCCTGTGGCTTGTGTGTGTCAGGACCCAGAATGTAAGGTGGTGAATAATGGTTTGCAAAGTTGGGCAGTGTCTCCGCTATATGCCTTCCTACCTTTTCCACTGTTCCACAGGACAATTCAAAAGATAGGAATGTAAGAGTGGCAGTGATACTGTTCATGCCTTTCCGACTTGGTGTTGGCTCTTCAGATGTTTCTACCTCACAGAAGAGGTCTGCTGTTGTAAAACCAATCCTCCATCTGGGCCCAGCAGATTCAAAATGAATACTTGGATGAAGTCATTATTGTGTTCATGGACCTCAAAAGAGAAATGAATAAATAGAGTTTATTCTACTGTCTGGTGCAAAGTCCACAGTTTAACTGCCATATTAAACCAGTGAAACATAGCCTTGAGTTCCTCCAGGAGGGCCTTAATGTGGATGTATGAGTCTCCAAGCAAAGAGATCAGGTGTCTGTATTATAAATGTTCAAGAAAAAGGAAGCACTAAATGATTCCTTATGACCTTTGTAGAAGTATGGCCTAAGCTAGTGCATATTGTGTGATCAACTTTAATCCAGCCCTATAGGTCATGGAGCATGACATTGGAATCTTATTCTGCCCCCTACACTAATACCCAGATTGAATGTCTGCAGGGGGTGTCATTACACTTCCTGTCCATTAGAGTAGACCTTCTGGCTACTATCTCCAATCAGATGAGTACTTTATTTGAAGTTGCAAGCTTTCTCTAACACAATCCATATTGTACTTTTAATTCAGATAGGTAGGCCTTACAACTGTCATAACATTCATTCCCTAATAAATTCAAGAAATATTTCTTCCTGGGTTAAGCATCAAATCCAATCCTTAGAACTGATGGCTATCTCAAGGCAGGGAGTCATGTTTCCTGTATTGAGATCTGCCGGGTGACCGTGTGGCCATCAATACATAGATTTACCAAATTCTGCATATTGGTCATCCAATCTTAGCTAATGCCATTTCCTGTCTTTTAACAGAAGTCTTTGCCACACCTTAGTGACCAGGGGAAGACTGACAAGATATTGTATGTAATCTATCCCATTTTGGATGTCCACATTTAAAGAATGAGCCCATCCTGGAGCTAAACTGCTCCCATCATAACAGATCTGTTGACTTTCGCATGAAGAATAGGTTAAATTTTCAGTGAATGTCCTTTATTCAGGTAATAAGATCTGCAGATCTGGCCCACACTAGAGAAAATAGATCATCCAGAATAGGGATGGAAATTAACATGCAAGGATTTGGGTTTATTGTCTTTCCATGGAATTTACCATGCTCTGTAATAGTAGAAATTGGCTTCTTTTCTTAATACAAACTACAATTTAGAAAAGTAGATCTGAGTCAACCTGTCTGTAGAGGTTATCTTAACTGAAGGGAACTTCAGAAGTTGGGGCATTTCCCTGCTGTCAGTGACTGATATATGTCTGGTTCTGCCTCCAAGCTGGCTGGCGTATCTGTTGTAAGGTGTCTGTGGACCTTATTTTCAGGTAAGCATAGATAAATCTTCCCATTCTTCATGTGAAGGTTCACAGAATGAAAAAGTTTAACATTTTGTTATGCTTACTTCCTTCTTTGGACTCACCTGTTCCATTAGTTTTCAACAAGATTGGAAGATTGTGCTGCCTTTTGTTCTTTTCCTGCTAATTATACTGAAAATTGATGTAAAAAATTTCCATAAATGTTTACTGTATATTAATGAAACTGTGGTTCTGTTTGGTGAGTCTAACAGGGTCCACAACCCACCCCTCTTCCTGGGACCCGCTTGCTGCCCCAGTAAGGCTCAGGGAGGCTTCAGGGTTGTGCAATACCCATGTCTTTATTTACTTAGTTATCCCACTAACAGTGTCTGTCTATTTACAAGTTTACAGGATTATTCAACCTCTTTTACAGGCTGAGTCAGCCTTCAGCTAGGAGGCCTCCAGTTCCCTCCCTGACTGACTTCTCCCTGGCTGCCCACACCTTCTGGCTACCTTTATAGCCCTTGGCTTCTCAGGCCAGCAGGTGTTGCCAATCCTCAGACCAGCATCAGGCCTTTTCCATCAGCCCCAATCTGTTTCCCCTGATTGGAGCTGACTAGGCAGGAGCTAATTAGGTGCTTTTGCACCAGCACCCTGCTACAGTGAGTATTTGTTTATTTTGAAGGGCTCAAGAAAGGTCACAAACCATGGAAAAATTATTTTCTAAATGTAGTCAGGTGTCTACACATGCATTATTCATACCTATGTTGCTCAGAGTCATTCCTGCCTGATCTTACATGCAGGCCTAGAAAAAGGAAAGTAAAAAATAAACTAACAAGACAAGGACACAATAATACAGTGAAACCTGTTCAAGAGACTGACCTTATTTGGAAACCTCCTAGCTTGTGAGAACATTGTCAAAGTATCCACAAAAATAGTAACATTTCTGCTCCATCAATATTAGAAGACCACATCTATTAAGAAACTAATTTGTTGCTGGTTCCTTGATCACTTAAGAATTTTTTTTTCTTTTTGTTTGTCAGCAGTGAATGCGGTCTGTTTATTTACATATTGGTTTACAGTAGTTCTCAGTTTTCTGGCTGAAAAGTAATGGGTCTGGGGTTACCCCAAGGAACATGGTACTATTTTATAAACTCATTCTTCCTCTTTTTAAGGATTAATATGAGCAAAGTTGTCTAGACAAATGTTGAAAACCTGGTGCTTAAAAACGCCCCTTAATTTATCCAGATTATCATAATAAGGAAATAGTTAATGTGTAATGTCGGATTGAATAAAGAGAATAAAATGTATATCTCACAGCAATATGGGAATTTATGATAGCCAGTGGTGCTGACCCAGACTTCCTTGTGGAACTGAAAAAGTAAACACAAGGTCTGCATATACTGAAAAATAATTGAGTCATTTCTATACTTCAGAGGTGATTAATGCAACACGGTCAAGTTAAATCCTTTGAAGAGACATTAGCAGGATTTTTATTGATATGTTTTGTAAGCATGAATTTGGTCTTATTACATGGTAGATTTTAATTTCCTGCTAAGGTATGATTCATGATCAGAACAAAGATACACATAAATTCTAGTTGCTGAATATGCAATATTGATATGATTTCCCTCAGCAGCAAATGATAAGGATACAAAATGTCTTGATTTATATGGTGCAAACTATTCCATGTTATAATAAATGTACAGAATTGAACTAGAATATTCACACTGAGACTACTGCCAAGCTAATGATAGTAGTATATAAGGCTGCTAAATAATCTTTTCTTATGCAAGCTTGGGTTTGTTATCCAGAGAATTGTTTAATATTTTAAACAAAAAAAAAAGTTATACTTAACATTTTAAATGGCCTGATTTTCTCCAAGGATTTGTGGGTGCTCTGCACCTCTGAATGTTGGACCATTAGTCTCTTGATATTCTGTTATTTGTACTTTTGTAATACAGAGATTTTCAACCATGTTAAGTCTTGAGCTCTGTTTGCCATTGTTTTGAAGCTTTTTACTTCATGTACATTAACCTGTTAACTGTCTGAATGCAAAACAGTTGGAGCAGTAAGAAAACAGCAAGTTGTAGTACATCACTTTTCTAGTCAACCGGCTAAACTTGCCATTAACTTACAGTAATACTACTACATAGATCTTATATAGTGTTTTTCATCCAAAGATTTTCAAATGCAAAGAAGTCATTATCATTATTCGCATTATAATGTAATTAATCCTCATTATAGTCACTCTCACCACAGAGGACATGTATGGGATGCTCTTTTCAGACATTATGTACTGTATACTGTACCCCCTGTATATTAGGATAAACTTTAAATTAATACAGTACTTTGGGTGGTGATTTACATATAGTGGTCTATTTGTTTGGCTAAGGATCCAGTGAAACATAGCTACGATCTGTAGAATTTTCAGTGAACACCTCTAACTCAGAACATTGTAATCTAGGATAGATAAGTCTTAGCTTCCCGCTTCTTGGGGGACAGTACTCAGAGTAAAGTGACTTCCTTAATCTACTGCCTCTTTACAAATTTGCTTCATACAGCTGGAAGCTCAGTCCTGCTGCTTATAATACAAATACTTCTATGAAGATCTTGTGGAGTGTGCTTTATTCTACTGTGCATTAGCTAGTGCATACATTCAAGAGACAGAATGTTTCAGCATGGTAGTTTATCATCTTCGAGAAGTAAGTTGCACTAGGAACAAATCGCCTGTGGCTATAATAGCTAGAATTCATACAGCCTCATAGACATTCATGTGCTGCTGCTTCCAAGTGTTTTGTCATCCTCAGGTAAGACTTTATTTGTACTAATTGAAATCTAAAGAGTTAACCTCTGGCTGAAGGATCTAACAAATTATAAATTAATGACCTAAATATTATACATGAAGTATGAGTTCTGAATATTTACATGATTTATAACCAACTGCTTGTTGAGCACAATAGTCTGTCCCTTTAATTTTTTTAAACAGAAAAAGCACATCTGCTGTGAATTGGGGCTGTCACCTGCTTCCACATGGCAAGCTGTTCCTTCTACCCTCTCCTCTCAAGCTGCCAGTAAAAGAAAGGAGAAGCTATATGGGGAAGGAAGAAAGGATGGAGCTGAAGAGTTGACTGGGTAGTCAGCTACCTTCCAGCTGTCTTCCAGCCTGAGCACTGCTGATGCCCTTTAGTTTATACAGTGGCTGCAGGGCATTTGCCAAACTTACCACCGCTTAGAACCACCTCTGTCACCCACTGAAAGTTCTGTTTTCACTTTGAGAGCAGTTTACATTTTAGAGCACTCTCACTTGAAGCATATACTTTAGTACATTCATTTTTCTTTTTCTGTATTATTTCTTTACTTCGTTGTATATTTACTTACATGAATATTTCAAACTTCCGGACAAAATTTTTCTCAGGAAACTACAACATCGTTGATCTCTGTCAGATTTCTCTGGTATGGAAGAAAAATGCAGGATAGCCTTCACTAAGTCTTGGCATTGTGAGGCCTATAGCACAATACTCCAACTTTGTGTTGTAAAAAATTTATCTGCTAACCAGGGTACACTGATTTGTCTCTGAATCTTGTCCATGGAGAGTCAGCTTCTAGAATGTGCACATCCCTTGGCCCAGAAGTTCTCTACATTTTGAAAAGCAATGAGTATGCGCCCTCTCAGATCTGAACATTCATCTAACTGTCTGTCATGATAGTTTTTTTTTTTCAACCATCAAAGCTGTGAAATCGGAACTTTTTCTTTCTTGATTTCTCTTTGTCGACATTTGGCATTTTTCTCGGACTGGTTCCTAGCTTTAGCATTAAACTGATTTTTATTCTTAGTGTTTCAGATAGCTGATAGTTGTTTTTGTGGCTTTTCAAGGTCCCAAGGATCAGCTTCTTTATCCATAGCGCTCCTTTCAGTTTCTGTGTCAACATCTCATATTAGAATGGATGCCACTAAAGAAGAAGGATGACATCTAATGCTCTGCGTACTGCCAAGACCGATGTCTTTTGGGCCAACAAGCCTCTTGGGTCTTATGTCTCAGCAAGAAGTATCTGCAGGGATACTGCACAGCTTGTGCCAACTATTACCGGGGCACAAAATGATAGGGGGGCTATTTTAAGAGAGGGGTTAGAGCTAATGAGGTGTGCCAGTAGGGTGACCAGATGTCCCGATTTTATAGGGACAGTCCTGATTTTGGGGTCTTTTTCTTATATAGGCTCCTATTACCCCCCATCCCCTGTCCCGATTTTTCACACTTGCTGTCTGGTCACCCTATGTGCCAGGCCAAAGACATTTGACTCCTTGTAACCATGCAGGACTCATCCCTGCGGCGCCTCCTGCTGGTACGTTCTGGGAATTAGCTCTCCAGCCATCAGAGCGCCCTCTGCAGGCCAGTGTCCCGCTTTCCCTGGCCCCTGTGTCCCTCCCGGAACGGGTGCTGTCCCTTGGCAGTACACCGCTCAGTCTCTGGGTCTCCCCTCCCCAGAGAACCCCCACCCTCTATCCCCAGTCGCCTCAGTCTTTGGCTACTACCCAGTCTCCATCTAGCCCCCATTCACTGGGGCAGACTGCAGTATAAGCCACTCATCACAGGCAAGGTTGGGTTTGGACCTACTGCCTCTGCCTACCCCTTTGGGCTGCCCCCTGCAACCCCAGTACCTATTTGGCCTTCCACTAGGCCGCAGCCTGGGGGTTTCCAGACCAGAGCTCCCCAGCTCCCTGGGCCTTCCCCCAGCCCTGCTCCAGCTCAGGTACTTTGGTATGCTCCCAGCAGCCAGGTCCCTCCCTCTCAACAGGCTAGAGAGTCTGTCTGCTCCTAGCCCACTGCCCTCTTATAAGGACCAGCTGGGCCCTGATTGGGGCATGGCCACAGCTGAGGCTGCTTCCCCAATCAGCCTGGGCTGCTTGCCTCCAGCCACAGCCCTCTCCTGGGCTATTTTAAGCCCTTTATGACTGGAGTGGGTGACCACCCTGCTATGCTCCTTCACCACAGAAGCCTGAAGAGAAATCAAAGAATAGATCTGCAAGCTGCCTGGACTTGAAGCTGCAGAGAGCCCAAAGATCTCTCTCACTGAGGGAGAAGAAAAAGAGGAAGTAGATGTCACTGATCATTATCTTCAGCCCCTTTTCAGCTTGAAGACATGAAAGAAGCATTTGTCTGCTGAAGTGTCAGTGTGGGAGAAGTCTCATTTCTTCAGGTGGTGGCCCCTATCTGTATACGTCTCCCTAGTGGAGGTACAGGACTCTCAACATAAATTCGTGGATATATTGCAAACAACTGGATCCAGTTGAATAGCACTACCAGTTAATTAAGCTATTCTGGAACCTGCTAGAGAAGTCTGGCATACACCAGCTATATGTGCCCCTATCCCTAAGAGGGCAGAGAAATGCTATTTTGTTCCAGCCAAGAAAGTGCAATTTCTTTTTACCCGCCCCATACCCAACTCTCTGGTCATTCAGGATGCCATGGAGAGATCTAGACAACAACATCCAAAAGCCACTCCTTCTGACAATGAGGCTAAATGTCTAGACTTGTTGGGGAGGAAAGTCTTCACATCCCCTAGCCTTCAGTTCAGAATAGCAAACTGCATCTGAGGCAGAGAGAAGAGTTTATTCCCTCGACGTATAATGAGCCTTGGTCTTTTACCTACAAAGGATAAAAACAATCAAAAAATCACCTAGACTGTTTCTTGCCATAGCAAAATGACTCCAAGGTCAAGGTATATCTTCACAGAAGCTCTCTGTTGTATCATACACCACTACTAGCTGTCACATGATCTTTCCCTTCAGGAGTAGGGCCCTACCAAATTCACAGTCCATTTTGGTCAATTTCATGGCCATAGGATTTTAAAAGTCGTAAATGTCATGATTTCAGCTATTTAAATCTGAAATTTCACAGTGTTGTAATTGTAGTTGTGTGGGGTTGCAAGGTTATTGTAGGGGGGGTTGCGGTACCTCTACCCTTACTTCTGTATTGCTGTTGCTGGTGGCGGCGCTGCCGTCAGAGCTGGGCAGCTGTAGAGTGGCAGTTGCTGAAGGCAGAGCTGCTGCCAGCAGCAGCACAGAAGTAAGGATGGCATGGTATGGCCACTCTTCCTTCTGCACTGCTGCCTTCAGAGCTCAGCCCTCAGTCATCAGCCACCACTCTCCGGCTGCCCAGCTCTGAAGGCAGCAACACAGAAGTAAAGGTACTTCTGTGCTGCTGCAGGCAGCCTTCACAGCTGGGTGCCTGGCCAACAGCTGCCGCTCTCCAGTCACCCAGCTCTCCGGCCACGCAGGCAATGCAGAAGTAAGGGTGGAAATGCCGCGACCCACCTAAAGTAACATTGTGACCATCCTGCAACTCCTTTTTGGGTCAGGACCCTCAATTTGAGAAATGCTGGTCTCCCCCGTGAGACAACATTTCACAGGGGGAGGCCAGATTTCACAGTCCGTGACACATTTTTCATGGCCGTGAATTTGGTAGGGCCCTATTCATGAGGTAAGGGCTCATTCTACATGAGCACAAGCCATATAAATGGCATCACTTCAGGAAGTATCTCTACTTGACATTTTCACAGCAGCTATGTGACGTTTCAACCGCACGTTCACAAGACATTATGCTGTAGTCCAGGACTCCACTGGTGACGCATCCTTTGGAACAGCCATCCTTCAGATGGCTCTGCCACCTTCAGCCTTGCACCCTCCTCCTACTAGAGTACTGCTCATCAGTTACCCACAGTGGAATACACTTAGGGACCTGCACTCAAAGAAGAAGAGTTAGTTACTTACCTTATAGTAACTGGAGGTTCTTTGAGATACGTGGTCCCTATCTGTATTTCATTACCCTTCCCCTCTGCTTCAGCTCATTCCTGGATTCACAATAGAGAAGGAACTAGAGAGGCACTTGGTCCACTCCTCCCTTTATACTCTCAGGTTGAGGCATGAGGGGAACAAGGGTGCATGTGTGAACTAATGTGTCCTGCTTCCAAAATTTCTCAAAGTCTGGGTGCATGGAGCGCATGCTCACCCACAGTAGAATACAGACAGGGACCACACACCTCAAAGAACCTCCAGTTACTATAAGGTAAATAACTTACTCATGGGAAGGATGGTCTGGATTCACTTTGGATGCTGCTCTCAGTTTTTCATAACCTTGTGTTCAGATGTTCTTCATTCTGGGATTTTTTGGTCTTTTTTTTTTTTTTTTTAATTTAGCATGTTCAATTAAGGTTCCCCCGGCCCTCTTTAAGTCAAGTTTTTACAACTTTAGTTCTAGTTTTAACTGTTTTTTTTCCCCTTGGAATAGAGATTTTTATTTGGGCCGAGTTTACCCCTACAAACACTGTAAAGTTATCTGGTGGACAACTAGGTGCAGACAGCACCAAGAAGAGACTTCCAATGTCAGTAAGTGCTTGGTAATCTCTAAAATGGCAACAGAAAAATAATTGGTTGGACAGAAAACTAAATTCTTTAGGGATCTTTTCTACTGACACTGTCAGGATCCATAGTGAAGGCATTATGTCAGTTCAAATGGATGACACACTCACTCAGGACCCTTATCAGATCAAGGAAAAACCCTTATCAGAGAATAGAAGCAGAAGGAAAAAAATGTTTCCTAGAGTTGGATGCCCTCTGAGTAGCTATATTAATATATCAAAATGCCTTTCGAATGCCTTTGCCACAACATAGGCAAATTGGAACAAGCAGCACTATTCTCAGTCTTAAAGCAATAAAACAGTGCACCACTAGCTTTACTGCTTTCAGACAGAGACTAGTACACTGGGCAATGCTTGCTCTTTGTTCCGTGGAGCCATTTAAGTAAATGACAACTTCACTGTCTGGTTCAGCAGATAAAACAGAGCCAAATCAACAGGTTTCCAAGTGGATAGTCTCTATTATCCAAAATAAACCAGTTTGCATTTGCACACACATGAACTGCTTCATGTCTATAGTAGAGCATGAAATCCAACAGCAGTAGCCCCAATACACTTGCTACTTGTAAAAATTACTCCTTCAATGCCATTAATTTCTCTGACTCTACAAAAAAAAATGGAGTAGATCTGCAATATGAGAGTAATAGCAACAAAATTACCATGAAGACTTTTGGTACAGTATTTGAACTTAGATGAGACTGAAATCCATAGCTGTTTCATTGAACATAGCAATATAAAAGGAGCTATTTCTCAGTCAGATACAATTAGCCTAACAAGGGGAGCTTAAATGCTGAAAGGCAGAGCTTCATAGGAAAGGGATATTCGGACAATGATGTGATGCACATAAGATATTTGTTGACACAGCAGGGTTAAAAACAGAAACCTTATACTATTGAATTGGCAGAAGGAGTGACTGGAAAGTGATGGAATATACAATAATGCTAAGCAAAGTCTAATAATCTTGATAGACAGGAATCTCCTGTTTGTAATAGTGTAAGTAATTTGTTTTAGCCATGGTAGATTGAAAGATATTGGATGTTAAAACTGCAACATTATCCTGGATAGTAAAGCTGTTTTAGTTTACTTTCAGAGGTTTACAAAATTTGTTAGTAATTCTCTCTCACTGAGGCTAGTTGAAATCATCATTCAAAGTTAGCCTGGCTTTTCAGTCATAGGAAAAACAAAGCACTATATAAAAGAAAATACTCTAGAACACTTCTAAATTAGGGTTTTTTCCCTGTAAAATATATAGCATATTTTGTTGGCGTATCCACCCCCCACAAGGCCTGAAGGGATTAAAGTGGCAAGGGGGGCCAATTAACTGCCCAGGCTGCACCTGAAGGAGGAGAAGCCAGGGAGCAAGGATTAATTAGATGAGGCTCAGCTGGACAGAAACTGAAGCAGCCTGTGTAAAGCCCAGGAGCTGAGAGCAGCTGAGGGCTGCAGTCCCTTCCTGGGAGAAGGAAGGTGTGTTTGGAGGTATAGAAGCAAGCACCCTACAGTTACTCCCTGGGATAAGGGAACTTGAGCTGGCAAATGAGGAAAGGCTCCAGAGAAAAGCAGCAAGGAATGAGATAGTGCAGACCTTGGCTGCTAAAAAGAGGGCCCCTGAGCTGGAACCCGGAGTAGAGAGTAGGCCCAGGTTCCCCTACCAGGCCATGAAAAGTGAACTTCCTTGGGCAGTTTTCCCCAAAAGACTTTAATATTCCGGATGGGGAAGACCATAGTGACCTGGCTGGAGGTCCACGCCATGAAGAGGAAGCTGCTGCTCCTGGAGCAAGAGGGGCTGCAGGGTGAGAGGATGATGGGTGGAGAGACTGCTAGAGGAGGGCTCAGCCCCTGGAAGGAACTAATCCCCAGAATGGCCAGGAGGAGGTGCCGTAACAAACGGTGAGTGGACCCTTTGTGACACACGTACAGACACATGTACAGAATTCAGGATAGTATGGAGTGGCATTTGCTTGGGATAACCAACATAAGTCATTCAGGGCTTTTCTATTTGTGGGTAATGCAGTCGCCCCAAGTTCATGCTGATAAAAACCTTTATACCACATTTCACCATCATATATGTTCTTTGGGCAAGATTGTGGGGTGCAGTGTGGCTGATGTGTGCCATCCTCTCAATGGATTCTGCTATAAAGTAAGTGTAACCAGCCTTGGGAGGATCAACTGGTGTAGTGGGATCCTGCAATGGCATATAGGCTGCGTAAAGGCTCCTACACCACCATCACTCTGCTTTTACCAGAGGGGGCATGGCTAAAGGAAAGGAGGCAGTCAGGAAAACCTTGTGCTATGTCTTATGCCCAGCTCAGCTTTCAGTTCTTTGGGCCCTTTAGCAGCCCTGCTGTAACCTACCTTTGAAGACTGGCCATTCCCAAAGAATCAATATGCTTGAAGGAATGCAAAGTTGAGTTTTACACCACCTTTGCAACAATCCTCCCCTTTCAACCTGTATGTATACATATTCTTTCTATGTAACAATAGTCCTGTGGACCATCAATTTACTTAACTTTTGGAGTACCATCTTATAGGATCTACATCAGTGGTGGGCAACCTGTGGCCCGCGGGCTGCATCTGACCCATCAGGGTAATCTGATTGCGGCCCACGAGACATTTTTGCTGATGTTGACCGTCCGCAGGCATGGCCTCTGATAGCTCCCAATGACCGCGGTTCTCCGTTCTCAGCCAATGGGAGCTGTGGGAATGGGAGCTGTGGTAGGCCATGCCTGCAGACAGTCGATGTCAGCAAAATGTTTTGCGGCCCGCAATCAGATTACCCTGATGGGCTGCAGGTTGCCCACCACTGATCTACACTAAGGAATGTAATGGTAAAATTTCTAAACCTGCTGCAATTTATTTAAAATTATAAAAATGCAAGTGTATATAAAAATTGTATATGCTTCATAGATTCCCAGGCCAGAAGGAACCATTGTGATAATCTAGTCTGACCTCCTGTGTAACACAGGCCATAGAACTTCCCAGAAATAATTTCTAGAGTATATTCTTTTTGCTTGATTGTATCTGTTTCCTTACACCTTTCATATGGCACTTGTCTTCTCAAACTACATTTTTGTGGGCAGGAATCATTTGTACAGTGCCTGGTTCAATGAAGTCCACATCCAGCTCTGGGCCTCTGGGTGGTATTTACAACATAACTGATGAAAATTCCTTATATTTCATTTTAGTCAAGTTAGAACTTCATGAAGGAAAATATCAGAAGTAAGAGCTGTGACCATTGAAATTCAGTTCTTCAGCATTCATCAGGATAGTGTAGTAAGAAGAACTGCTGCAGAGTTCACTCTCAAAGTGAATTCTGTTTTTTATAGATCAAGTCATAATGTTATCATTCTGTCCAGAACCTAAACATAGCAAAGAAAAGCTATGGCATAGGTTTAGTGTCAGAAGGCCCTGAGGAGGGCATTAAAAATGTACCTAAAGAGAACTAAGTTTCAGACTTTCACAAGCTCGGCTTGTACATCTCCACCCTAGATACAAGGTTAAGAAAACCTTTAAAACCACACTAACTAGTTGACTTAAAAAGCTGCATATCTGAAGCCTGCAAATCTCCACCAGATGTGATTAAAGCACACACTCCTAGTTCAGTTTCAGCCTCATGGGCAGACAGAGCAAGCTCTTTTACAGAGGGAATCTGAAAGTCAGTTACCTATTTTAATATCCATACTTTTATAAAGCATTATAAGGTAAACCTCCAAGATTAGGGGATACAGGAAATAAAGGATTCCATGCTGTTTCTAGTTACTCACTGTACGATTAGCCCAAGCTCTTTATGGTTTGTTCTCTAATGTATTTATGCTTCTCTTTAATAGGAGGAATAGTAGCTTAATTTCTTCCCATTCTTACTTGACTCTTTACTCTGTCTATAGCTATAGCCAGTATTCCTCTGGGGTGGAAGATGGGTGTTGAACTTGGTGAAGTAATGCAGAAGCATATGTCTTGTAAATTATGTTGAATTCAGTCAAATAATGGGGCTGATTCTTGCAATAACTTTTATTAGTGACATGCATCATCAGTACATGTTCCATCATTCAGCTTTGTCCAGCGGTCTGAACCTGACACAAATTGGAGCATTAATCTATACTGCTTACGCCGGTAGTAAGATGGAGTAGAACGACCTTGACCAAGAGGGGAAATGGCACAGCTTGTTTGTCATCCATCCAGGAATAATACTAATGTTAAAAGATGTTTGGGTTTATACTAATAAGCTAATTTATGGATTTGATTGTCATTTATTCAAGTTTATTAGTTTGTAAACCAGTAGTTCTAGAAGAACTATTCTAGCTCTCATGGACGTGCCCTTCAAACTTGCAACCCAGACTGAGAGTTTAGCCAAGAAGGATGTTACTCTGTTGTTTGAATTAATTACACTTCTATGTTCATTTTGATGCTACATGTACATACTGTTCTATAAAAACATTTTTGATTCTATTTTAACTGTTTTTCACTCCTAGAACATAAAGATCTGAAAGTTGCTTTGCGGTTAGAGTTCTTTATTGGACTCAAGTTGGCCCGGCAATACCAGAATTACCAGAGGGCAGATTCATTCCATTCTGTTTCTTTCCAAATCAGCTTCTGAACTAGAATAAGCATCAGTCTTAAGTGAAAAAAAATTACGGTGGGAAAAACAAAAGGGAGGCTGAAGCTAAACTTTCATATGCTCCACTTTTCTGCTGATCCACATCTTTTGTATTCAGATGAACAGTTTATAAGATCCAGCATTTAGATTTGTTTCTATTATTAAACCTTTATAAAATCAGATGGGTAAAATCTGGAATATTATATATTTTACTAGATAAGTTAATGGATACTCATAAAAGATTATCCTCTCCCCTCTCTGACTTGAGTTCAAATCCAATTTAATGAGACAGATTTCTGTTTGGTGTGTTTCCTCTGAAGTCAGTGGAGATACTATCAGGATTAATTTGCACAATATCTACAATGAAATGAGTGTATTGCTGTAACAGGGTGCACTCACATCACACGAGCATCCCGTGGTTGAGTGCATGGTTGCCTGCAATTTTTTCTTCACTCACAGTGCCCCATCAGCCATTATGCTTGTCAGTTGGTGTATCTTTCTGTAGTCCTCCCTAGACTCAGTCATTAACCAGTCCATCTAGATTGCAAAGTTCCAACTCTGGTATTGAGCAGCACCCCAAGGGCTTCTTCCCTGGTGACTCTTTGCCTCTACTTGAGTCCTCTACTTGAGTCCTTCCTACTGAGCCACTCTTCTTGGACTCAGTTCGCTAACCACAGCTCCCCACTGAGTCAGTCCCAGTAGTGCAGCCCTCTTCCCTGGGGTGTCTCAGTTCTAATTCCCTTCCTTAGGGTGTAGACACTTCCCCCACCAGCCATTAGGGGAATCTGGTCCAATCCACTGTTTCTTTTAAATATAGCAGCCTCACGCTGCGTTCCTTTAGTAATTGCTGTTCTGCGTTTCCCTGGGCCACTTCCCTATAGCCTGTCTTAGTTGAGTCCCAGCAGCCAGTCAGGAGCTATTCTCGGGCTTCCTCTGTCCCTTCCAGCAACTGATCTATCCAGCCCGTTTGCCTCTGCACCCAGCCAGGAACACCTTTTGCTCACCTGGTCCCTGCCAGCAGACTGAACTCACTCTGCAGTTCCTTCTATACAAGACGGCTGGCCCTGATTGGCTGCTCCCTGCAGCCTCTTTCCTCATTGGCTGTGTCCCATGCAACTGCTATAGGGAGTTTGGAAAACCCTCTCCACTGCCCTTTTCTGGGGTGGGTTGCAGCAGAGCCACAAGGCCTCCAGCAGGGGGCCTCAGGGCCTATCTCTCCCCTTCACAATTGAATTTATTGTGGTTCTTGAAGACAACGGTCCTCTTCACAAAGCCATCAGCACCATATAATACTATACAACTGATAGATCAGAATTAGGTCCTCGGTTTTCAATCACAGAATGCTTTTACATTGACTTCAGTATACTTACTCTTGATTTTTCACCAGTGTATCAATTAGTTGCACAGGGTCATAGATGAGGCTAATAGTAAGATCCAAAGAAACTTATAAGCACAGAATATCCGAGGAAATACAAATTTTACTCTCTACTCTGGGGAGTTGTAAATCCCTATATAAAATGCTATTATTGAACCCTAAATTCTTTTCTCTTTCTAGCGTTGGCTTTCTTTGTGACTGGGATTCTTGGTATCTGGGGCTGCAGTAGATGATGCTCACGTATTTACTGCAAAATATCCAACAGGGATAGAAGAGAACGATATATTGCCTGCTGAACTGTTCTGTGTCCATCGTTCAGTCATGAATATGAGGAGTCAAAAATGCACCACTGCAAAATAGACATAGGTGAAATGTTTTCCCCCATACACAAAACCATTAAGCATGTTTATTTATTTGGCTGTTATTTTTGCTGTAGTGAGTTCCTTCTCTTAGTGTACCATGCACAAAGGTTGCATAAGGTTGAATACAGGGAATGTGTTCCCATGTTGACAAGGTTACGAGAAACCCAGCCGCTTAGCCAAACTATTTTTCTATGGGTCCCTTCTAAATAACTTGCAAGTGGACTCTGGAGCACACTAGTGTTACCATACGTCCGGATTTTCCCGGACATGTCCGGCTTTTGGGGGCTCAAATCCCCGTCCGGGGGGAAATCCCCAAAAGCCGGGCATGTCCAGGAAAATCGGGAGGGAGGGAGGGCTCGGCCGGGGCCTCTTTGGCCGGGGCCGGGCGCGCGGTGCCGGGGTCCAGGGGCGCAGTGTCGGGCCGGGGGCGCAGTGCCGGGCTGGGCCCGTGGGGCCGGGCCGCCGGGGGGTGCGCTGGGCCGGGAGCCGGTCTGGGGTCGCGGGGCCGGGGGGTGCGCTGGGCCACGGGGCCGGGATCCGGGGGGTGCGCTGGGACAAGAGGCCGGTCCGGGAGCCGGTCCGGGGTCGCGGGGCCGGCAGTGCTGGGCGGGCCGGGGGTGGTCGGCCGGGGCCGGCATCCCAGGGCCCGAGCCGACCCAGGCTGGAGCTGCCGGGGGGGCCAGGCTGGGCTGGGCCGCGCCTCCTCCCCCCACACACCCCCTTACCTGCTTCAGGCTTCCCACGAATTAAATGTTCGCGGGAAGCAGGGGAGGGGGCGGAGACTTTGGGGAGGGGGCGGGGCTGGGGGCGGGGCCGGGGCCCCATGGAGTGTCCTCCTTTAGGAGGCACAAAATATGGTAACCCTAGGTTGCACCAAATGTTCTTTGTCTGCTTAGTGCTTTTTGTTTTTTGTTTGCCTTTTTCGTTGTGTTTTCTTTGCTCATTAAGAGCCAAATTCTGATATTCCTACCCCCATCAAAATAGTACCTTATTTCACAAGTGAAGTCAGTTGGGCTACTCGCGATATAAGGTGTCATTCAATGTGAGGCTATCAGAATCTAGGCCTTGGTAGCGTTTATCTTTCTCCTTTTGTTCTATCTTTGTTTCTTCCTGTACTTTTAAATTGTGCTTCTGCATCAGGTAAGTACTGGGGAGGGGGGTTGTTAATTATTCTTTAGTATAACTGTTGTATAGAGTAAGCAGTCTTAAGAAGAAGTTTTAGAAAATCAATAAGCTTTTTGGGACACTTTCAGCAATGTAGTTAAAACAAATGCCTAAATATATATGCATGTGAATAGCTCAACTGACTTGAGTGGGATTACTCATACATTTAAAATTAGGCATATGCTTAAATACTTCCTGAACTGGGGCTCAGTCAGAATTTTGTCAAACTTCTTGATTTACAATAAACAAAAAATGTTTAAAGTCTTCCTTGGATCCTGGGTACAGATCTAGCATATTAAGCATGCTGAAGTCTGTGCTGTTTTCTCTCTTCTGCAGGGAGAATGATAGGAAACTTCAGTTCTTTCTAAAATTATAGATAGGTCTCATCTGAGTACACAACAAGCAGCACCAGACAAGAAAATGAACAAATGTGACACAATAATTTTGTATCAGCGCCTCCCATTTTTATTTTGGATGAGCAGCAGTGAAGTCGACTAAAATCCTGACCTGTGAAGTTCTGGCAGACAGTGCCTTGATGTTTGCAATTTTAGTTTGTTACATTTGTCCTTTTGGTGATTTGCTGGCAACGAAGTGAAGCTGAATTAGAACAGTAAACTATTAAGCAATGTTTACAGCAGCGTCAGGGATCACAGTTCTGGTCAGTTTTATTTTGCTGCCATCTGGAATGTAGAGTGGAATAAAGAAGAGAAAAAATGCATTGGGAGAATGTGGAGCCGTGGAAAGCGAGAGAAAGGGGGAAGGCAGAATACAGGGAAGGGAGATATCAAGACTATAATTTAAGGTAACTAAAGAGACATCACAATTCACAAATGAAAGGGGTAGGAAGGAAAGCTCATATTATTCAGTTCCACTGGTTGCATCACACACAATTTTCCACCACCCACCCAGATCCCTCTAGATGTCTATCAGGCCCATTTTTGAACACCTGTAATGATACAGCCTCAATTACCATAGTAGGCAGTCTGTTGTCAGATCACATATACTGTTAAGATACTTTCCTAACATCTTATCAAAATGCTTATCTTACCATTCTCATCTAAAATACATGCAGTACATAAAAATGTAGCAGGTGTTTGTGGGATCCTGCAAATGTTCCTAGTTGCTTTTTGTTGAATCTCTATATTTGTTCACATACCCTCCTCCTCCTACAGCACTGATTTCCCCAACTTCATACAGATGTGTTTGTCATGAATCCTCATAGTCTTAGACTAGGAATGCTTTCAAGTCAAGGAGAAAGAATAATCTAGGTTGTCAAATCTGGAATTTTTTGACAGAGAGCCTAGAGGGAACTATATCTGCAATTTCACTAGGCCTTATTGCGTCCTCTTACAAGGCCCAATCCAATGCCCACTGGAGTCAGTGGGAGTCATTCCATAGGCTTCAATTGGCATTGGATCAGACCTATATGCTTAGACTATTAATGCCACTCCTGATTGGCCACATGAGCAACTTGAGGCTCATCTTTTCCATTGGATCTGAGAATACCACCTTTGTAGCGCTTCTGTCTATTGCTTCTTTGGCCATGGGAGATCATTTCTGATGGTTCAAATACAAGTGTCTTGTTTGGTAATTTTAACCTTGTCCCGAAATCAAGGAGACCGTCCCACCTGCTATTTTTGAAATCAATGACTGGCATTTCAATGTTCATCTAACAATAACAATCACTTTTACAGATCTCTTTATCAGTATATCTCAAAGCACTTTATGAAAGTGGATGGTAAGCACAATGAACTCCATTTTACAGATGAAGAAAGTGAGGTAGACAGTGAGATTATAGGCTTTGCCCATGGTTGCACAGCAAGTTAATGGACAATTATTAATCCAGAACCCTGCCCACTGGACCACATTGCCAGATTTTATTTCCTAAATTTAAAACATTTTAAATTTTTGAAAACATTGAGTAATCAAATTAAGAACATAATTACTTTACAACTTAACTAATGCTCTAATTTAAATTAAGTTTACAAAGTTAAAGTAAGTGTAGTTGATCTGCTTCTTAAAAATCCCCTTGTTTAATTTGACCCAAATAATTTCTGCCTACCTTTACTTTAAAATAAGTATGTCAGTTCGCTTCAGCATAAGGTTTTTGGTAGATGGTGTATTTAGCACATAATGTATTGGCAAAGTGTTTCATTTTATTTTTTTTAACACTTCACTCCACTAGTCTGTAAATACAACTGGGAGAGAAAGCTGTGTTATACAATTTCTGAGTTGTTTTATCAAATATCAATAATACTTAAAGGAAGGATACAAGTGGGAAACCATGTTTATACAAACCTGATGTTCCCTGGCTTCACTATATCTTGCTCAAGAGGTTAGCAACCTTATATTTCATAACAGGAAAGAAACTAAATCACAGGGAATTCACCTACATACACATTTTTTTAGATAATTATTCAGCCAACATCACAGAGCTTAAAAACCCCTAGACTTCATGGTCTCTGAAGACTGAATTCATTATGTCTTAAACAAGATAAGATTTCCCTTTGGGATTTTGATCTGGATGCTTTCTTTATATAATTTACCTGTTTAGGAAGTAGGCAAAGAGAATAGATCGACTCTTGTAAGTCAGTACATATCAGATATTCAAAGATATTTTCTTGCTATTCCAGACTTAATAATGATTTTTTTGAAATGTAGGCAGGTTCATATTTTTCCCCTGGGTTGAGACACGAGGCCTAGTCTTTGTGCCATTTTCATTTATAGTTTTCCATAAGGCAAGATGCACAGGATGTAAAGCTCTCTAGTTATGACTCTATTAAGGATATGTGAAAAGAAGGTATAAATTGGAATTAGGAATCCTGTCCAAAGAGGTATAACTTGCTTAAGCAATAAAGTAATAGTGATAGTCTCTGGAAAATTTGGACATTTTTGGAAAAGTTAGTCCCAGAAGTGGATATGAACCCAGATTCCTTTTGCCTCCTTTTGGCAATAAACAATTAGAAAAAAAATCCCTAAAATGAAAGGGACAGATCCTTAGTATCATTCCACTGAATTTGATTTACTCCGGCTGAGAATCTGGCCCAAATCTCCATTAAAATCTACTTCTTACAGTTGAGTGGCTTAAAGCTGTGTACACAGGGACTGGTCTTAAGGATCTAAGCCATGTTTTCCTTGTGGAAAATGATGATGATGATGATTTTTATCAACATCTGTGAAATTTCATTTTTGTGATAGTCTCCTTTCACAGTAAATAACTGAGTTCTTGTGGAATTTTAATTTTAAATGCTTGTAATTGAATGAATTGTGGCTTGAAGAGGAAGAACAACTCTGATTTAAAGTTACTAGCCTTCATGAGTTTCATAATTCACAATGGCATCTCATTTATTCTGAAACATATGCAGTAACTGCTTTTCTGCCTTGCACAGTTTGTTACTGGTCTTGCTCTGCATTAGCACATGTGAAACATAGGTTTACTTCTCAGTCCCTTTCTCCTTTTTTCCACTGGGCCTGGAATCTGTTGACAGGTCATGTAGGCTCTGGAGAAAGGAGGTAATTTAACATTGCTGAACTGTGGTTCATTTCACCTGTTTAAGGAGCAGCAATGGCCGGCTTTGAAGGGTGTTGGCTGGTTTCATGCTTAAAGAGGGTGGCATGATGTGGGTTCTTGAGCACTATATGTACACATGACCCCCCCCCCCACTCCGCATCTCCATCAGCCTAGTATCTAAGTACTCTGGGAAACAAAAGATCCTACCAAGGGAAAAAATGCTCATCTCACTAGCAAGTGGAGCCAGGAATAGTGGAGGCACCATTGGGGAGTGGGGGGGGGAGGAATAAGATATCAACCAGGAGCAGTTAGGGCAGTGCTCCACATGCTTCTCCCCACACCCAAATTGCTGGGGGGCTGCTTCTTTCTATTGCCTCCCCTCTTCCCCTTCCTTATGTTGCAATACAGGCATGTATGCGGGGGGAGGAAGGATGTTACATGCTGCAGCCAGGCACTGGAGCCTGTCTCTCCCACCACAGATGCCTTTGGGCAGTGGGGGGGGGGGGTGGTAATGGTACTGGTGATTGGCTCCTGCCTGGAGAAGCTGGGGATGAGAGAGGTTGCTACTGTATGCTGCCTAGGCAAGTAGCCCTTTTGGGCTTCCTGTTTCAGCTGATTCTTCCCATCCTTAATCTAATATGCTGGATCTTTGGTGATGCCGGGGCGAGGCTCATTACCAGTTTTGCAGTCTTGAAGGATTCTTTCCATATGGCAAAATTGTTTCCACCATCCATCTGGCATCCTAGAGTTCTAGTTTTGGGTGTTTTAAATTACAATCATCACAACTTTCGTAGAGTCATAGATTTCAAGGTCAGTAGGGACAATTGTGATAATCTAATCTGGCTTCCTGTGTAACACAGACCATACAGCTTCCCCAAAACAATTCCTAGAGCAGATCTTTTAGAAAAACATCCCATCTTGATTTAAAAATTGTTAGTGATTGAGAATCCACCATGACCCTTAATAAGTTATTTCAGTGGGTAATTATTCTCACTATTAAAAATTTAAACCTTATTTCCAGTTTGAATTTGTCTAGCTTCAACTTCCAGCTATTGGATCACGTCATACCTTTCTCCGCTAGATTGAAAACCCCATTATTAAATGTTTGTTCCCCATGTAGGTACTGACTGTTATCAAGTCACCTTTTAACCTTCTCTTTATTATTATCAGGGGGAGGGATAGCTCAGTGGTTTGAGCATTGGCCTGCTAAACCCAGGGTTGTGAGTTCAATCCTTGAGGGGGCCACTTAGGGATCTGGGGCAAAATCAGTACTTGGTCCTGCTAGTGAAGGCAGGGGGCTGGACTTGATGACCTTTCAAGGTCCCTTCCAGTTCTAGGAGATGGGATATCTCCATTAATTTAATTTATTTAATTTAAGCTAAATAGATTGACTCAAGTAGCTCAGTCACTATAAGGCATGTTTTTTAATCCTTTAATCATTTTCATGGCTCTCCTCTGAACCTTCTCCAATTTATCAACATCCTTCTTGTATTCTAGATGCCAGAACTGGACACAATATTCCAGCAGCGGTCACACCAGTACCAAATACAGAGGTAATATAACCTCCCTACTCTTACTTGATATTCTTCTGTTATATACCCAAAGATCCATTTTTTGGCCAGAGCGTTGCACTGGGAGCTCATGTTCAGGTGATAATCCACCACAATCCTCAACTGTTTTCCAGAGTCACTGATTCCCAGGATAGTCTCTCCCTTATTGTAATTATGGCCTACATTCTTTGTAACTAGATGTATAAACTCATATTTGGCCACATTAAAACGCATATTGTTATTTTGTGCTCAGCTTACCAAGCAATCCAGATGGCTCTGTAATAGTCACCTGTCCTATTCATTATTTACCACTCCCCCAATTTTTGTATCATCTGCAAACTTTATCGGTGATGATTTTATGTTTTCTTCCAGGTCATTGATAAATGTTAAATAGCGTAGGGCCAAGAACCAATCCCTGTAGGTCCTTACTAGAAACACACCCATTTGATGATGATTTTCTGTTTACAATTAAATTTAGAGTCCTATCATTACCCAGCTTTTAATGCATTTAATGTGTGCTATGTTAATTTTGCATCTTTTTAGTTTTTTTTAATCAAAATGTCATGCGGTACCAAGTTGAACGCCTTAGAGAAGTCTAAGTATATTACATCAACACCTTTATCAACCAAACTTGTAATCTAATCAAAAAAAAGATTGACAGGATTTATTTTCCATAAACCCATGTTGATTGGCATTAATTATATTACAACGTTGCAAGGTTCCAGTATGATTGATGGGTTAAAAATGGTCCCTGTAACTTGGTGGGCTGCCTGGGCTTTGAACCTGGGCACAACAGCAGTGCAGAGTGACTGGAGGTGTGTCTATGTCTCATGCATTTTATATCTTCCCCTTATCTCATCTCTCCTGTGTAGAGGAAGGGAGTGGGTAGGGAACCTGACTTCAAGTTAGGGGCCCAGTGCTGACCTGAGGTTCCAAGGGGACATGGCCTTCATAACCATTCTCAAGTTTATGATACCTGTGGCCATTAGTGCCAGTTGAGGTCCACACAGGAACAACCCTGCTAGGTAGTTTGGGGTTGTTAATCCAGTTAATAGTTTAAAATAAAGTTGCAGCCTTTGTAATTAACCATACTATGCTGTATATGTCTCATTGTTTCTGTCATCACATCAGTGCTTCTTTGCACAATCGAACGTGATTATCTTTAATCTCTTCGGTGTTTATACTGTACTGAACAAACCAGTCACTCAATAGTGACAGTGTTATATCTCACTTTCCTAGAATTTCTCTCTTTTGCCCAATGCCTATTAGTTAAGCAGTCAAGCTTCTCTTTCTCCCTCTAAACTCAGTACCCCATCCCACCTTCAGCTGTTGTGTCAAATGTCATAAGCTAACCAGGAGCTGGTCTAGTCTGTACTTGAATGAAAAACCTCCAAAGAAAACTTGGGTACTGTGGAAAGTGATGTTAGTGATTCAGTAGGTGTCACTCTTCCCTCTGCATCATCGCTGAACCAATGCCACTATATGTGGTCCTGGAAATGGCATATTTGGGATAATATATCCTGACCACTCATGCAGATAGAAAGATTCTATGGCAGTGCGATTGAACTGTGGACTTTTTTCATATATAGTGACCATGTGTCCACATGTCCAAGAATCTTTGTGGAGGATGATTTGAGAATCGGTTTTGGACATTACAGAGTATGCTTTGCCATACAAATCCCTGGTACTAGTTTTGGGGTTATCAGTGTAATAAACCATCTTTAAACTTCATAAAAGCATTAAAATGTGTTGTACTCTGTTTGGAAAAATGACATTGTAAGGTTTCATGTTTCTTGTGTCTCATTGATTACCTGGGATCTAAACGTTAAGCTGGGCTTTTCATTTTCTTGTTTTATCACCCAGTTACTTGAGGTTCTTGTGCAAATCATGCCTTCAGTGGCACAAGTGGAATTCATTGTCTTCAACTTTGGAAGTTAGTAAACAATTCTGTCGGTGTGTAAGAAGGCATAGAATCCAGCTCTCTGGGCTGTGTAGGTTCCTCAGGGCTAACAAGTAAAAGCAGTAAAAATGTATTTTAGTCATTAAAGTCAGTAACCGTGACTGAATACACAGAGGGAGCAGAGCTGTTATGTGAGAAGGTGTCATTTCTGCAGTCAGTTTTCAGAGTAGAACTGCACTTTAATTTCGCACCACCTAGTAGCTGCTAAATATTTAGAAGAAAGGACCCATACTTCCTCCCCCAGGTTTAACAACTGTCGGGTTATTTCCCTGGTTTTTGCTATAGTACTAATGGAAAAGTTAATGGTAAAACAAAAAGAAGACATCTGCTAAGGAATCTGGTTGCTATTTAATGTTTTTTTGGGTACAGCACATTCACCACCTGTTAATCCAAAGCATCTAGGGCTCAATCCTTGTGTGTGTACAAGCTATCAGGGAAGGAGAGGAAATGTGATTATATGCCAGCCTTGCACTTGAACTGATATAGGTCAGTTAATGGCCTTCAGGTGACTTTTATGCCAGCTAGAGATCATTGGAGCACAGTAGTTCTCTCATACAATACTTTCCCCTTCATGGCCCACTCCCAATGTAATCCCTATGTTGCTGGTAGGTCCTACCTGCTCTATATCAAATAGGAATTTGTGCACACCAGGGCCATGCATATCTGTCCAGTTAGGGCAGCTTTGTGACCCCTTTGTGCCATAGGGCCAGCACAAAGGGGCTGTATGCTCTTTGTGAGTAGTAACTGTGATATACCTGGTGTGATACACCTTGCCATAAAGGATATGGCAAGATCCAGGAGTCAGCCCCCGTCCCTTCCTCCAATACATTCTGTCTACAATATATATCCTGTAATGTAAGAAGCCAATGTAGCTATTACTATGAAAGTCTTAGCACAACTACTGTAACAGACTGCTGTCTTGGTTTCTTGTTATTATAGGCACTATATCCTCTTTAGACAAACAGCACTTTTTATTAGATTCTGCCATCCCTTCACATGTTTAGTACCTGTCTCCTTGAATAGTTCAATTCATTTCAGTGGTCCTCCTCAAGAAGTAAGGTGCTACTCAGTGTGGGTAAGGGTGGCAGAATATGGTGCATAGTAAGGTTATTAGTCCTGCCACATCAAATAGTAGGCTAAGCTCAGGTTCTAGCCAAACTGTGATCAATCAGTCCCGCTCCACACACAATCACACCAGTTGCTAGTGACTTCAATGGGTTTCCTAAGCTACTGCACTGTGGTTATGGAGACTTTACCCTCAATCTAGTACCAGCTGGAGTGGGAGTGTTTTCCTGTTTTGCCTATGAATACCCTTTGCTGGTTGGGACAATGGTCCTAGCTGGTGGCTCTATCAAAGATGCGGGAATAGTCAACCTTTCTGAAAATTGGTAACTCCAAGATTATCCAGATACTTGGAAATTTATCCGTGATGCACTATAAATCACTTATTTTCTGTTACTCAAACAGAATTATTTTAAACTACAAATAGAATCTCAACACTGAAATTTTTACTTTCATTGATCTAATATACATATATTTTAAACCAGTATAAACATTAAGGCTGATGACAAACATGATGGCATTTTGAACTGTCACATTTTATCATGTGGAATAACATTCACTGGCGGGTTTTTTTTAAAGTATATCACATGCAAATGCTTCTATCTAAAGGCTGATGACTTTTTTTTGAAGATTATTTTGAGCTGTCTCTATCACACCTGCATCTATCATTCTTTACTTCTGTTTTTAATCATCCATTTTAGGTGCTCAGATACTGCCAGGATAAGCAAAGTGTAAAAGGCCTGATAGATGAATGTGAACCGTGTCACAAACACGTGGACAAAGAAATGTAACAAAAGATCCCAGCTGAGAAATAGCTCATTACCCTTCTCCTCCTTTGCTAAAAACCCTGTAAAATGACTGCTTTACCTTGGCCAATAATTAGTACCCTTATCTGGAGCAATGCCTGCTGTGTACAGCATCTCCCCCAAAGATGAGTAAATAAAGCACAGGGTACATCTGAGAGTAAATAACCCCATACAGGGAAACATACTTTAGCCTGAGAAACAATTGAAAGGAATCTGTCATAGCTTCACAATTAAAGGTACAATATTAGTTTCTGTCTATCTGTCATGTCTATAGAAAAAACAAAATCTTTACTGTTACTAATGGTTCACTAGTCTAACAGCCCTATTTAAAATAACTGCACAGTTCCCAGACCAAAAATAAATACCTCTTGAAGGGAAGCTGAGGCAAATTTACCACTTATTACCACAGAGCAGCTTGACATCACTTCATTTCAAATTTCAAACTGACTATCCACGCAGCAGGAGGGATATTCATTTTAAATTAAACATGCCAGGAATTGGACTTCAAAGGAAGCAAGGAGAATATTTTGTTTCCTCACTGGAAATTCTCTATGTCTGCACCAGTGAATTTTGGCTCACTATTTTTCCTGTTAAAATTAATTGCTATCCATGCTAAGCTAGAGCAATTAGATCATGAAAGAACTCTTACAGTGGCTCATGACATGGGAAGAGGATGAGGGGCACAAAGAAGGAGATGTAGTTATCAGACTACTGATACCAACTGCTATCAGAGCTTAAAAAAATACAGGAGAGGGAGCTTAGGAAAGCAAGATTTGAAGTTTTTATCAACTAACTGTTGGTCTGAGATGCATAACTTGCAGTGTGTGAAACTTGGGAATACAACATAGGATGAGGGAGATGAAGCTTGCCTCAACATGCGTCCATTAGCTGTAATTAATGTTGTTGTCACAGAGGTGTTCACTTAGAACCATATCTGTCTTGTCTGTGCTCATAATAGGATTAGGAACACCCATTTTAAGGGGTTTATAAGCAACTAGAAAAAATTGGCTTGAACCAAAATCTTGTCTGACAGGTCTAACCCCTTAAAGCACCTTTAAAAAATATCATCTATGTTTAAATTGCAGCAGGAGTACAAGCAAATGTGCATATTTGCTGGATCTGGGCTCTTTCTAACTGCAGTTCTATAACTCAGTATGTTTCTTTTCTTTAAAAATGTTGCTGTCATTAATATGGAGTGTGATTAATATATATGAGAGAGGCATGAGTGTATCTGTACAGTTAAATGAAATCAGTGATTGTTTCAGAATAAACGTTAATGAATATACAGCCATATTTTGTAATTTCTTATACTGTATGCAAGTTAGTGTATTATTGATGTAAATGTTGCATACTAATGCCCAGATGGGTTTGATCAGGAATTACTGTGTGAAATTCTATGGCCTGTGTATGTCGAAGGTCAGATTATGATTAAATTATCATAATGGTCTCATCTGAGCTCTGCATGTGAGTATAAGCTGAGATGGCATCAATTAGCTAAGGATTATGATTAAATCATCCAAACACTTGAATTCTAAGATATTATCATGAACTGGTCTTGAGCTGTGTGTACACATGTACTACTGTCCTCTTCTGGATGGAGTCAGAACTGCTATACTGTGGTTCATACTCCCTATACAGCTAACAACTAAAAGAGTCTCACTTAGCTCAAGTGACAGGGGACTATTTTTAGAACAGGTGGTTCTGCATTCCATTCCCTTTGTCACCATGAAACTCTGAGAAGCCATGGCTTATAGCATAATAGCAACAATAAAGTTCCTAGGGGCCCACAAATTGGTTATATTAATAAGGGTCACATGGTAATAAAAAAGTGGGGAAAATCTGGTGCTTGAAATAAAGCTAATATTTTCTCTGGTGGTTACTTGGGGCTTTCTGCAGTATGCGGCGAATGACAG
Source organism: Trachemys scripta elegans (assembly GCF_013100865.1). Taxonomy (NCBI): domain Eukaryota; kingdom Metazoa; phylum Chordata; order Testudines; family Emydidae; genus Trachemys; species Trachemys scripta. The sequence continues at coordinate 69,493,414 of NC_048303.1, forward strand.
CATCAAGTTAACAGAAAGGAAGCATAGCAACAGCATGCCTTGTCACTTAGTAACTAGATGGAATTACGATGAGGAAGGAATGAACATATATAAGTAAAATATTCAAAAATATAGATATTTATTCAAATAATAGATGGAAAACCAGAGAGAAGAAAAATGGAAATAACTAAGATTCTCCAAGTACACTTCAGTGAAGTGCTAAAAAGAATCCTAACTGTCTGTCACCATTCAATGTGCCATAATTTTATTATCTTTCCACATGAAGCGGTGCTATTGCAGTGCTGTTACATTCTCTCCCCTCACCTCTGGGTGCCAAAGAAGTTTGACAGATGAACCTTCAAGGAAATACTTTATTTTGCAGACACGGATTGATATTTTATTATACAAACCACATCTACATGAGTGATTTTCCCTATGTGCTGTCATGCCCAATGCTGATGAATATACAGTGATATATTTCAGCTAAAAACAGAATCCCAATTAATTTCCCTGTTATGTTCTTTCACCCTGGGACTGAAAGTGTGTTCCTTATCATTAGAATTCCTTCCTTTACCCACTGATCCAAGTAAAGCATAGAAGAAAAAAGAGAAACCAGACTGCTGGGGAAAGAAAACTCTTCCTATTCGAGCTACCTCCTGACCATTAAATTTCTGCCAAAGATGTCAGCTTTTTAATGAAAAAAATCACCCTAAAACACAATTCAAAACTCTTTTTAAGGGATAGGGAATGAGATTTTGGGAAAGTGTCAGGACATGATTTTATGTTGTTAGATCTTCTTCTAGTTTGGATATTTAATCAAATATGCAATCCAGATCTTGTACAATGCTAGAGATTATTACACTTATAAACCATTTTCCCCTTTCACTGCCATTGCTTCAGCAGCTCTTCATTTTCAGTGGAGTACAAATACAGCTCCTTATCTATTTTTATAGGCTCAAGGTAGAATTGTAAGCAAATGTTAGGAACACACCTTTATTGCTTATTTTGTAGAAGACATGACACAAGGGTGATCTCTCTTTTACACTGCACCATCTTTTGATGTTTTGTCTCAAAATATTGACGTATTAGTCATGAATTTGCATAAGCAACATCACATACATTTTCTCTACTCTCTTTGCAGTAAAGAAAGCTTTACCGCAACTGTGCTTGACTAGGGAGGAATCACGTTGTGTTTGGTAACTCTTTCTGTTATTGAGTAGCTTCCGGGATTGAATGAGCATTTAACACAAAGAAAGGTAGTATTCCAAACTTCATTCACCTTAGGGACAAATATTTTATGTGTTCATGGTGCTTTCAAAACAATTACCATTTAAATTTGGGTCACAGAGTGTGTGTGTGTGTGTATATATATATATATATATATATATATATATATATATTTATTTTTTTTTTTTTTTAAATATTCTACCTTTTTGGAAATTTTCATAATAAGCTTAGCAAAATACTTGAGTATATTTTAAAGATACCAATATTAACATCATCATTTTCCCTGTGTAGCATAGTCAGTAAAGTTGATTGGTGGATGACAATTCTGTTTCACAGAATTATGTTAAGAAGCCTTGATTGTGTGTGTGTTGGCATGTTTCTTCTTCTGCAAATATGAATTCCATGGTTTTTATGGCCTCTTTTCAATTAAAAGGAACTCTGTCAAGAAAGTATAAGACCAACATTTATGACACAACAAACAGTGGGGTCCTAGTCCATGACTGGGAGTCCAAAGTTCTACCACAATACTACTAATAAATAATATTAACAATAAAAAGTTTCATAAAATTTTATGGTCCAGATTCTGCCTATCTTACTCCTGTTGAGAAAGATTTACTGCAAAAGCAGCTCCATTGAATAAAATGAGACTGCTCTCAGAATAAGGTACCACTCAGTGGGCTTAAGAGTGGTAGAATGTAGCAAAATGAATAAAAATATTTTCATATAAACATTCTCTAGCAGTGTTGTGAACCCAAACATCTTAACATTGTCCTAGTCTGTGAGAAAGTGTTTCATCGTCCAAGCCAAGTAAAATGCAAAAGTGAACGATGACCATACATCCAAATTAGACTTTTTTACAATTATTTTCTTTTAATAATTTGTCATATAATTTGTGTCATAAATAAGGAGTTTTGTTATTAACAACATATTAGTTTTATCCTAGCAGCTTCCCTTTAAGGTCAAGGCAGAAAAGCAGTGGGTTTATATGTAATAGAAATTGTGAACTTTTTCAGCCCTTGTTGAGTTGCTGTCCCCATGCACTATGATCCAAACTAAACAAAAAGTAGTATCACTTCCACCCGGTTTCCATACTGAAGACGGGTGTAAACATATAGCATATTTCTATTAAAGCAAGAATGATTTTTAAATAAAGAATTTAAGAGCCCACCATCTTACTTCCAAAGTTGCTTGTAATTTTTTTTTTCTCCTCCACAAGTGTCTGTATGCCTGGCAGAGATCAAGAGAAAAATGTGTCCTACAAGAATTGCTGTATCCGAGCCAAGTGTTGCTTCTACTGTACTTTATCTGATCATGATCAGGCATCTTCCGTGGATCTTTTTTTGTTGAAGGTGAAACAGCAGTCTGTGCTGTTTCTGCTGCTGCAGAGAAAAGAAGGTGGAAGGCTCAAATGCCAACAGACTTTGCCTTAAAGCTTAAGAAGCCCAGTTTTATGGGGCTAGGATTTTAGCACTAGTGTAAAATTATAGGACTTGCCATTTCCTATGGTGCTAGAATCCAGAAAGGAGTTCCTTGTTAGAAATACAGAATATAATCTTACATTCTGTTAATTCAGCAGGGCCGTCCCTATATTCATGCATATGAATACCCATTGCATACCTTTCTGAGGCAACTGCTGGATATGGTGTTCTTTATGAGAGCTAGTTTGTGACATTGCATTAGCCTTACTATGGTCCATCAAGCTAATTTAATTGCATCAGGAAATGAGAGCAAGGGCATCATGATGGTGCAGCTTTTCTCTCCCAGACCCAATCAGGAATCCCCAGACATGGCAGAAGTCTCAAGTAGAGACCTGCTCTGCTCAGTATGCTAATTGGGAGCAGGGTTTAAAGGATATAAAACATGTAGTGCTCACAAAGCTGATTTTTCAGTCAGCTGGAGCGAGGTCACTGCTACCACTTGCCCTTGCTCCAGCAGTAGAGTACATCACCTCACTCCAGAGGGGTTTTCTGCAGGAAGGGAATATACAATAGTTGAGTATGGTTGACTAGGAGACCAAAAACTATTGTCAGCTTGGTATTTTTATGTTTTAAATTGAACTATCACATTGATGAATTAGCATTGAATCCTATCACTCTAATTTGATAATTTGCCTGTGCATTAGGATAAGTAGGATTTGCATAATAGTTTTCACTTGTCTATTTAGAAATAAAATAGTTTGATATTTGTGTGGACTAAATGGGATCAAGCTACCAACTGCCAGGAGACTAATTTGATTTTAAAAAGACACCACTGGGATTAAACTGAGTTTGCTACTGCAGGGCAGCAGCTGCTTCTGCCCCATCTCTGGAGGTTTCTTCTTTTTCCCCAATTATTTTGCTCTCCCACTCCAGACTGACCATTTGTATCAAGTTAATCTTAAATTCACATTTTTATTTTCAAAACCCAGAACCAAATTGCAAATCCTCCATTAACTAGTCCAGCCTTCTTGGGGATGGTAGCCAAAGAAGTGATGAAACTTCCATGGGCCTCAACACACTAGTATCCTCACAACACCCCCTGAGAGTAGGGAACTGAGTCACAGGTTAGATAATTAACTTGCTGTAGCTCACACATGAGTTCCATAGCTAAGTTGTGGTTTGAAGCCAGGTCTCCTGAGTCCCAGTCCAGTGCCCAATCCACTAACGTACCTTTCCGACCTATTGCAAGTTTCAGTACCATACCTCTTAAAAAAAAAAAAAAGTCAAGCATCAAAAAGCTCTGTCCTCCCAGCATCCTCTTACATCTCTTTAAAATTCTGCAATTGTTATCCTTGCAACTCTGAATTCTTTAGGTTGCCTCTAGTGGGTATTTTTATACATCTTTTATTTTATAACTAGATTTTATACATAATGTGGAATACTCAATGGAGATTTTACATTTTTTTCCTGGGGCTACTTGATAATATTTTTTTCGATCTATTAAAGCACCCAACTCCTTTCAAAGATAGGTCTACAATATGATGTGCCAGATCTGACTTTAGGCACCTGCAAAACTTGCAGTCTCTGGGGGAGATCACTGACTTCAGATCAATTAGAACATCATGTTTCCTCCCTTTTTGTTGTATATTTATTTTTTGTGTGTCTAAATGTTTCTGGCAAAGGAATTTCCAGGGAGCTGTCATTCTTCTAGCACAAAAGTATATTATCAAAGTATTTCCGCAGGTAATACCAGGAGAATGCTAAAATCCACAAGTCCAGAGAACGAAGGAAAAATCCTGATACCTAATGGTAAAATTCTTCAAGCTTTCCATTTAAAATGCCAGTGTTTTTTCTAGGAAATGCTGTGGTGATAGAGAATTAGTTCTAGAAAGAAATAGACGAAAATTAAAAAAAAAATAAAGAAAACTTCTGGGACATATTCTGATCTCATGTCAGTTTTACACCAATGTAGTTCCATTGATTTCAGAGGAGTTACTCCTGATTTACACCCATGTCTGGGGGATTAGACTGTTGATGGGTATCTACACAGATGGGTATCTGTGTGCATGAGATTTACCTGTATTTAAATATGTATATCTTGTCTGGGTATGTTTAAGAGCCTTGTGTATTTTTATATATCAATATTAATACAAATATTTATGAAAGAAAAACAATACTTGCGGAAGTTTCAATATTTCTGTAGCTGTGGACATCCTTGAGCTTTCTCTCTTTCTGTCTCTCCATCTAGTTATATCTTCTATGAACTCCATCACGATATTAGCTTAGCATTTCCCAAGTATTTCAAAAGAAATACAATAACAGTATATCATTCTTTCTTCCTTACCAGCATGTTGGTGGAATAGTTGGATTAGAGTGTGTGTGTGTGTGTGTGTGTGTGTAAAACACACACACGAGAGAGAGAGAGGATGATATTGAAGAGGAAAAACAAAGTCAAATAGATGAGGGGGCAACCAGGATCCAGTCTGGTCCTTGCACAATTTAGAGCAGCCCGCCGGCCCAATACTACTGGAACATGGCATGTTCCTGCTGTGCCCTTCACAGGTTTCCCCATAATTCTGCCTGTGCCAGGGAATAGGTGGTGTGCAGCTGGCTATGCCATCATCACACCACCCAGACATTTCCCTCCGCAAGGAGGTTCTGTGGATTGAGGTCAGCTGTCTGCCCATTTATGTCACATGACGTAAAAGAGAGAACAGTGCTAAGGATCTGGTCTGAAGTTTTTAGGTAGTATTTCTTTAATTTTTGTAAATATAATTTAGTTTTATATTTATGTTTGATACTTTGTAGGCAGAGAGGGTTCAGGAGCTTGTAGATCTACTCCCCTTCCCCCAGAGGACAGATGTCCCTCTGATCACCTTCTCTAATTTTTTTTTATGAAACACCATGCACCATCCCACGTCTTCTCCTGTCCTGTGTGCTTCATTATATTATAGCCCTGATCTCTGTGATGAAGGGTTTCAGTATATATTCTACTGCTTCCAAGAAACGTTTAAAAAAACATTTTTTAAAAAAATAGATCTCATTCACATTGTCACAACTTCATGGCTCTATTACTGATTGTCTCACATTTAGTTAAAAGCACTAATTACATGTTTAAATAACAGCTGTGGACGTTTTTCTTCTTCTGGAACCTTGCAGACAAATTTCAGAATTTTGTTGGTTTTTAAGCTTTCATGTCCTTTAACATTTAGGAAAACTGAGAGTCTGAAAATGTTATAGCTCAAGTTCATCCCATGAATGCTGCAGAGGTGTGGCCACATTAAAAAGTGAGTGGCCCCTGGAATATGTGGAATACCCTGTCATGTGACATGGGTATTGTTCTTTGTAACCCTGACCCAGATCATGTGACTGGGACCAGGAAATCCAGTGCAGTTTCTTACCTGCATTCTGATGTGTCACAAATTTATTATAGTTGGAAGTGTGCAGGACACCAGGAATGAAAATATATGAGTTCTGTAGCCTCATTTTGGTTTGAGATCACCAGAATAGATTTAAAAAATGTCTGCTTTCATCCCTTGGCTTCCATGGTTGCCTCTTTGCAATGGAATCATACCAGGAAGGAATTTGGTTTTATCTTCACGTATGATTTACCCTGACTTGCCTCAAAGTTGAATAAAAATAGTTATAATTTTAGTTAACATAATTATTTACTGCAAAATAGTCACTGCTTATGTGTATATAATACACAAAATGTCTGAGTCTTGAGAAGTACTAAGCACTTGCCACTCCCAATGGACCTATCGGGACTAAGCCCTTTAGAAATGTGCGGTGTAAATCATTGTCTATGAATTAAAAGAAAACTGAATGCTTTTTCCCTCCTGGAACTTGCATTTTTCGATCCAATATAAAAATGCAACACAATCTATCTGGTAGAAAAAGGGTTAAGATTATTATTCCTTGTTCTAAATGGTGTTTACATAGGTTTAGGCAATAATATAAATCCCCCAAATCACTGATAATCTTTAGTGAGATAACCCTACAGTGAAGTCATTTGCATATCCGGTTAAGCTGATCTTAAACTTACAAGTACTCATTGGAACATTAGACCTCATTGCTGATAAGTTTTTGGCATCAAATGCAACCTGCATATGTATGTATTTAGTTAGTTTCTTTTTAGATAGTACTCTTCATTGTGAGAGGACTAGAACTACACTGGAGTGCACTCGGTACTCTGAAAAGCACATCTGGACTATAGCTCAACTTCTTTCTCGATTAGTCCACAATTGTATGTGTACCTTTCTAGTTTTGTCTCTGGCCTGGTTTACACTATGAGTTTAGGTCGAATTTAGCAGCGTTAAATTGAATTAACTATGCACCCGTCCACACAACAAAGCCATTTACTTCGACATAAAGGGCTCTTAAAATCGATTTCTGTACTCCTCCCCGATGAGGGGGTTAGCACTGAAATCGATATCATTAGTTCGAATTAGGGTTAGTGTGGACACAATTCAACGTTATTGGCCTCCGGGAGCTATCCCACAGTGCACCATTGTGACCACTGTGGACAGCACTTTCAACTCAGATGCACTGGCCAGGTGTACAGGAAAAGCCCCGTGAACTTTTGAATCTCATTTCCTGTTTGGCCAGTCGAGCTCATCAGCACAGGTAACCATGCAGTCCGAGAATCGAAAAAGAGCTCCAGCATGGACTGTACGGGAGGAACTGGATCTGATCGCTGTATGGGGAGATGATTCCGTGCTAGCAGAACTACGTTCCAAAAGATGAAATGCCAATACATTTGAAAAAATCTCCAAGGGCATGATGGAGAGAGGCCACAACAGGGACTCAACACAGTGCTGTGTGAAAGTTAAGGAGCTCAGACAAGCGTATCAGAAAACCAAAGAATCAAATGGACACTCTGGGGCAGAGCCGCAGATATGTCGTTTCTACACTGAGCTGCAGGCAATTCTAGGGGTGGCCGCCACCACTACCCCACCCCTGACCGTGGATTCTGAGGAGTGGGTACTATCAACCACGCCTGAGGATTTTGAGGATGGGGAAGATGATGAGGAGGAGGAGGACGAGCTTGAGGAGAGCACACAGCACACCGTACTCCCCAACAGCCAGGATCTTTTTCTCACCTTGACTGAAATACCCTCCCAAAGCAGTATCCCAGACCATGAAGCTGTAGAAGGGACCTCTGGTGAGTGTACCTTTGTATATATAATACATGGTTTAAAAGCAAGCTTTTTTTAATGATTAATTTGCCCTGAGGACTTGGGATGCATTTGCGGCCAGTACAGCTACTGGAAAAGTCTGTTAACGTGTCTGGGGATGGAGCGGAAATCCTCCAGGGATATCTCCGTGAAGCTCTCCTGGAGGAACTCTAAAAGTCTTTGAAGAAGGTTTCTGGGGAAAGCAGCCTTATTCCGTCCTCCATGGTAGGACACTTTACCACGCCATGCTAGTAGCAAGTAATCTGGTATCATTGCATGACAAACCCTGGCAGCGTATGGTCCTGGTGTTTGCTGGCATTCAAGCAACATCCATTCTTTATCGTGTTATCCTCAGGAGAGTGATATTGTTCATGGTAACCTGGTTGAAATATGGGAATTTAATTAAGGGGACATTCAGAGGTGTCCGTTCCTACCGGGCTGTTTGCCTGTGGCTGAAAAGAAATCCTCCCCGCAGTTAGCCAAGCGGTGTGTGTGTGTGGCGGGGGGCATTGGTGTTGAGCTGTTCGCGTTTGGCTGGCAGGGATCCCTGATACTAGCTACGCAGTGGGAGGAGGGGTAAAACGATCAGCCCAGAGAATTGGATGGGGGGGGGTTAGTTGCTGCATGTTAACATGAAAACCACAGCACTCAACGGACTTTGCTTGGTATGGGAAAGGAGGGCGCTGCTTTTATAAAGTTTGCAGAAGCTGAAAGACTATGGCTTAGCATGGCTGCCTGCAAGCCAAATTCTGTTGCCCGGCCCTGCGTCTGTGATCTCTAACACCAAAGCCGCAGGCACTCAATAGATGCAAAATGCGACCTTGTACCGAAATCATGTATGCTATGTAATGTGAATAGTGTTGTTCACCATGAAAGAGTATACCCATTGTTCTGTAAAATGTATCTTTTTAAATACTTCTCTCCCTTTTTTCCCTCCTGCAGCAGCAAATTTTTCAAGCGTCCCTCCTCCGTCCCGAAGGCTATCTCAGATAAGGTGGTGAAAAAAACGAACGCGCAATGAAATGTTCTCTAAGATCATGCAGTCGGCCCGCAATGAAAGAGCTCATCGGAATGCATGGAAGGACACAGTATCACAGTACAGGAAAGTGGTCAATGAACATGAGGACAGAAGGGACAAACGTGAGGACAGGAGGGACGATCGAGATGAGAGGTGTTGGCAGGAAGATCAGAGGAGGCAGGATGCAATGCTGGGGCTACTGTGGGATCAAACGGACATGTTCCGGCGTTTGGAGCTTCAGGAATGGCAGCAGGATCACAGACTGCCGCTGCAGCCCCTGTTTAACTGCCCTCCCCAAGTTCCATAGCTTCCTCACCCAGACGCCCAAGAATGCAGGGGGGAGGCTCCGGGCACACAACCACTCCACCCCAGTGGACAGCCAAAGCAACAGAATGCTGTCATTCAACAAGTTTTGAAGTGGCCTTTTCCTCCCCTCCTCCCATACCCCACCCTTGCTACTTTGTCAGTTATCTCCCTATTTTTATAATTAATTAATAAAGAATATATGTTTTTTAAATGATAGTGACTTTATTTCCTTTACAAGCAAGCTGTGATCGAAGGGGGGAGGGTTGGTGGCTTACGGGGAATGAGTCACCCAAGGGGGCAGGTTTTCATCAAGGAGAAACAAACAGAACTGTCACACCGTAGCCTGGTCAGTCATGAAACTGGGTTTCAAAGCTTCTCTGATGCGTAGCGCTTCCTGGTGTGCTCTTCTAATCGCCCTGGTGTCTGGCTGCGCGTAATCAGTGGCCAGGTGATTTTCCTCAACCTCCCACCCCGCCATAAACGTCTCCCCCTTACTCTCACAGAGATTGTGGAGCACACAGCAAGCAGCAATAACAATGGGGATATTGGTTTGGCTGAGGTCTGAGCGAGTCAGTAAAGTGCACCAGCGACCCTTTAAACATCCAAATGCACATTCTACCACCATTCTGCACTTGCTCAGCCTGTAGTTGAATAGCTCCTGACTACTGCCCAGGCTGCCTATGTATGGCTTCATGAGCTATGGCATTAAAGGGTAGGCTGGGTCCCCAAGGATAACTATAGGCATGTCAACATCCCCAACAGTTATTTTCTGGTCTAGGAAGTAAATCCCTTGCTGCAGCCGTTTAAACAGACCAGAGTTCCTGAAGATGCGAATGTCATGAACCCTTCCCGGCCATCCCACGTTGATGTTGGTGAAACATCCCTTGTGATCCACCAGTGCTTGCAGCACCATTGAAAAGTACCCCTTTAGGGGATAGACTGAGGGGTCTTAGAAATCAATGAACAATAACATTACAAAAGGCAGCTTTCCAATGTGTTCCAAACATTTCACAACTGCAGAGACTGAAGATATCTTTATGGCTGATAATGTGAATGGATGGTCTCAAGCGATCAATATGTGCCATTGGTTTCATTTCAGCCTAGGTTAGTAGCACCCAGAAATCATTACCATTTAAATGAAATGAGTTGGTGGTCTCAGTCCATGCCCAAGTTGACAGGTGACCTCATCCCAAACAATATCATCAGTTGTTTGGCAATTTCTGGAGAGGCCAAAGACTGACTGAGCGCTGAAGGGGGAACTGCTGGATCCTTTTGCTTGGCATGTGGTCCCTACGGAACATGATTTTGGAAATATTGGCAAAAGAAGATGCGGAAATTGTTCTGCCATACTCAGTGGTACTTGTTCTGAGCAGAGAGAATTCAGTTCTAGTGCTCCTTCCGGAGCATTAAAATCAGCTTACTTAGCAACAAATACAGCTAGTAACAAAAATTATCATCCTAAGTACTTATTCATATTTATCTTTATTTTATTTACTAGTATCCATTTAACTAATGGAAAGATTAACCTACTGGTTTGTGCTGATAAATCTGGGTAATACTAACTGTAAATAGCAGTAAATGGAACGTGCAAATTTTCACAGGTGGGCTGAGATGAGGGGAGTGCATTTGTAAAAGTGTGTGATAGGAACCACTGCGGTTTGTGCTGCTGCAGCATTGCTAGAGTCATTGGGGCTATTTCTGATCAGAGTTACAACAGCGTAAAAGTTTTAAAGCAGAACTAGACTCATTACACTTGCCTCAGGAATGGCGCCTGGGGAAGTGGCCCCTCCTCAAGGCCTTATAATGCAGATAGTGGCTTAAAAACCAGTCTTGCCCCTCTGTGTACACAGGCACGCAGAGGGTTAGCCCACTGCATCATCTAGCCATCTGGAATCATGTTAATTGTTGTTCTGTCATCAAGAAGCAGCCCCAACAGTGCATAATGTATTGAAATAATTTGCACTTATAGAATCATAGAATCATAGAATATCAGAGTTGGAAGGGACCTCAAGAGGTCATCTAGTCCAACCCCCTGCTCAAAGCAGGACCAATTCCCAGCTAAATCATCCCAGCCAGGGCTTTGTCAAGCCGGGCCTTAAAAACCTCCAAGGAAGGAGACTCCACCACCTCCCTAGGTAACGCATTCCAGTGTTTCACCACCCTCCTAGTGAAATAGCTTTGGGAGAGGTGGAGGGCTAGAAATTTCTCAGTGCAGTTTAGTCAGGTAGCGCCTGCCACCTTTGATTTCTCAAAAAGCACAGTCTCCTTATCTGCGTGACAAAATAATCATATGGATTTTTGTGTGAGAGGACGAAGGTAAATCAATATCAAACCGCTGCACAGGTGCCTTTGTCATACTGGAGTGCTAACAAAGGCAAGATCAAGCTTCTATACTTCATCTCTGCCCCCAAGCTATTTTAAGATGAATCCAAACAAATATTAATGAACTGAGAAACTTTCTCGGTGTGACCACAATGTTGAGATTGCATGGGAAGTTTCTCTTGAAGCAAAAGGAGTGGGCAGAGAAGACCTGCTTGGCTAATTTGAAAGAAAGGCTTGTTTAGATTGAATATACACCTCTACCCCGATATAACGCGACCCGATAGAACACGAATTCAGATATAATGTGGTAAAGCAGCGCTCCGGGGGGGCAGGGCTGCGCACTCCGGAGGATCAAAGCAAGTTCGATTAACGTGGTTTCACCTATAACATGATAAGATTTTTTGGCTCCCGAGGACGGCATTATATCGGGGTAGAGGTATATTGGAGAAATTGTTCAGGAACGGTTCATTCCTATTTTTTAAAAAAATCCTTATAATATTGCCAACGTCAGTGAGGTCTGCAGTGATTTCCTGTCTGAGTGCCAGTCAGGCAAATTAAAGCTACTGACTGCTTTATGTTACACATCCAGTATTTTTCTACCCCAAAGGATGCAGGCAATTTGTAAAATGCAAATATGTGCAACTTCTTTGGGCCAGTTCCTCTACTTGGATATTCCTATCGCTACCAACCCCGATTCCCACCTGGCCAAGATTTCTGAGATCTGCCCCAATTTCTGGTAGCAATAAGGCTGACACTGAATAATTAAACTGAAAAAGCCACTTACTACCTACATATTTTGTCTAAATTTTTCAAAAATCCAAGAGTGTTTTGTGCAGTAGGAGTGGGTTCAGAATCTGTGAGTGTTTGAGCCTGCTGATGTGGTGGAGTAACGAGGAACAACTCCTGGTTTCCTTAAACTGGCATAATTTCAGTGAGGAGGAGAGAATTTTTTGTAATATCTTCTTGAATTTGCTGATGATTTAAAAAATAAAACATAGACTAGTCATCTTGTGGTGGTGAGCTCTGCTGCTCTGTCACAACAAAGAAATGAAACTAAAATATCTCAAACATTTATCTTAAATATTCTCTAGTCAGAGATATCAACCAGTTCTTCCACCACACAAACACTATTAAGCTCTTTTTGCTTTTGGAATTAATTGTGATGAGTTGACAGAGCTCCAGAGATCTTTGAAGAATAAATCGAATATGTCAGTTTGCTCTGAATTTTCCACACCTCTCCAGTGCATGTTAAATTGAAGACCTTTTAAGTACATTGTAATCCTGTAGCAGGCATTTGTCAAATTAGAATTTTCTGTGGCATCAGTATAAATTAAAGCTCAGTTGATATTTATTTTTATAACTAAGCTGATAGTTATATTTTACTATTAGGGGCATGCAATTATGCTCACTTGCATGGATTTATTTTCAGCATCTACAATATATGGGATTTTAAAAGGTTTTGCTTTATGCTTACGTGCAGCTTGGCATACATAGCTGCAAAGCAGGAAGGGTGTTTCCTCATTTTAATGTGTTATTCTTTTGGCAGGTCTTAATTTGATAGGGTTTTACTGTGTACACAAGATTTGAATAAATCTCAAATTAGTTCTTTCACCAATCAAAACCTCTTCACTGTGTAAAAATGCATAATGAAATAATAGTAGTTTCTGTAGATTTTTGTTAAATTTAGCACTAATGCTTCCAGAATGTCTTCACATCTCCAGCTCTGCGTAGGTGTTAACCTCAGAGTCCTTGCTTTATATTTTTCCCTTCAGCACATATAGTTGTTTTAGAGAACTTAACACACACATCACAAAAAGCTCAGTGCCCCATGTTTCATGTATTGTGTGCTAGGCAAATAATGTTAAAGGATTTCATATTTGTAAAACTAAACTGGCTTTTTATTAAGAGAAATATGTAAAGAGATGATGCAACTGCAGCTAGCATTCTAGCTATGTGCATGCAGACCTCCAAACTCTTCTCTCCAACAACCTGTGCTCCTCCCTTCAAGTTTCATGCAGTTGCTATATCTTTCCTTTTAACAGTTTTGTTGTTGTTGCCTTTTGTGCAAGCATTTGCTGACTTGCTGGAGCCAGAGGTTACTAGTACGTAGCCGGCATTAGGGCCAGAGTGTTTACCACCATACCATTGCAGCTTGTTAGGCCTCATAGCCTCCCAGTTTTTGTTTGTGTTATCGCTGTTGGTGGGGGACTTGCTTCCACCTTATTGCTGCCTTCATTCAATTGGGTGGGCCTTTGCATTACTCATGTACCTGATTTCTTCTGACTTTCCCGCATCTGGCCAGCTGATAGTTGAAGCTCTTTCAATGCCCTCCTGCTCCTGTCCTTGGCCCTGTCTGTCTGGGTGAGCCTGCTCTCTTGCTGCTTCTCCACTGTTCTTTGGTCTCATTTCTACCACTGACCTCAGTCTATATCTGTCTCATATGACCTATGTCCCACTGTTGAACTGTTACCTTTTGCCATTGCTTTGTGTGGTTATTCAGTATTTAGACCCAGACTGGCTCACCTGTGTAGTAGCCTTGGGTTCTTGGCTTCTTTTTCTAATAGGCTGCCTGCTTATCTTGGTGTTCTCTCAACTACTTCTGTATTATGTCTATTGTTCCTCTGCTGGGCTGCAGCTGGCTATCCCCTCATGGTTCTCCAAACCATCAGTCCCATGCTGGGCTAGTGCCTGGGAAGGTGGAGAGGGGTATAAGAACTCTAGAATAGAGTCTGAGCAGACACTTCAGATGTGGAAAAGCGAGAGGTTCAAGTGCCTGCTATTCTGGGGTGGTGTCTGTCTCATTGGTTGCCTCTCTCCCAGCCCCCAAAAATGTCAAAAGATGTTGGTTTTGTTGATGTAGAATGTAAAATTTTTTGAAATCTTAAATGTTCATGGGACAGGAAAACAATTTCCACTCAAATCTAGCTATGATCTTTTTTCCCCAGCATCAGGTTGGGATTTCACAAGGCTGTAAAGTGTCCTCCTGTTGTTGATCACTACATTTTTGTACACCTCACACTGTTCCCTATACACTCTCAATTGGAAAGCATTCCTGGAGAGTAGAATATCTCCCTAGCTTGTCTTAGGCATGCCTCTGAACCCCTAAGTGTGAAATGTATAACCATCTCTTGAAGGGAGCTCTTAAATCTTCTCAGATTATTGCTCAGTTCCCTTTAAATACAATCCTGTCTTGAACACACAGCTCATGGCTCACTTGGTAATGGGGATAACTTACTGTGGCATTGCTTCTTGTGATTCCAGCCAGCACTGGGGTATGAACTGTTATATTGTAGCACTCCATCCTCTTCAGTGCTTTACTGGATTGCCTGGAGCCTCCCATCAGAGATACAAAGGTATTGCAGAATGCTGATAAACTGTCTCCTGTCCCACAAAGCCATCTGTGTTGTCCTCTGGAATATATGCACTATTCAGTGTATCTGCCATCAATGGTGACTTTCCTTAGCAGAACTTATCCTCAGATCATAGCACTGCAATCCCAATAACCGGCATTGTAGTCTCTTGTGTACACTCAGCAGCAACTCCTCCATGATGCTTTGTAATGGCTTGTGATCTGACTGTACATCCATCTCCTGCCCAAAGGTGAACTGATGGATCATTCCATTCCAAAGAGCACAGCCAATAGCAACTTTTCTGACTGTGCATTTCCCGTCTGTGTCTGTCAGAGCACTAGAAAGAATTGCTATAGGATGCTGGCTTTGCATGAAAGTTCCTCCGAGACCTCCGCCTGAGGCATCACATTGTAGCTCTAGCTGCTCTGCAGGCTGTAGTTCTCTAAGTCTGGTGCCTCACTTATGATTTTCTTTACTCTTTTCTAAATGCCTGTTTTTGGGTCTCTGACCATTCCCATGCTGTATCATTGAGAGCTAACTGTCTCAAGGGTTCCAAGGCTTCTGATAGGGGGTGTTTGCAGAATCTGGGAAGAGAGTTGACCATTCTTCTTTATACAACTGTGGATTCCCTTCCCATCCTTTGGTCTAGGCATTTCCTTAAGGGCTCTCAATTTCTCAGGGTCCATGTGACATCCCTCAGAAGTCAGGTGTCCGATGTAGGGAACCTCAGTTCTCCTCAGCTTCAGCTTGTTGTATTCAGCCTAATAATATTCCATATCTGGCTCCTGTTTAGGAGTTATCACAGCTGGATATCCTGGCCCTGAATTGCCTCTTTCTTGATCTCTCCTACCCCTACATTAAGAATGTCATCAGCTACAATGTCGATGTCTGTTTGGGAGTGCCTGGTTCAGTTTACACTGGAACATCTTTGGAGCCAGGCTGATGCCTATAGGCATTTGTATCCAGTGGTACCTGCCAAAAAGTGTGGCAGAGATATCAGGCTCTGGTTTCCTCCTTGCTCCGGGCGTGCTCAATTCCACTCTACCTCAGGCCCCGCTCCCACCCCACTCTTACCCCTCCTCTTCCTGCCCCTACTCCACCTCTTCCCTTCCCCCAAATCCCCACCATGCCTCTTTCCACCCCTCCCCCAAGAGCACCCCGTCACCCCCCCCCCCCCCAGCGCCTCCTGCCATGGAACAGCTGAATGTGGCAGGCAGAAGGTGCTGGGAGGACGGAGGAGGAGGAGTTGATCAGCAGGGCTGCTGGTTGGCAGGAGGCACTGGGGGGTGCAGGAGGAACTGGCTGCTGGTGGGTGCTCCCATTAATTTTTTTTCCTGTGGATGATCGAGCCCTGGAGCACCCACGGAATCGGCACCTATCGCAGAGATTGTCAGGAAGCTGGATTGCTCATCTGCTCAACATGCCAAAATCCATTCTTGACATCCCAAACAGTGAACATTTTTTCCCTGTATGTCCTCAACCATTGGTAAAGGGTAGCGACTTCTTGTCAATGCTCTGTGCAGTGGTTTTGAATCAATGCATATCCTCAGTTTACCCAAAGGTTTTCTCACAATTACTAGTCTGCTGATCTACTCTGTGCTAGTTTCCACATGGGTAATGATGCCTCTTCTTTGCCAGGGCCGGTGCAACCCATTAGGCGACCTAGGCGGTCGCCTTGGGCTCTAACATTTGGGGGGCGGCGACTGCGCGGCCGGATCTTCGGCCGACCCAGTTGTCATCAGTATTTCGGGGGTGGGATCTTCCACCACCTCTGTCAGGAGTGGCATTTTGGGGGCGGGACATTCTGCTGCCTAGAGCGGCAAAAAAGCTGGCAGCACTCCTGTTCTTTGCAGGCTTGCCGGTTTCTTCTTCAACAGCTCCCCCAAGGCTAAGGGTACTCTGTGTTTCAATATTCTCACAGACAGCATGTTGGGGGTCTGTTTCTAAATTTGGTTTGCCCTAATAGGTGTCCATCACCTTAAAATATGTCCTTATATTCTGTTAGAATGCTGGTCAGGGCCAAGGTGTCTGTTCTTCCTCCTCTCCCACATTGAGAATATGCTGGTTCTGTGCTATGATCTAATCCATGGTTTACTCTGCCCTTCTGCCTAGCAGGGAGTGGGACTCCAGTGTGGGTTTCTGATCAGCAGCCTGCATTTGTCCACTGGCTGCAGAATGGTTTTACTGTACGTCACCAGCACCTGGTCACATTTCTCCAATTGAATATTGCTGTTTATCAGTGTTGCTGTGATTCCATGACAGCTGACCCTATAATCTAGCTGAAATCAAATTGGTCATGGAACTAATATGGACATGAAAAGGTTCTGTCTCCCAGACTCCTTGTACAGTTGCCCAGTGGGCATTTTTCTTTCTGCCTTTTCTGTTGCTTTCCATTCTACATTCTTTGTTGTCCTGGCTCTGTCCTACTTCCTGGGTTGCTTTAGGTTGAGCCCATGTATTTGGTTTGCACTAGTGGCTGTTATTGTTTTGCTCCTTTCCCTGGACAGGCCAGATGCCCTTGATATTTGGAGCCATTTCTCTCAGGTTACATCTGCTTCTCTCAACAGTCTCTCTGTAAACTGGAGTCACGTAGCCACAAATGGTCCTGTCTCTAATTAGGGAATCTGTAATGTCTACAAAATGACATTTGGATGCCAGAGTTCTCAATTCTGTAACATATCTATTTCCTTTTCTGCTTCTCAGTTCCAGGTAAAAACCAGTATCTCACTAGTGTCTCACTGTGTCTGTGATCACAGTAGTCATCAGACACCTTTATCAGCTGTGGCAGTATTTGGCTGTTATTCATGGCACTAGTGTCTCACCCATTACTTGTCCTCTCCCACACACCCAGTGCAATAGTAGAAAAGCTTTACCTTCATTTTCACATCTTTATCCCCCATGTTCAGCTCTGTTTATAGCATTCCTCTTGGTTTGAGTCCCTCCATGCTACCCATTTGCTCTGCTTCTAGGTGCTGCTATGTTTGCCTCTTAATCACACTCTCTTACCTTGCTGGGTAATAACGTGAGCAGTCTCCATGCTTGTAAAACTAAACTGGTAGTATTCTGAGGTTTACAGAGCTGCTGGAACTGCAGCTGTCATTGTAGCCAGATACATAGAGACTGAGCTGCTGGTGCCTTCTCTAAACTATTCCTTCAGCAATCTGTGCTCCTCCCTCCAATTTCCATGCAGTTCACTACACACCTGAGCAGCTCAAAGAGAAACAGGGCCTGCTCTGTGCATCCACTTGCAAGACTGGGAGCTTAGGGATCAATTCTGTCCTCACTGAAGCCAATAGTAAAACTCCCATTGCAGTAAGTGGGAGTCAGGTCAGGCCCGTGTTTTGGTTAAAGAGATATAGTCTGATCATTTGACCTTAAATTAATATATCCTAATACAATATTTAGTTTGCATTTGCTAAATCTATGAGGCCAAGATATACACCCAATTATTCATCTGGTTGTGTAAACTGCCAATACTGGTTCTGAAAGACATATGAAGGGTACAGTGTATTAAGTAACACAGGGGAAGTCCTAAGTACAGGTGTAACTCCAGATGGGTAAGATGAACAAGTGTTCAGTCCTGTTAAATTATGGTCCCAAGGCATGATGGCACCAGAATCTGTTCGCTTTATAAACATTGTCCCATAAATAAGGATTCCTTGTGGCGATTCTCTCTCAACCTCTTGCTGTTACTACAGCCATGTCAGCATCTTTCTCTGCTGATGCTAATATTGCTGCTGGGTGACTTGCTGCTGTTTCCACATCTGCTGTTAGTATATCCACACCAGCGGGGTGAATGAAAGACCACATACTGTTTCCTCTGCTTCCAAGAGGAGAAAACCTTTGGCAGGAAAATACAGAAAGTGTGATAACGCAGAAAGCGACCAAATATTACAGCCTCATTTAGGCCGCAATTAAGGTGCTTAAAGTTACCCAGATGCTTAAAAACTTTGCTGAACAAGGGTCTTGTAGGACAGGCCCACTGAAGACAGATGCTGAAAAGAAAACAAATGTATAAGAAAGCCCAGCTGCCATCAGTCCTCGAGTAAGCTGGGTACACGGCATGACATCACTAACACATTGTAAATAAGTAATTAAGATGCCTAATGTAACTGAATAACATGGGAAATAGTGGCAATAAAAGTTAATTGCAAAATATGTCTGTTCTTCAGAGAAATGCACAGGTATGCAAAAAGGACTTACTAGTATATATTACTGCATTTATGAGAGACTGTAGTCATCACAAAGACAGAAAGAACTCTTGGGTAATCTAATTGAACTTGCTCCCAATGCGGATTTGTTTCCTACAATACATTTCCCAGTGTTTTGTTACAAGGGCTATGGGAAGCATATGAAATAGATACTTTATAGACATATGGCCCAGATCCTCAGCTTGTTTAAACTGACATAGCTCCACTGAAGTCAGTGGATTTATAACAGCTGAAGATCTGGCCCCTGTGTAGTAATAATCATGTAGGGCCAAATTCTGCCACTTTTACTCACGATGAATAATACCCTACTTCATGAATAGCCCCATCAACTTTGGAGGGTGTTTGAGTGTATAGGGCAGATCATCTCATGGTTACGGTACTAGCTTGGGATTTGGGATTTCTTGCTCTGCCCCAGTCTTCTGTGTGGCCTGGGGCACCATGTTTAGTCTCTCCATGCCTCTGTTCCCCATCTGGGTAAAATGGGGATAATAGAACCACCCTGCCCCACAAGGCTGTTGTGAAGATTGTGAGCTACCCAGATATTAGTGACGGAGTTTATATAATTACCTAAGACGGACAGACTTGAAATCAAAGGGCTACTCATGGAGTAAAGTACTGTAAAGGTGCCGGAATCTGGCCCATAGTGTTCAGTTATGTTTATGAGTATTTTAATAATATCTTTCTTATAAATTTTAGAATTAATGTTCATGTGTAACAAGAACTCAGTGCATACATATTGTGATACAAGGAAAAATGTAGAGCATGTGCAAAACTGCACAGCTCTCCTCTGATAAAAATGTGCTTGTTTGCCTTAATATTTGTTTGCTATAGCCACAGTGGGCCTGATTCTGCCACTCTTAGTCACACTGAGTGGTACCTTACTGCTTGAATAGTTGGGAGTTAACTACTGCTCAATAGGAGCAAGTGTGGCAGAATCTTGCCCTGTGATTGTATTCACACTGTAAAATCCAGAAACAACCCACTACCACTCTTACCTGAAGTCTCAGTTCAGTACTCATTGTACTCTGGCCTAACTGCATCCTTTTGTACCACCTCCAGAAATTCTCTTCAACCCGACGTCTTCTACAGTAGCTTCAGAGACCAAGACCACAAGGACTAAAAGCAATTTCAAGTAAGAACCTATACAGTACAATTTGATGCACATATTACATGATGATTTTTAACATAATGTCTTAGAGTAATATATACAGTATGACTTTATTGTGTATAGCTTCTTTCGTTCAAACTGCATCTCATATTTCTTTACAGTTAATACAGCTGCAGGGTGAAATAATAAATAATACCTGAGGGAGTCGGAAATTAAGAGGCATAGCTGAAGACAAAAAAAGATACGTTTTCAGATGAGATTTGAAAAGAGACTGAGAGTCAATGAGGCATGTAAATGCATTTTTTAATCTTTATAAAGCATCTTATGCTCCAGAAGAATCTTTTCCAGTTAGCAGCTTTTTCCTTTAGGCCACGGAGAATCAGAACCACATGGTGTCACTGGGTCCTTGCCAAGCTGCATGACTCACCAGCAGTCAAAGCACATCATTCTACAACGTGTGGTTGTATAATATTAGAAATCGGTGAAGATATCTCGATGCGGAGTGAGAGAGAGAAGGACATCCTTGAAGAGGCAGAAAAAACCTGATATACCTTAGACTAGAAACTTTTTCCCCCCAAAGACTTCTTTTTTTAACCAGCACATCACCATCTGATTCAGAGTGGTCTGCCGTTTAACATCCTTCTCCCCAATCTCTTAGGAGGACAGATCTCCCTGAAAGATGAATACTGCATCTCAACCATGGAAAAACTGAATAGAAATACTCAAGTGCTATAGGGAGGGACAGGTTGCAAGTTTACTGCTGAAGCAGTGAGGAGATGCCTTCAACTTAACCATTTCATGCCTCTGAGACAAATTTAGGCTTTCTTTCTTTTCAAATCCATGTTAATTGCAGAGGGAAGAGAAATAAGTCAGAATAGTTCGTAGAAGACAGTTTTTTGTCACTTCCACTTAAGCAAAGTTTTACAGGTCTGTATATATGTATATCCTACATATTCTGGATGGAGAAAGGCAGGAGTCAAAATATCTAGATTATGGATATCTACACCACATTTGGTTTGCATATGAATCCAGGCTACTTGAGGCTATGTTATGTCAAATCTGTTTTAAAAAATTAAGGCAGCCACATGCCGTTTTTGACAAGACACTTGCATTTTTCTGCTGTCTTTAATATTGAATAAAGCATAGTTGATTTACAAAAAAGATGAGCATCTCTCTAATGCATAGCTTTTGGTCTAACAAATGTGGGTTACGTAATCATTCAAGGTACTTGCCTGGAGTAGAGAGCTGGTGGGAAAAAAAAGGTGTTTCACTGAAATTTTGAAGGAAATAAAGTTTTTCATTTTATTCAAAAACTTTTGTGAAAATGTTGTTTTTTGGTGATTTTTGAAGTCTTTTGAAAAGTTTCATTTGGAGAGAGAAAACACCTTTTAAAAATGTTTCCCTCTTTTTTCCACTAAGAAAAAGTGTTGTTTCCCCATTGAAATGAAAGAAAAGTTTTGGAAATATTTTGAAAAAAAAATTGAAAAATGTCCGTGACAATGTCTAAGCCTATTGAAAAGGTATTTTTCATTGAAAAAGGTTTTTAGACAAAATGTTTTCTTCCAGCTCTAGCCTGGAGCTACCTAGTCCCCCATCTTCTAAATAATCTTTTAGATTGTGTGTGGAAGGCCTCATAGATGCATTGATTTTAAGGCCAGAAGAGACCATTAGATCATCTGGTCTGATGTCCTATATAATACAGGCCTGAGAATTTAATCCAGTCACCCCTGCATTGAGCCCAATAACTTGCTTGACTACAGCAAACCCAAGTTATTGGATTCTCTTTGCTCCATCGTCCTTTCAGTCTCTGATGGGATGGGAGTGCCGTGGAAATGCTGAGTTGTGCTAGGGATAATTAGTTGCATTTGGCTTTGAGCACTGCAGCTGCTTGTGTTCTGGACATTTCCTCAACAACCTATCCTCAGTTTAGTCTTTTCAGTAGGATGGAGGCTGCCTCAAAACAAAATAAAATATTTGCATACTTCATATCTATAACTGTTATTGTTGTTTCTCCTTCATTTACCTCACCTGATTTGCAATCTCACAGTGGATTTGCAGAGCTACAGGATGGTCATCTTAGGCTAAGTCTACACTACCCTGAATCGGCGGATAGAAATCGACCTCTCGGGGATCGATTTATTGCGTCCCATAGGGATGCGACAATCGATCCCCGAATCGACGCTCTTACTCCACCAGCGGAGGTGGGAGTAAGCGCCGTCGACGGGAAGCCGCAGAGGTCAATTTTGCCGCCGTCCCTACAGCGGGGTAAGTCGGCTGCGATACGTCTAATTCAGCTACGCTATTCGCGTAGCTGAATTGCTTATCTTAAATCGACTCCCCCTGTAGTGAAGATCTGCCCTTAGCAGATGAGCTATTCTGAACTGTTGGGTTTTGTAATATTTATAGCTCAGGAATGATTGGATATATTTCCCCACTCCCCCCAAACACAAAGGTACTTGCTTCCAGTGACTGCTTTATTCCTTTGTTCTAGTTCAGGTTGGGTGTGGCAGGGAAGAAGCCTGACTCTAAATCAGAGATCAGTTTACAAGAAAGCAGGCCAACAATTAATTCTTTTGCATTGAATTAAGGTTTTCATTTCAGGTCCCTGATGGCCTCTGTCCTCAGACAGTAATTTGGTAGGTTGGCTCAAACCAATGAACAAAAAAGTTAGGCAGCATAGGACAGGCACTCTCTGCAATTCTGCATAGAGTATAAGAGGCATAAAGAAATCTTCCTCTGCTATCCGATCTCAAGACATTTTCAATCCTTTGTTACTTCCAGATCCTTTTTTCCCAGAGGATTTGAAAGGATTCGTGAATCTGTCAAGAAAATGGAATAACTCCTGTGAGGTCTTACTTGATTCTTACTTAATCTTTACTCAGGCAAACAACAACTGATCTCAATGTAATTGGCCCAATATGCTGATCATATGTGTATCATCTGATTTTTTTTCTTTTAAATGCTGTCATATTTATATCATACCTAGTACTATGGAGTCTATCCTGGTTGTGGCCTTTAAGGGTTACTGCAATCCCAATTTTAAAAAATATAATTCATTAATAATATTCCCCTTGTTCCTCCTGTTATAAACAACACAATCCTTTGAAAAGAGAATAGGCAAATAAAAGCCTTTTTATGTGTGAAATGCTCTTGAGAAAGCAGTGTGATTGAATCTGTATTACAAAGTGGACTGTGATCTTGTGGGTAATCCTGGAAAAGTGATCATCATCGTTTTAAAATATTTTAGGTATTATTTAGTTGGGTATAATGAGCAATCCAACATATGGATCCCTACAATCATGTTTATTGCCAGTTTATTACTGTTTTACACAATTACAAGATGTTAATGATAAATTAAAATACTGCCAGTTTGAAAACAAGTGAGAACAATTTTTTTCTCTGTTTTGAGAAAGGGCTGAGAATGACAGTTTGCTTTGGTACGCACAATGAACACAATAGGATTTCAAAGAAGAAGTTTGTCATTAACAGTAACTGGTATAGGGATTCGTATTACCCGTTCTTTCAGGTTCCTTTACTGGCGGTGCTCACACAGCATTTCCCCTACCCTATTTGAATGCTGTTCCCCTAATGGATTCTTTTAATGATCTATGTTCTAGTGTGTGCCTGATGTTTGGCAGTATATCTTAGTGCTTCCTTAAAGGATGTCACACTTGTCTCATTTCAGAGCCACGCAATGTTAATATTCTACGGAAGAAGGCGTAAGTGACTGATGTAGAGAAGGAGGGTGTTCATGTAGCTGTATAGTTTATTAGCTTATGTTTATGTGAAAAATCTAAGCCCAGGGTTAACCTGTACATTAAAGCTGTCTAGAATCACTTCTAACTGATGCCTCTAGTTTGTTGTTGTTGTAGGTTTTGGGGGGTGGGGGGGAGACAGTTTGTTTTGGAACAAGGATGACATGAATCATTTTGTTCCCTTGGGACAGTAACTTTTTATGTGCTCTTAGCCCTTTTTAGCTGGATGCTCATTGTTCTGTTTTGTAAGTTCAACATACCCTGCTGTGGGCTTTACAGGAGATGGATGGTAATAAGTATAGAACATTTATTATGTGTAACTTAAACACGAGGTGTAAAGAAGTGCATTACACATGTAAGGGGTAAGTGAGGGCAGAGCTGAGGCATCAAACAACATGGAGCACAATGTGGATGTGCAATGCACATTTTAAAATGTATACTGAATTATTAGGAGTATCTGCAGATCTTTAGAAAATTATCAGAACACTGTCTGTTTGCCTGGAAGCCAAGTTCAATTGCTTACTTAAGTTGCTGAGCTGTGTCTGCCTAGTGTTGGCATTTCCAGCTGCCTCTTTTCCATATCCACCATGCAGCAGAGCTGTAACTGTTGCTGAGGCAAGCCTGCTGGGTAGAGGCTGAGAGATAGCATTGACTCACTGGGTTTAGTGCTCCGCTTCTCTCCTGCTCCTCCACACACCCAATTTGGAGCTGAATCTTTACTGCTGCTCTCTATTTCCTACCTGTAGACTTGCCATAGCCTGAATCAATAACTGGGTGTTCATGTTCAATGGTGTTTCTGTTGTTTGTTTGTTTGTTTTTGAATGCCCTGAGAAGCATAGGGCCCTATTTTCTCTTTTAAATTAGAGTTTCTTGTTAATAGCTATCCCTTCTGTAAATCAGACAGTCTTTAAAAGGCCGTGGCCTGGCATAGTAGTAATAAAATTTCTAACCCTCCTTTTTGCAAGATAACCTGGGAGTGTTGTCTTACTAGTAGCGAAAAGCTACCAGTGGGTTTTATTTACCATTGAACTATGTTAAATGAAATCTTATTCAAAGTTGGCTTAGCATTTCCACAGTGCTGGTCTGCAACAAGGTCAAAGGCACTAAACTGTTACAAGTGGAGCGGAAGCATGGTCTAATGCCATGATTCTCAAAAGTTTGTACTGGTGACCCCTTTCACATAGCAAGCCTTTGAGTGCGACCCCCCCTTATAAATTAAAAACACCATTATAAATACTGGAGGCAAAGCGAGCTTTGTGGTGGAGGCTGACAGCTCGCGACCCCCCACATAATAACCTCACGACCTAACCCCCCTAAGTAGTCCCGACCTCCAGTTTGAGAACCCCTGGTCTAGTGGATAGGGCACTAGAGTGGGAGATGTGGGTTCAATTCTTGGCTTGGCCATTGACTTGAGGTGAGACCTTGGGCAAGTCACTTTATTTCTGTTTCCCCTCTCGCCCTTTTGGGGTCCTGTTCCTGGTGGATGCTACTGTAATACGAACAATAACAATCAATGAGAGCCATGGTTAGGTCTGCCCCGTTAGCAGTGTTTGAATATTGTTCTGTTACATGGTTCTTAGCACGTTGTAATGAGGTGTGGACACAAAATATATTATGCTCATTTCTGGACAGGGCTAGCAAGACAACACTGCATCATTTTATAATTAATAGGGTATCTTTGCAGGCAGAATAGATAGAAGCTATTTTTAAATGAATCTGAAGAATGCATGGAAATAACCCCCATGGAAACCTGCAGACAACATGAAAGAATAGAACTAAAAAGTGTAAACATTTCCTGTTTATCTTAAAAGTATAGTTGCCAACGTTGTTAACAACTTCCCTGTTGATCATTGTACCAGAAACATGCCACAAATTTGATTGGTATATCTGTGCTTATTTATCACACGCCATTAGTGTTCTCTAGATCTGTCATCACCAGGCCTGTCATAGCTAGACGATGGAATTAATTAGTTTGTACCAAATTTTTAGATCTTAGACTGACACCTTGTTGATATACATTTAAAATGCCCATCAGTAGCAACAGACTTGCCTGGACCCCACCACAGTCCTCTTTATTGTTTAGTCTGGTCTCTCTTTTTTTTTTATGTGCCCTAATGCCCACTTTAATCTTTAATTTCCTCACTTTCCATTTATGTGTGAGGGCATTCCAAAGGAGTGAAGCTACAAGTGTTAAAACTATGTTTTAACTTTTCCCCCCTATTTTTGATATTTCAGATAACATTGATGTTTGCAACTTTCCTTAAAGAACTGGAGTTTTCATATGAGCTGAAAAGCTCCTACATTGTGGCTTGCAGAATTAGGTATGTTCTCCTAGAGAGGTTTTCCATACAACCACCTCCATGAGCAAGACAGACAAAATAATAAGCCAATGTAAATTTGTTCAGGCCTTCCATGCATCTTGTATTAGGATCTGGTATGAATGGATAAAATGAAGGTCAAGTAAACACACACAATTGAAAGAATTATCGTTAATAATTAATACTTTGCACTCCCATAGCACCTTTATCCATAGTTCTTAAAGCACTTTAGAGATGTGAATACATTATTATTAATAATAAAGCTACTTTGTATTTCTACAATGCCTTCCACTTAAGGATCTCAAAGTATTTCATAAGCATTGATGAATTAAGCCTCAGAACAACTCTCTGAGCTAGAGATTTTAAGATTTCCCCATTTTAAGATGAGGAAACTGAGGTACAAAGAGCTAAAGTAATTTGCCTAACACCAAAGAGTGACTGGAATAGAATCTAGGAATCCTGATTTTCAGTCTCCCATTCTATGCAAGGCAATGTCTCTTCCCAGAAACCATCCTGCAGATTTGGACAGAAAAACACTCTGTACTTTACCAAAATACCTGACAGATTTACACTATTCATGAAAGTTGCTAAGGGCCCTAAACCTCATAGACAGTTGGTTTCTGCCCTGCTCTTGGCTGTTCTGCCAACAGGATGGCTTTTTTTATCTCTTTGTAAGGCAGAAATATGGAACCTTTACTTCTGTGATTAGTTTCATCTGCAAATATTTTATTTTATATGTTACCAGTAAGTAGCATTTTCAGTGCCTTCTTTATTCCTCAAATATAAAGCAAGTGATAGTTGCAAATATCACAACCACAGTATCCTCAGTTCTCTTTGAAATTTCAATTTGTTTTAAAGAGCTCATTGTCTAAAATATATATTAAAAAGTGGCTTCTTTAATTGAAGCCAACATTTTTTCCAACTATATAGTGTAGGGAGTTATGCTTCGATATAGCATAAACCAATACAGAGGGATGAGGCTGAAGGCTGATGCTTACAAAGATCACTGGAAAACAGTGTACTCAGCACATAGCTGTCAGATTCATTCACTCAGTGCCTTTGTACCCTATAGAAATGTGCTTTAACTGAGGGCAGCTACAATAGCAGTTTATCATGTTACCCTGTAAAATCCACCCTGCTATGTGCGTGGACTCGTGATTTACAAAACAAATCCTAATGCCCACCTGTACAATCCTGAGGCTACCTTACATCAATTCTTTACTTCCTAGGAGGATAAAAGCAATCTCTGTACATCTTTTACTGTGTATTAACTAGTAAGGTTGAAAACACAGACATGAAATGAAAGAGGGAAAATCATTCCACGCACACAGAGCTGCAAATCAGAATGCTTGAAGTACTCATCACTAAAAAAAAGCACTGTTTGCTAATGCTTACCACAGAGTGGCAATTGAGATACTTCAGTAATATCCTGTTCTAAATATAGGGGGAAACTGTGGTATGTCAGATGCCACTCCGTAATAACTATTGGTAAATGGTAGCTTTCTGATTGTGATTATATCACTTGGATTGATGGAAGATGGTAACATGTCTGTATAGCTACAACTATAGGTAAGGTTGCTTAACATTTTCCATTATAAGATCCTGTTTACAAGTACTTATAATTTTGACAAACTTTATTGTGTTGGGACTGAAATTTTCTATGCCAGGTATTTGCCTCGGGCTCAATTTTTTTTGAAAGTTTCAGCAAAAATGGATTGGGCTTTTCTGTGAACAAAGTCAGGAAAGAGGTTCATTTGCCAGTTAAAAAATTCTTACAACTGTCATTGAGAATCTCTAGTGCTTCCTTGTTTTGATACTTGGCAGGAGGATCACCCTGTGGTCAGGGAGGTGCCTTTGGCTATCCCTGTGAAAATCAGATGGGGGGGCAAGTGGGGCAGTTTGCCCCGGGCCCCGCAGGGGCCCCCATGGGAGTTTTTCGGGGCCCCTGGAGTGGGATCCTTCACTCGCTCCGGGGGCCCCAGAAAACTCTTGCGGGGCCCGGGCCACCGGAGCTTCTTCCGCTCTGGGTCTTCGGCTGCAATTCGGCAGCGGGGGGGTCCTTCCGCCCCGGGACCCACCGCCAAAGTGCCAGGTCTTCAGCGGCAATTCGGCGGTGGGGGTCTCCCACTGCCGAAGACCCCAGGCCCCCTGAATCCTCTGGGTGGCCCTGGTGAAAATCCACCCAAATTTGGCTGCAATATAAACTTCTGAAAATCACTGTTTGCACATGCTCAGTAGAGGTAAATTCTCCAAGGAGTCCTTGTGCATCATGCTCACAAAGCCCTATACTATACACACTGAGCATGTTCCAGCCTGAAACTCATCTGGCCTTTTTCTGAAATGGCTTTTTCTGACATCTGGAGGTGGTTGGTCTGGTAACACAGAGACTTTTTTCCTGTGCTTCCAGTGCTTTCCCTGCTAGCATCCAGGTAGTGTTGATAAGGCGGAGGAATCGGCTGGACTAGAATGTTGAAATGTAAGGAGCAAAAGGCAGGAACGGCGTCAGGCATGGTGTTCAGGCTGGGACACGCGTGACAAGGGCAGGTGTGTGTTACAGGACGGTAGCAGAGGTGGAGAGAAGCAGGGAGGACAGGGACAGCAGAGGACAGGGCAGATGGAATCAGGCTAGGGGCAGGACTCTGTAAGGACTAGAGCACACTCCTCTCCAGAATCTTGAATTGAACCCAGGATTCCTGAGTCACAGCATTCCTCTGCTGTCAGCTAATCATGAAACCCACTCGCAAAATGTCTCATTTAGTGGAGGGGTTGGATGATATGTGTTGTATAAGTGATGGAGCCACAAACTGAATGATGAGGGTAAAAAAAGTATTAAATATCTACCCATCCAGTGAGCGTCATCCACCCAATGCACTGAATGGTGCAGGGGTCTTGTGGGAAAAGTAGTATGTGATCATGTAATTAAAGACTGTATTATAAAGCAAAAGGGGGCTGAATTAAAGTTGCTTGGGCAACTTTAATTCTGACCTCTCTTAACTTTTGAGTGATAGACTTTGCAAGCTTAATGTTCTTTCAACATAGCTTTTGTAAGTAATAAATATATAATGGGGGTGTGTATATATGTATGTGTGTGTGTGTGTGTGTGTGTATATATATATGTATATAATGCCAAAGTATATATAATACAATGCCTTTTGATGGGTTACCTCCAGCAAGGATTGAATCCAGCACCTCTAAATCTACAAGCATGAATGTCTACTACCTGACCTAAATTTCACAATACTGTTGAAGCAGACTCTTAAATCTGTACATGTGGAGTAAAACTAGAGGGCCATCAGAGAGCCACACCATGTAAGCATGGGTTACACATACAGAGGGAAGCAAAGTAACCATGTATTCTTACTGTATAATCTCATGTTCTCCTTTCTCTTACCCCTTCTCCTATTGTCTTGCTGCCTTACTTGTGTTATTTAGGCAAGTAACATCTTTGGGAGGAATCTCATCTTTTCTTTCCCTGTAATGCATGGAGCACATTTGGACTCTGTAGAAATAATAAGAAGAATTACCATATATACTCGATCATAAGCCAGTTCGTTTATAAGCCAACCCCCCCAAGATAAGTAAAGTATAAGTAAAAATGGAAAAATTTTATGACCCGTTCATAAGCGGACCCTATAATTCAGGAGTCAGCAAACTTTGGCTCCTGGGCCATCAGGATAAGCCGCTGGCAGGCCGAAATGGTTTGTTTACCTCGAGCGTCTGCAGGCACAGAGATAAACCTAAGTAAACAAAGTGTCCCGGTGTGCCAGCTGCTTACCCTGGGGGGCGTGCCAGCAACTGGTGGGGAAATTTTTTGGGGGGAGGAGAAGCTGGGGGTCAGGGGAGTAACCCCTGTGCCCACCCCCCACATGACCCCACCCCTAGCCCGGGACCCCCAAACTCTCCCCATCACATCCCTTCCCACCTTATCTGGGGAGGGCCAGGGGAGGAGCTGGCCTGGCCGGAGCTGCTCCGGCAGGCTCGGCAGCGCAGCCGCAGCCTGCTCTGGCGGGCCAGACCGGGCAGCCGCAGCGTGTTCCAGCAGGCTGGGCCAGGCGGCACGGCTGCAGTGCGCTCCGGTGGGCCGGCGGCGCGGCCACAGCCTGCTCTGGGGGGCGGGGCCGAGTGGCACGGCTGTAGCTTGCCAGCCCGGGAGCTGCAGCTGCTTCGGAGACTGGGGGGAGAACAGCCTGGCCAGAAGCGGAGAGACTCTGGCCCGGCCTCTTCCCTTCTGGCTCTGCTGCCTCTCCTTGCTCCCTCTGTTGGGGGAAGGGGCTGTGTCCCACCTCTCCCTCTCTATACCCGTTCATAAGCCGACCCCCTTCTCTGGTGCTTCCCTTTTTTACTAAAAAAAAATTTGGCTTATGAACGAGTATATACGGTAATAAGAAAATGATGTGGAGCAGAAGACTATGCTTTGGAATTACCCTCAGTACACTTGCCCTTCTGACAGATGAAGGCAGTGCAAGGCTCAAGTTCTTGACCATGGATGAACAAGGGAAGTAGGACGGACTTGGATGAGGGCTGGGATATGCTGCAATCAAGCATGCTACAGCTTTTCTTCTTCTCCTTTTTAGCATAGCAGGTCTGCTGAATGGGAAGGGAAAGAGCAGGGGATTACAATAGGGGGATAAAGAGAACTTAGAATGAAGGGAGTGAAGAAAATGTTTTGACCCTACTTAAGATAGCCATGATTTTCTAATATTCAGGAGCCATCTCTCTCAGGGTCAACAGGACACAGTTAGGCCGGGTACTGCCTGCTGCTTAAATCTAAAGTAACTCTCTAGCTGGGAGCAAGCAAGTAAGTTCAGAAGGGAATTGGAAATGAGGTGGCACTAGTAATAATAATTGTATTTAATAGGCAGCCTTTCTCCACCCCTCAGATGAACCCTAATGGCAGCACACAATACTTAAAAACAAATGAATATAAACCCTCAATTAATGTGTAAATAGGAGCTAAATCAAGATAATAAAGTATCATTACTAGATCTGATGATTGTGATAAAAGACTTAGTTCACTGGAGACCAATGATACCTGACTCATGCCCAATCCTGGTCTCAGTAGATGTGAGTGGAATTGGGAGAAAGCTGCACTTTTTGGAACTCTGCTGCAGCATTTCGCTGACTGCAGTATGTCAAGTCCACAAGCAGATGGGGAAATAGTCTGAGCTGGATCTGCAGATTTCTCTGTTTAACCCAAGTGGAGTGAAGTCTATAATTATTTTTATTTTTATTGCTGTGAATGTTGTGCTTGTAATATAGGAAAGAATTTTAATTAGCTGCATAAGTTCCCATTGTAACCCTGAGCTTATTTTCAGTTATCCTATGCATAGGAACCCTAAACCAACTCCAAGTACCCTACTCATAGGAACCCAAACCCTAGGTCCAAGTACGCTACTTATTGGAAACCTAATCCTGGATATCGGACCTATACCCATTGTATCCCTAACTGTATATCTCAGTACTCTACCCATAGGAACCATAACCCTAGAGCAGGAAGCCCTATACATAGCAACCCTATCCCTAGTTTCAAGTGCTCAACCCATAGGAATCCTAACCCTAGCTTCGGGACCCCTACCCATGGGAATGCTAACTCTAGCTTGGAGCACCCTACCTATAGGAACCCTAACCCTAGCTCTGGGCTCCCCTCCAATAGAAACCCTTACCTGAGCTCTGGGAGCCCTACCCAGAGGCACCCTAACCTTAGCCCCGGGTGTCCTACCCATAGGAACGCTAACCCTATCTCTGAGCTCTCTACCCATAGGAACCCTAAACCTAGCTCTGGAAACCCTACCCATAGGAACCCTAACCCTGTCTCCCGGTCCCCTACCTATAGGTACTCTAATCCTATCTCGGAGTGCCCTACCCATTGGAACACTCACCCTATTCCGGAGCACTCTACCCATAGGAACCCTAACCCTAGTTCCAACAGCTCTACCCATTGGAACCATAACCCTAGCTCCAGGAGTCCTACCCATAGGTAGCCTAACTCTAACGTCAAGTGCCCTACCCATAGGAACTCTAACCCTAGCTCATAGTGCACTACACATAGGAACCCTAACCCTAGCTACGGGCACCCTACCCCTAGGAACCCTAACCCTAACTCTGGGCGCCCTATTCATAGGAGCCCTAACTCTAGCTCCACAAGGACCACCCATAGGAACCCTAAACCTAGCTCCAGGAGCCTTACCCATATGAACCCTAGCCCTCGCTGTGGGCCTCCTACCCATAGGATCCCTAATGCTGGGGCTGAAAGCCTTACCATTGGAACCCAACCCTAGCTCTTAGTGCACCCACAGCTAGGGTTTGAGTTCCTATGGGCAGGGCGCCCACAGCTAGGGTTAAGATCTTCTGGGTAAGGTGCCTGGAACTGGAGTTGGGCTTCCTATGAGTAGTGCGCCCATACCTGGGGTTAGGGTTCCTAAGGGTAGGGTGTACTCAGCTAAGATTAGGCTTCCTACAAGCAGGGCTCTTGAAGATAAACTTAGGGTTCCTATGGGTAGGGGGCTAGGAGCTAGGGTTAGGTTTCCTATGAGTACCTTGCTAGGATTAGGGTTCCCGTGGGTAGGGCTCTCAGAGCTAGAGTTAGCGTTCCTTTCGACATGGTTCTCAGAATTAGGGTTAGGTTTCCTATGGACAGGGCTCATGGAGCTGGGGTTGGTGTTCTTATGGGTAGAGCTCTGGGATCTCGGGTCGGGGTTCCTATGGGTAGGGTTCCCAGAGGCAGGGTTGGGGATCCTATGGGCAGGGCGCTTCTGAGCTCAAGATAGGCTTCCTTTGGGTAGGGTGCCCAGAGCTAGCATTTGGGTTTGGATGGGAAGGGTTCCCGGAGCTTGGGTTCGGGTTTCTATGTACGGGGTCCAGGATCTAGGGTTAGGATTCCTAAGGGTAGAGTGCTCCGAGCTATAGTTAGTGTTCCAATGGGTAGAGCACTTGGGGCCAGGGTTAGGGTTCATATGGGTAGGGCACTTGGAGCTAGCATTAGGGTTTCTATGGGTAGAGCTCCCTGCCCTAGGTACAGGGTTCCAATGGGTAGAATACTTGGAGATAGGGTTAGGGTTCCTATGGGTAGGACACTTCAAGCTAAAGTTAGGGTTTCTGTGAGCAGGACCCTTGGAGCTAGGATTAGGTTTCCTGTGGGTAGAGCTCCCAGCCCTAGGGTTACAGTTCCTATGCGTAGGGTACTTGGAACTAGGGTTAGAGTTCCTATGGTGGGACGGTTGGAACTAGAGTTAAGGTGAATGTGAATAGGGCTTCCAGAGCTAGGTTTAGGTTTCCTATGGCTAGTGAGCTCAGAGCAAGGGTTAGGGTTCCTATGCGTAGGGCTCCCAGAGATAGTTCTATGGTTCCTGTGGGTAGGATTCCCAGAGATAGGTTTAGGGTTTCTATTGGTAGGGCTCCTGGAGTTATGGTTAGGGCTCCTGGAGTTATGGTTAGGGCTCCTATGGTACAGTCCCTGGAGTTAGGGTCAAGGTTCAAATGGGTAGGATGCCGGAATCTGCAGGTACGGTTCCTATGGGTAGGGCATTTGGAGCTGTGGTTAGGGTACATGTGAGTAGTGTACCTGAACCAAGAGTTAGGGTTTCTAAAGGTAGGGCGCCTGGAATTAGGATTAGGGTTTCTATCGGTAAGGCTCCCAGAGCAACTGTTGGGGTTCCTTTGGGCAAGGCACTCGGAATTAGGGTTGGGGTTCCCATGTGCACAGGGTATGGATCTAGGATTAGGCTTTCTATGGGGAGAGCACATGGAGCTAAGGTCAGGGTTCCTGTGGATAGGGCTTTTGGAGCTAGGCTTAAGGTTCCTATCCTATTGGTAGGGCTCCCCGCCCTAGTCTTGGGGTTCTCTGAGTGGGGCACTTGTTACTAGAGTTAGGGTTTCCATGGGTAGAGCACTTGGAGATAGGTCTAGGGTTCCGATGGCTAGTTCTCCCTGCCCTAGGGTTAGGGTTCCTATGGGTAGGGCTCCCTGCCCTAGGTTGGGGCTCATATGGGCAGGGCACTCGGAGTTAGGGTTGGGGTTCCCATGGGCATGGAGCTAGGGTTAGGGTTCCTATGGGTAGGGCTCCCTGCCTTAGTCTTAGGGTTCCTCTGGGTGGGGCACTTGTAACTAGGGTTAGGGTTTCTATGGGTAGAGCACTTGGAGATAGGGCTAGGGTTCCTAAGGCTATTTCTCCCCGCCCTAGGGTTAGGGTTTCTTAGGGTAGCGCACCAATAGCTAGGGCTAGGGTTCCTATGGCTAGTTCTCCCCACCCTAGGGATAGGGTTCCTATCATAGGATGCGCGGAGCTAGAGTTAGGGTGCCTATGGATAGGGCTTCCAAAGCTAGGGTTAGGTTTCTTATGGCTAGTGCACTCGGAGCAGGGTTAGAGTTTCTATGCGTAGGGCTCTCAGAGATAGTTCTATGGTTCCTATGGGTAGGATTTCCAGAGATAGGTTTAGAGTTCCTATTGGTAGGGCTCTGGGAGTTATTGTTATGGCTTCTATGGATAGAGTGCCCGGGAGTTAGTCAGCATTCAAATGGGTAGGGTGCCTGAAACATTTCCTATGGGTAGGGCACCCAGAGCTCTGGTTAGCTCCTATGGGTAGCGCACCCGGAACTAGGGTTAGGGTTTCTATAGGTTGGGTGTCCGGAGCTAGGGTTAGGATTTCTATAGGTAGGGCTCCCGGAGTGTCTGAGCTAGGATTGGGGCTCCTATGGGCAGGGCACTCAGAGTTAGTGTTGGGGTCCCCATGAGCATGGGGAACAGAGCTAGGGTTAGGCTTTCTATGGGGAGAATGCATGGAGCTAGGGTTAGGGTTCCTGTGGGCAGGGCACTTGGAGCTAGAGTTATGGAGCCTATAGCTAGGGCTTTCAGAGCTAGGGTTAGGTTTCCTATGGGTATGGCACTTGGAGCTAGGGTTAGGGTTCCTTTGGACAAGGCTTTCCACCCTTGGGTTAAGGTTCCTATGGGTTAGGTACTTATAGCTAGGTTTAGGGTTTCTATGGGTAGGGATCCCCACCTTCTGATTCTGGTTCCTATGGATAGGGTACTTAGATCTATGGGTAGGGTTCTTATGGGTACGGTAGAATGCCAACTATAGTAGAGAAATTACAACACACTATCCTAGAGTTTTAAATTATTTATGACGTAGTAGTAAAGTAGTTGTGGTATGGGGGATCTCCTGCTCACTAATTTGATAAACTGTCACTGTTTATTCTTTCTCTTATTTTCCCTTTATTTACCTAAATATAAATTAATCATAGACTCTAAATATGTTTTTTTTAAACCATCTACCATTAGGATTAAGATGTGTGCCATCCCTCCCGTCATTTTAAAAGGTGGTGGTTTAATCCTTAGATAAACTACTGTGTATCGTTGATTTGTACTGAAAGGTTAAAAAAATAAAGATGAACGAAGAATATATTGAGTTGCATTAGTTATGTTAAACGTCATGTTTGTTTAAAAGCAAATCCCCAAGAGACTACTTAATGCTCTGTTACTCAACCTAATGCATTTTCCACTCTGGTTTTGAATAGTAGAGAAGATCCTGCAAAAAGTGTGTTTATGGTCAAGATTTGCTTCTGGAAAGGCTAATATAAAACATGTAAATGGATCCTATTTGAATTTAGAAAGCAGTGCAAGCTGCAACTCTCCTGATCTGCATTTCTACCAACTCCTCATCAGCACAGAGAGCTAAAGATAATCCCTCATCTTAAAATCAGATTTAACTGTGTTGCCATATTTTTATTATTTCCATCAGCAATGTATTTTTAATGTTCTTTAAAAAAATCAACTACAAATTCAACATAGTTCCAAGACATTTAGATATAAAAATTACTATAAAGACTGAGTTTGTTGGGATATAAATGTGAATGATTAAAACCAGATCTGTTTAATTTTCCTGGAATCCAGTGAAATATATTAAATACTATGAACTCAAGGTTTCTACTCTGAAAAGATGACTGTATAATAGTAGCACCTGCTTGCTGTGCGTATTTATTTGCTGACATTAATGACTAAAATATGTCTAATACATCTTGTTCCTATTAGCACAGCAGAACCAATACAGAAAAGGAAGAACAAACTAGATTCACATATCATCAGCATTGTTAACAAAGTTCCAGTTGCAGAATCTTTATTTTTGATGCGTTAAGCCAGAATGGACCCAACTTGGTTTTCTGATTACAGGTTGATTTGAAGCACTGACCATTTTAAAAATCCATAATTTTGCCTGTAAGATAAGTAGGATTTTGCCATTTGGGCCCAACCCTATTTCTCTATCCAGTAGTTGTAATGTACAGTAATTAATACTCCCGTATAAAATTAATGGAACTACTTATGTGAGCAAAGGCTGCAGGACTGAGTGCCTGAATCTTTTTTAGAGATAAGTAGTTTGCCTTCTTGGCATAGAGTTGTTTTCTGCATGTTTAATCCTGTCAAATAATTCCTTGATGTTTGTTTGCTTTAGCAATGACTGTTGTTACTGAGGATTCATAGCAATCTGCTGTAAGATGCTTTATAAGGAGGATAGCACTGTTCTTAGTTTTACTGAAAAGCATTAAAGTTTTTGCCTAACTTTAAGAATGAATCAGTCTTATTGAAGTCAATTGAAGTCATGCTTAAAATTAAACGTTCTTAAATATTTTTGCAGGATTGCAGCCTAATTGTGCTTCCAGCAGTAATTCTTTCAATTTCTTCCAGGTTAACTGGACACTTTGGGCCAAATTCTGCTCTCATTTACTGTGCGCTTACTCCAGTGTCACACCCTTTAATTCAGTAGTTATTCCAGAACATTTACACGTGAAAGCAAAACTTGGTCCATAATCTTTTTTTTTTTTTTTTTTTTTAATGAGTTTTGCACAGATATAAATAAGGGCTAAGATCTGAGGACTTCATTTTGTGTTTTTTCCTGCTACCAGCAGTTTATTTTAATTATTTTAATTCCATTTGCAGTTGTATGTTCGGTTCCTATCATGCTAGTGAAAGCATCAGATTCATATTAATTAGAATGCATGCTACAGCTTGCTACCATCATAGGACTCCCTATGTCAGAAATGGTGGATCGTTAGATTTGCCAAGCTGGAATAGTTTATCCAGAGTTGTGGTGGATACTCCATCACTGGAACTTTTAAAATCAAGATTGGATGGTTTTCTAAAAGAGACACTGTGGTTCAAAGAGGAATTCAGGGAAGTCCTGTGGCCTGTGTTATACTAGATGTCAAACTAGAAGACAACAAATGGTCCCTATTAACCTTATAATCTACTAATCAAATTGAGGTTATGTGAAATTTTATGTTTTGCTAGGGCAGTCAAATGATTAAAAAAATAATCACAATTAATAGCGAGATTAAAAAATAGT
This sequence comes from Trachemys scripta elegans, assembly GCF_013100865.1. Lineage (NCBI taxonomy): Eukaryota > Metazoa > Chordata > Testudines > Emydidae > Trachemys > Trachemys scripta. The sequence continues at coordinate 69,530,939 of NC_048303.1, forward strand.
TGTGATTCATCACAGCTTCAATCGCACTTTTAAACAATAAAAATTGAAATTTATTATAAATATTTGTGGATGTTTTTCTACATTTTCAAATATATTGATTTCAATTATAACACAGAATACAAAGTGTACAGTGCTCACTTTATATTATTATTTTTGATTACAAATATTTGTACTATAAAAAAAGATAAAAGAGAGTGCAATCTACAAGTCGAAGCATGAAGGGGCATATGAACATTTAGCATATCTGGCACAAAAATACTTTGCAACACCAACTGCAACTGTGCCATGTGAATGCCTGTTCTCACTTTCAGGTGACCTTGTAAATAACAAGCAGGCAGCATTATCTCCTGTAAATGTAAACAAACTTTTGTCTTAATGATTGGCTGAACAAGAAGTAGGAATGAGTGTGGACTTGTAGGTTCTAAAGTTTTACATTGTTTTCTTTTTGAGTGCACTTATGTGAAAAAATATTCTATATTTGTAAGTTACACTTTCACGATAAAGAGATTGTACTACAGTACTTGTATGAGGTGAATTAAAAAATGCTATTTCTTTTGTTTACTTTTTTTACAGTGCAAACATTTATAATAAAAATAATATCAAATGAGCACTGTACACTTTGTATTCTGTGTTATAATTGAAATCAATATATTTGAAAATGTAGAAAAACATCCACTAATATTTATAATAAATTTAAATTGGTATTTTATTATTGTTTAATAGTGTGATTAAAACTGTGATTGATCGTGACTATTTTTTAAATCTAGTTAATTTGTTTTGCTTTAATTGCTTGAATTAACTGCAATTAATTGACAGCCATAATTTTTACTAACAAAATGGATCCCACATTATTATTTTTCGTATAATTCAGTTTAGGGGATAGCGTCACCTGTATAGTCCAGCTGCTTTGTGCCACCACAGCAGTGTAAGGTAACCATAAAACCAGTTTAACTGGCACCTTACCCTGTATTTACAGGGGTTTAGCATCAGTAGAGTCAAACTAAGGAGCCAGAGCATATCTGTGAATCTAGTTCTAGGTTTTTAACCCATATATGGGCCCTGCATGGTGAGAGACATGTTGATGTATTTAAAGTCTTTTAGCATTAATTTGGATAATGCACCTAGTACCCCGTATTGCTGTTAACTATTGCAAATATATAATTATCCAAATGCTTTAATAATGTTATTAAAAGAGACATGCACTCAGATAGACCGTCAGGTACTTATTTGGTTAGAGGAATAGCAGACTTTTTCTGAATTATAACATATTTTCCTGGGGCCCATTAATTTTACATAGGAGAAGGGCAAAATTCTTCCCTCAGGTCAGAGTATAAACTAATATTCTGATCTCCTTACAGTACATGACTAGGTGTCTAATAGACATAGGTCATTCTGTATTTATAGGTCCCTTACCTTCCATGGATTTGTGGTGTAGCTTTGAGCCCATACAGATGGCAAAATAACCAAGATCAGCCATAAGGATCAGTCTAAGGCTGAAATTTTGCTCTAAGAGCTTTCAGTCCCTGGTTTTCCTGATTGTGGATCCAAACTGCTAAAAATGAAGAAGTTTTGGAGTTGCTCAAAGTTTTTCTTTTCTATTCAGAACAGGCACATGATTATCAGGGAGAAATCCTTCAGATTCAGTGCTGCAGTATGACAAAACTTGTTCTGTCCTTGTGGCTTTCCTCTAAAGAGAAAGGTAGAGGCAGATATTATATGCTACAAAAAACCCAAAACAAACAAACAAACAAAAACAGAGAGAGAGAGACACACACATATGCTGGTCCTTGAACTACTGCAAAGAGATATTGTATTACATTTTGCAGTGTTTCCTAGGAAACCAGTTCAGTGTAAAACAAATTCTTTGTCTCCTTTGCAAAATTGTTTGAACCATCACATCTCGTAAAAGGTTGCTTCACAAGCAATTTATGCAGCATTAAAAAAAGCTTAATCTGCAGTTTGTGGCACCAATGAAAGTGATACTTTTATCAGAGGCTTACATGCTTTAGATTATATTTATTCAAAATTGATAAGATTATGCCATAATTTCTGAAGAGTCTCTGAAATAAAATCTTTGTTGTGTGTCTTTTTTTTTTTTTTTTGTAGATAAGTCTTTTCTGTGCACCAAGGCAGCATTAAAAAAACCATGAAATTATTTCTGGGGGCTCTTATCAGCACGTCCATGCTAGACTATTGTTTGAGAGAGACATACACATTTCTTCCTGAGCATTCAAGAGACTTGAACAAGATTTCCATAGATGTTGGGTTTTCTCACTGTTTTTATTTCAAGGAGCGATGCATACGCTGATTTGTGGGTTCCCATCTGCGATAAAAGGTTCAGAAGGTAGGAACAAAAGAATATTCTTCTGACTTGAGTTGTTTCTGACGTCTATTACAGCAGGATGAGCTTCTCCCCAGTGCAGGAAGCTTGCATTAAGGGGCAGATCCTCAGCTGGTATAAATTGTCCCAGCTTCTTTGCAGTCAAAGAAACTGTGACAATTTACACCAGACAAGAATCTGTCCCTTATGGTTTAAAGTGGTACTGTCTACAGGGATCTGTAGGCTCACAGTACTGGCATGAATTTCACCAGTAATGCTGAATAGTGAAGAAGAGCTTACAGGTTCTTGACCCTGGAGGATGTAGGGTCCTGGGATCCCACATTTCTGAGGTTCATATTTTTAATTTTTTTGTTGTTTTAATTTTAAAGTCAGCTTTAGAATTTAGACTGTCAGTTCTGAGCAATTTGATGACTTACTATTGCAGGTAGATTGGCCTTTGCTTCCATTGCACTTTGCTTAGGTGTGACCTAATGGATCTGTTCTAGTCCCATATTCTGTCATATATAATTGTTATAATTTCCCATCATGCTCATTGTGATTTTTTTTCTTGTTGTAGTCCAGAGTTCAGCTACATTTCTGACGATCTCTGACAATATTTTATTATTCTATTATTTATGATGCTATTATTCTGTGCAATGGACTGCTATCCACATTATGCACACAGTTGTTGAACTTCTAAATGCATCATGGCCAGCAAAGGAAAACACTGATCTAACTGAATTAACAATGGTGTTGTTATGCTTAATAGAGTTTGTCATGAAACACTAAGCAGATGTGACAGTGATCTTGGTTAGTCGTATTTTTGTCCTTACTCCCAGCCATGTTAACTGTTAGCCAGACCATTTTGAAAGATAGCTCTCCTTTGCTGATCAGTAATCACACCTACCTAGACATGTGACAATCCCTTTAGACTGATGGTTAGAAAAAGCCAAAGCCTTGAATAACAGAAAGTTTTAAATACAGATAATAAACTTGCCTAATTAAAAGGAGATGCAGATGGCACTGTCACCTAGCAATTTTCACCTCACTTACTTTGACTCCAATTATAGCCCTTCCCTACTGACTTACACTGTTTAAATTACAAAGTCAGAAGGATTGATGACTATTTACCTGTTTCTATTCATACAGACAAGTCTAACACATTGTCCTTTTTCTGTTCAAGGCATGTGATGATGGTCTTAGTGTTTATTTGGGAAATAGAATTAACTTCATTCTTTAAAAAAAGAAAAAGAAAAACTACTAAGAGACTCATTAGCAGACCTACTCATCAGCATGAAGCATATGACTGTTACGCAACACAATTTGTTGGTTAGAGGAGTACCATAGTTCTGGGAAATACATGTTAGTAGTTAAATAGCTATTGCTTATGTATTGCTTTTCAAGTCAGTTTCCTATTGTATTTTGCCGTTTGGCACACTATAGGAAGACTCATCTGGCTCCCACTCCATGAAACTTGTTCCTCCCTACTAAAAGCCAGAGTAAATGGGTTTTGTGGGGTGAATAAAGCTGGATTTGTGGGGATAGAATCCACCCCAACCCACGGACAGGCTAAAGAGATGAAATAGCTACTGTAGGCTGTTCCTTTGCTACTGTTCCTTTGCATGGGGTGGTACCCAGCTATTGTGGCCACTGTTCCTTCTGACCTGACCCTGAAGTTCCACACCACGCTATCTGGGGCTGGCACAGCATTCCTGTCTGACACTCGGAGTCCAGGAGGTGCTTAACCCTGTGTCCACTAAAGTTAATGGTAAAGCTGTCAATGGTGCAGAAGCTCCTTGGTGTTGCTGCTCTGCTTGCACCATCAGTGCTGCAAGGCTTCTGTAGTGCAGAGTCTATTCAGGCCACGTACTGGGGGGAATTTCACCCTTGTTTAACAAAAATATGAGTATAGACAAAAACTGAATAGTTGCATTTCCAGGCCAGCTTAGCTAAGCTTTTTGCCTGGCCAGAACCACCCAACTTCAAGCTGTGTTGGCTCCCTTTTGGGAATAGAGAAGAGATGGCAATCCTGGTGGACTTGCTCATGTTAGAGTTCCTAGTGTCAGGACCTAGGCCCACAGCGGGAGTGAATGTGGCCTTTAATGTTTCATGGATTTTAGAGTTGGAGGTGGTACAAAGCCTGGGTCTTCTCAGATAAAAATGTTTTAATGTCTCAGTCTGCATTGTGAGGTTGAGTGCGATGGTGAGCACTTGCTCATGAAAGTAGTTCCATTGACTTTAGTGGAGCAGCTTATGTGAGTGTGACACTCTCTGTACACCAGAGCAACACCCTGGCACCCCCATATTTGCCATGGTGGTATTATAATATGTTTTGTACAAAGTATGCCTTGTGAGGTATCGTTTTAAAAGTATTGACCAGTTTACCATTGATATCCTGTTAAATTGCATGGGCTGTCATTTTATGTGCAGTTATGAAGTTTTTCTGTGTGTGTGTGTGTGTGTGTGTGTGTTACTGAAATATGTTGTGAAGTTGGAAACATCCACAACTAGCCTTTCAGATACAACAATGGAGAAGCCAGACAGCATTGATGGATCATTAAGGGAAATCCACATGAACAAGGACTATTACAGAATCTGTATACAATGAAGACTTCTCAGAGGGAGCATGTAGCCAATGGATACTGCTTGACTCACATCATAGCAAAAGTTCTTTCCAGGAAGCTGGAAGAACCTATAAAGAAGGGGAAATGACATCATCATTTCACAACTCAGCTCCTGGAAACACATCTAGAGAACAAAGACTTTGAACTGGGGAGGTGCTCCCAGGCTGAAAAGAGGAATCCCAGCCTGTGTATGAAGGAACTATACCATCAGGGTGAGATACTGCTTGATTCAAATCCGGTCTATTTTATAGAACTCAGATTGTGATTCTACTTTTATTTCTTAGGTGACCAACTTTGAGCTGTACACTTACCGCTTATAATCCTTTAAAATTATCTTTCTGTAGTTAATAAATCTGTTTTATATTTTACCTAAAACAATGGGTTTTGCTTGAAGTACTTGGGAAATCTGCTCAGGAACAAGAGATGGTGCATGTCCTCTCCACATTGAGGGAGGGGTGGACTGAATAATAAACTTACACTGATCAGGCTTCTGACCAGGGCAAGGCAGTACAGCTCTGGGGTCCTAGGCTGGGGAGCTGTGGGGAATTGGCTGGAGCTTCTTTATTGTTGGTTCATGAGTGGCTGGCAAAAGCATTCGCGTAATTCAATTGGATGTGTGTCGGCCTGTGGATGTCTGTACAAGTGCAGTACCTGGAGGGGTTTGCAGCTTGCCACAGCATCACAGTGTGAGAGGGAGCCCAGGTTGGTAAGACAGAGGGCTCAGCAGTACCGCAAGTTCAGGTTGCACCCTGGGGAACCCATCACAGTAAGTGCTAACCACTGTAAAAATGGCCTAAATGAAGCCAATGAACAAGGATTTACAGTATCTAAAAAAATCCACTTTTGGGATTCATTTACCAGAGTATCTTTCATTTTGTGCAAAATATTTATGCAAATTAATGCTGATTTGCAATGAGCTTTCACATATCAAAACATGCTAAATGAGGTCATCACGAGTAAGAATATTAACAATGAATACTGTGTCATTTAATTGATTAAACTGCTCAAAGCTCCATTGCTTTTTTCTGACACTTTTTGCTTGACCCATCCAGACTAGAGGAATTTCTGCTATATGGTACCCAATTATTAATTTTCTTCAATGACACCTTCAATTTTTTTTAAACAGCAAACGAAAAATGCCTCTTATTTCATGATGCACATTTTTCTTCCTCATTTATTCCTCCTCTACTAGGCCATTACTGCAGCGCATTAGCAGGATGAATGACTGCCTCTACAAACTGTTAATGCTACTGTAGAGACTGCCTTGAAGAAGTCGATTGGGAGGAAGAGTGGCTTTGAGGCTTACACCTTATCCCAGAAAGAGATGCTTTGTCATACAGGCAGATTATTTACAGATCCCCAAGGGTCCTCCACAGAGGATCTCTGATTTTGCACCCTCTTCATCACGACCTTGGTTTGCAGTTACTGTCCTTCTGCTGAAAACAGCTGGGTGGGGTTCCCAAAAATGTCCTTCATTCCTACTCTTAGATCTACCAGGGTCTGAAGTGTTCTCTGTCCTCAGGTGCTGAGCAGTCTAAGAGCTCAGTAACACTCTCAGTCTAAGAACTCTTACATGGCAGCACAAGACTTTCCAGCTGGCCTCCTTTTTTTAACCCCATAAATTTAATTTTCATTTGCAGAAAGGTTCTGTATGAAACAGTATTCTGAAGCAAACCAGGACAGCAAAAGCTCAGTCTTCTTCTCATTCTGTTCCAAAGGCTAATGGGGCCAGGGCTAGCATAGAATAATTCAAATGGAACACATGCTAATGCTAATGTCTGGAGAAAACAATCCAAATGTGATTAGTCAATGGGAAGTTGAAACATGGAAAATAGTAATGTTGAAAGAGACTTAGGAGTGACAGTGGACAGCAAATTAGACATGAGTTTGAATGTGTTACAGCAGCAAGAAAGGTAAATCTAGTTTTGGGTTGTATACACCAATGTGCCATGTCATGGAACTAGGAAGTAAGGGCACACAGATAGTATAGTGAAGAGCACAGTATAAGTACCTAGCTAGACAATAGTCCCTCCCAATATGCACTAATGCAACCCTACCTAGAATTTTGTGTTCAGTTTTGGGTGTTGTCTCACTGCTGGAAAGCTATTCACAACTAGAGGCTGGTTAGAGGGCTGGAACAACTGAGGACAAGAAAAGAGTTAAATATGTCTAACCTAGTTAAGCAACAACTAGTGAGGGTAGGACAGAATGTGATTACAGTTCACAGCTGCTGTATCTGAAGGGGGAAACACTAAAGGGAGGAATTATTTATTTAATATGAACAATAACCAGGAATAATAGGATGAATGGGAAGCCTTAGACTGACTGTTAGGCAAAAGTTCTTGTAGTGAGGTCTTTTAACTTGTTGAATAATTTCTCAAGGGCAGTGGCAGATGCTCCATTATTTGGCACATTTAAGACTAGGCTGGAGAAAACATAGCAGAGAGAATATTCATGCATTAGCAGGAGATAGATACTTTGTACCCTATAGACCGTTTCCATTTCTACGCTCTGTGATTTTTATGAAACTTCTAGGAGCCAATCATGCAAGACGTTGAGCACTTCTTGAGAGGTGCTGAGTGCCCTCAACTCCCAGTGAGGGAAAGCAACCTCTGGTGGAATCAGACTCAGGGTTGGAGCAAATGAATGTGGTGGACTCACCTTTGTCATCAGTAAATGTGCATCAATGCCCCATCTAAAATTCAGTATGATTGGCAAATTCTGTTCAAGAAAACCCTAGGTCTGACAGGAAAAAGGCAAGGATAGTTTTGTGGGTGAGGCACTGGACAGAAGGTCAAGAGACTTGAGTTCATAGCTTTACCACTTCCTGTGTGAACTTGGGCAAGTCACTTAAAGGATGATCCAAAATCCACTGAAGCCAATGAGAATGTTCCCATTGATTTCAACGGACAGTGGATCAGATCTTTAAGCTTTCTATGGGCCAATGCCCCATATGTAAAATGGGGGGCGGGGCGAGGGAGGGGTTTAACAGTAGTTCCCTACCTTACTGGGATGTTGTGAGGATTAATTAATGTTTGCTATATGTGATAGCTAGTAATGGGGACAGATAGGTATATGGGAATCTATCTGGGCAGAACTGCAGGTCAGGAGTGAGTTGCATTCCAAGAGCTATTTAGGAAAGCGTATGCATGGCCTGTACGATGACTAACATTGATTATTACAGTGTAGCCCTCACTTCCATTAGCTTTAAACTCATATTATAAAACTGTTAAAATAATGGGTATTTGAAGGTTTGTTTAATAGCTTTTTTTTTAAAGTGTTCCACATTTATGGAATTCTGTTACACAATATAGAGTATGCAGGTAATTTTTAATAACATCCAGGAATGGATAAATAAACTCCTTTATTCTTTAACTGTTTAGTAGTATTTTCTTGCAAAATTAAAGTTTAATATGATGTTATAACATCCTGTAAACCATGCCCATGAAATTTAATTTTTTGCCTGCCATGTGAAAAATGTGACACCCCCCCCCCTCCAATTTACTAATACATAAAACATGGAAGTGAAGTCCCATCTGTATAATGATCTATTTTTGGTGGACCATGCATGATAAAATCCCAGCCTTGATCTCTTAAACTATCAAGTCTGCCATAAATATTTGATGATGAACAAGCCCATAAAAAGAAAATGCAGAATATGAATAGAGGGAGAGCAAATATGTAATTCAATTTTTAATTACCAGTGTCTTGTGCTAAAGTAAAGTTCATCTTCCATAAGAGGTAGAAAATAACCTACAATTTCCTCTCTTATTGTAAGCTTCTTTAAACAATCAGCATCACATCTCAGATTAGAGCTTTAACAGGGAGCGAAATCATCACCGAAACAAAAGAACAGGACACAGACTAAGGTAGAACAGTCTAGTTTTATTACCTTATGCAATCAAGAGCTTTTTTCCTTTCCTTTTCTTTTTTTCCCCATTCTTTGTTTTTTTTTTGTTTTATGTTTTTTGTTTTTGTTTTATGTTTTTTTACAACATACATTAAGTTGTGAATCAGATGTTAGGGGGATGTGGAGATGAAGGAAAGTCAGTGACATCACAATATTTTACAACTTTACAACAAATGAGAGTCTGAATTTGTTGCATCTACCAGTGTATATCAAGGGTGGAAAGCAAAGGCACACTTAGGTTTATGTACCCCTCCAAGTGAGGGGTGCAGGGAGATTGGGGTGAGAGAGGATTAAAACAAAAGAAACAAAAGACCCACTGAGTACAAAATGAGCATTTCAAGGTCAACCCAGTAACTGATGTGATGTATATTACAAAGGCATATTTCTGTACAAGGCTGTTGCAGTGATTATTCATTTCTACATGATGTCAGAACACTTTGCTTAATAATAGCAATGGGCACTGCACATTTGGTACTCGAGGGATTGGAGTTTGGGGGGGGAAAAGGTTGCAAGTTGCTGCTGCTGCTACTTTTTTGTTTTTTGAAAGAAAAAAAGACTTTCCTGCTACATACTGTTCTGAAGGGTTTAATTAAAAAAAACATTGCTTTGGATACAATCTATCTACAGCATCTGAATAGTTCACTAATGGTGAACAAGTCAGTTTCATAAAAGCAGCAATGATGGAATGAAAGAACATGCAAGCACCCTTGTTACACACTTTGGTCTAGATCATCCAGACTTTCTAAATACCATCTACACGCTAGCTGACTTGAACTCTTTCTTTTTGATTGTTCGGAAACAAAACCAAAACCCTGCAAAACAAATTAGGTATAAAATTTAAAAAACAATCAAAACAACCTCCCCTCCCCAAATATACTGCCCAGTAAAAAACAAAAATGGCCCTCCCTTATTTTCTATAGTATGTTGACACAGTTGTTATAACAGATTAAAATCAAATCTACCTTTGTGCATGAATAACTGGAAAATTGTAAAAGACCTTATACGTGGGCGTGGGCACGTGCACACTCAGGCCACATGAAAAGTCACATGAAAGGAAAAAATGAAAATCAAAATTAATTCCCCCAAAAGGTTTTTTGCAGCATCGTTCTGGATGGCCTTATTCAGTTAAACAGCAGGAACCAGCCTGCCTCATCCTACTTCCATTTCACTTCATTTTGTATACTGTGCATGCACACGGCAGCATGTATCATTGAGGCTTGCTTCCAGTGGCTGGCCAGTCACACACAGTGCTTGTCTCTATCTAGTGGACAAACCAGACTTGGAGACCATACATTACTCATTTCTCTGCTGGCTAATGAGAATATCACCATACTGAAATGATATGAAAGTATAAGGGGGAGGAAATTGCCAACCACAATACGGTGTCTATGCTGCCAGCATAGCCTAGGGTTGGTTTGAGGGCAGAATTGGCACAACTAGAAAGTCAAACTGAATTGGAGGGTATAGTACTACTCTAATTTCTTGATGGATATGGTGTTATTACAATAACCACTACATTCTTCTTTGAACTTCTTTACTCAATTCTCCAGGGGGCTTCGGAGAGGGAAGGTAAATAAATATTTGCATTTATTCAAAGGGCGGGGAGGGGAAAGTTTTACATACTACAGCTCACAAATATACACAACTGAGGGTGTAAGGCACAAATTTACATGTGGAAGAAAACAGGCTATTCACAGATGTATTCCCAAGAAAAACCCGTGTGATAAGACCATAATTTATGCATGGTAACAGCCGGCATATTAATTAGTTCACACTGTTTGTGGATTTTGTTTGCCGTCTCACATGCAAGGTGAAATGAGATGGCACATCACAAGCTGGTGCCTTCACAGAAAGTATTAATGACTGACAAAGCCATGTTGACAGCAATGGTGCACAAATGTGCAGTTTTTAAAGAGTTTCTTTTGCTTTAGGAGTTATAAATTTGGGGGAGTTTTTGTTTGTTTGTTTGTTTGTTGCCTGTCATAGATCAGAGGCCCAGCAAGCAAATTAACTAACAGATTTAAATAAATATTCCCCTTTTTTCAGCTAGAGATCAAACAGTCCAAACACAAAGTTCAGAATTCCAGCTCCAACTTATTTAATTCAGTGAATTTATTGGAAAAATAAAAGAGTTTTAATTACTCCAGTTAATGGGTTTCATGTTAAATAGGTATAATTTTCAATGTATTTTTTTCTGAAGAGCTGCTCATAGGATGATATGCAGAAGTCATTTCCTTAGGAAAAACAAAAGACGAACAATAAATAATAGGAGTTATTTGCGTTAACAGTCACATGTTATTCATTAAAAGAAGAGTAGCAGAAATCTATGACATAGTTTTGCCCAACGTGGCATTTATCTGCTATAACCAAACGGCTGTAACACTGATGGGCATTTCACAGTACCTGCACATAGTAAACTTCTGCCATTGTTAAGTCAGAGTTAGCTTTATCAATGAATTTTTTATTTTGTATTTATTTTATTTTTTTTAAGTTCTTTTATTTGCTTTGCTTTTCAGAGCACTCTTTCCCAGTTCAGAAATGCACTGTGCAATTGGGGGTGAAATGTCACAGTCATCATTCACCTGTGTGCTTTTGGCTCAATGTTTGTGATGTTAAGTTAGTGTTTTGAGTAAAGAACTGTCAGGTAGTGGGGGTGAGTCCTGCAGTTTGAAACCTTCACTGCAGATCAGATGGCTCGGTTTAAAAAATATTCCACTTTTCCCAGAGAGCAGGATCAACACATCCTCAGCTTAACAACAGCCTTCTTGTCAATTGGAACTAGTGATGCAGTTGCAGAACACTGGCTTTAAAGGGCAAACTCTGTTTCATTGCTGTCCCCCCCCCCCCCCACTGTGATTATGTACACGCATCATTGGGCTTCATGGATGTTGAGAGTGGAGTAAAGGAAGGTTTGGGGGGCACATCTGGTTTTAGCGAAGGTGTACGTTTCAACCCGGCCCTTGTCAGCGAGTTGTATGCGGTGAGACTAGGCTGCCGAGAGACAGTCACAGCTTGTGCCTGGGCAGCATGGACTTGTATAGAGTCCACTCTCTGTGGGGCAGGCGGAGGGTTTTCTCCCCGGCTGAAGCTCTGATTTCGAGAGAGGTGGGAGGAATTAGAGGAGTTAGTATTGTTTCTTTTGAGAGTTGATGTCTGATGATTTCTCGTGAGTGAGTTCGTAGGGTAGTTTCTCTTGTAGTCCACATTATAAGCAGAGGAATGCATTTCTAATCGCTTGCCCAGACCACTCTGAGCCAGAGAGGAGCCAGGAGGACCCAACGAGGCTTCCCTCTGGGGTACTTTTGGTGGCATGCTATCCAGATTTTCCACCAGATTAACCCCATGGTTGGGACTTTTGCTGCTGAGATGCTCCTTTATGGTTTTGTACTCGAGCGTGGCATTCTGGTCCTCCATGGCCATTTGTGCCATGTCGCTCATTTTTGGCTGATCAACATACTCATGTTGATAGCCTTGCTGAGAGATTGGCAAGACTACAACACTTGGGATGTGGCTGGGAGAAGCCCTGAGAGGCAGGTCAGTTGGAATCACAGGCGATGACATTGCAGGGATATCTTTTGTGCAGGCGTTGATAAGGTTCTGGTTTCTTTCCCATTCCCTGCTGCCACGGTTAGGCTTCCTCTTCTGTTGCAGGGTTGGGGTGGACTCAGGGGTTGGCAGAGCAGCCAAGTCCAGATGGTGCTGGTCAGCTTTGATTAACATTTTGGCAGTGCTGCCCGGGGTAGCGAGTTTGCCATTGTGCATCAAAGGTGTGAGGATAGCTTCTGGTTTTGGCTCTTTGGACTGTGTGTCTCCAAAGAGACCGCTGAGCTTGGTAACACTACTCATGGAGCCGCGGCGGGAGTGGGCCAGCTCCTTCTCCTTCCTCTGGACAATGGCCACGTCTCTGCGGCGATGGTCACAGATGCAGTAAACTATGAGTCCTGAGAAGACGGCCCCCATGACAAAAGCAAGAATGACTGCAATGGCCAGGAGGGTGACCGGCACCAGCTGATCATGGCCTTTGAGATAGCTCTCACGAATCACTCCTGCAACAAACATATAATGGTAAGCAAAAATCTAACAGGAAAAGCTTCTTAATGTATCTATTCCATTCAAAGGCATTAACTGGGGATTTTATTTGTTCTCAGCTTTTCATTAACTATCCCAAGTTCACATCCATACTGTATCTGCTGGCTGGAACTCACTTTGAGCAAAGTTGAACTCAAGCTGTTGAATTAAGATCCAGGCTTGAACAACTTGGAGCCCACGGGGGGTGTTCAGGGTTCAGTCTTTATAAAGACAGGGACCATTTGCAGCATTTGGATCTGTATCAGAGATCAGCTTTCAAAATACCCCTGAAATTCCAGGGTATTTAGATCAGGAAGTGAAATCCTGGTCCTACTGAAGTCAATTGCAAAATTCCCATTGACTTTAGCAGGGCTGGGATTTCACCCAGGGTTTTTAGTTAGGACTGTCTCGCAGGCTGAGAAATAGCATATATTGCTTCACCCATCCCTCAACCCCATCTCTCCTCCCACCTAATGTTATCCCACGTTTTATTTCAGTAAATCACCGACACTGAAAAAGCTGAGGAGTCAGAAGCTTTATGTAGGTTACATAAATGAATCTCACATGCTTTCAAGTTTTCTCCCCTGCTATTTACTTGTTGTCTCTGTCACAAGGTTTGGAAGCTGGTGTCATATGTTTGGGCTGCAGCAGGGATGTTATAGAGTATTTATATCCTGAGTAACTATGAGAGAGAGAGCCCAACACTGAAATACATTGAGACAGAACAGGTTTAAAAATACCCTCCAGATTTCAAGTGTCACTGCTAATTTTTTTTTTTAAATCTCTTCTGTTCTAGATAGATAAATATGCTGGATTCTCTTTGCTGCTTTGGCTAAAAGCACACACAGTGAGAAGCCGATTTTGTGGCATTGCACTGTGCTTAGAGATGTTGTCAGGTCGTCTTATTGCTCCTAAGGCATGCTGTCATAATAGGCTTCTTCAGTAGAGTTAATATCCTCAACTTAATAAAAATGATGTGAATGCACCAGTCAATAATCCTACAGAACAATAACCAAGATATTGCACATATAAAGAACATTGCTTTTCCTTTCCCTACTTAGTTGTGCACCAAGTCAGCACACGCTAATCAAATGCAGGTGCGGAACCTGTTGGGTTCTTTTAATGCTAAGTGAGAAGGAGTCGCAACTGTCAGATCCTAAGTGCCTGACAAAGTAGTTTAAAAAGCCACAACTCAAATACCCCATTCCCTTCTCTGGAGAGCGTGCAAATGCAAGTGCATTAAAAGCGTACTCTGAGGAAATGTAAACAATGTTCTTATTATGAGAGAGATAGTGAGAGAGAAAATGTACCTCGAAGGCCTCACAAGACTTTGTGAAGATACCAGTCTTTCATGTCATAAATCAATGGTTTCAGGAATCCTGTCTTTTATGTATTTAGTAGGCAGATAGCTGTGGTCCAGAATTAGAACCAAGTGCAAAAAACCCCAGCAAACTTTTTCAAAATACCACTGAAATGCTGCTGTTGCCTCATGGAAAGCATTGATAAGCATTCTGTCTAGATTCAATTCTACTTCTATAGCATACTTGTCCTCATTTCAATTAGTGTGTGTAAGTGGACAAATGATATTTGCATACAAACCAGGAATTTTAAAAGCTGAACTGTTCTTGAAATCATAATCTCCTGCTTGTGACATCACAGTTGGTTGCCATGGAAATTACTTGTGTTGTGACAGAGGATTGTGATTTCAAGTGGGGAACAAAATAGCAGGAGCAGTCAATCCCTTAAGAAACAAAGATCCTGAGAGTTACATGAATTCATGTAAATGTCCTTTATAATAAAAGAACAAGGTAAGTAAGATAACTCCCAAAGGGAAAACAATGTGTAAGTAGAAACAATCTTCAAATTAAATGCTTTTCAGACTCTTCCAAGAAGCCCCAGAAGCTTTTCAAGGGCCAGATTTTGCCACCCTTTTACCACAAGCAATACTTAATGTGAATATATATGGTAGAATCTGGCCTTATAGTTGAGCTTAGACCAACAATAGTATGGAAGTTCATAGTTAAAGTTTCAGCCAAAATGCAAATCTTTTTGTGCCTTACTGACAGGAAGCATGGTCTAGTGATTAAGGCATGGGATGTGAAATGAGGACACCTGGATTCTATTCCTTGCTCTGCTACACTCTTCCTGTTGTGACCCTGGAGAAGTCACTTAAACTCTCTGGGCCTCAGTTTCCTCAACTGTAAAATGGGTATTTACTTACCCCAGAAGGGTGTTTCAGACCAAATTCATTTATATTTGTAAAGTGCATTGACATCCTCAGAAGGACACTCAGAAATGGAAAGCATTATAAATGCAAAATATTACTTTGGTGTTGCAAGGATGGTGAGAAATGAGTTAGGTCATATCCACACATATACTGTTAGGCACAATGGGCTGAGCTAAGACCAGCTTCAGCCCTCAGGATCCAAGTTCACAGGTGACTCATGTAGATCAGACCACTGGAACTTAGTGCACAAAGCAGCTACAGAACTGGGCCCATAATTTACATTTCCTTGCTTTTGTCAGCTAAAGTTAAAACTTTGATATTGATTTACTTGGCTTCTTATTTCACCTGAGTTTGCTTAAAAATATATTTAAAAGAGGATAAGAAAATGGAATAAACAGATTAAATAAAAATGAAACAATTATGTTTCAAATTCTTTCATTCATCTAACAGTTTTGCTGCTGTTTGGCTTGGTAGCACCTCTGAATACTTGTGATATAGTGAGCCCTTGCTATTGTATCCAAAAACTGTATGGGACCTCGCTATCACTATCATATTACAAATGGATTCTGAATCATTACAATTTAAATTACAAAACCACACCACAATTCGGAATGAGTGGCCACGTGTGCTCCAGAGAGCTGTGTGGAATAGTAATGGTGCTAGAGGTCAGAGCTTTTCTTCACTGGCACAATTTCATGAGGCCTCTTGACTTGAACCAGTGCCATTAGAGTCTCACTTTCATGAGTTCTAAATTCTGCCCAAATCTTCATAAACTCTGAAAGAGAGCTTTGTCCTAACAGAGCCCAAGGTCAGTTTCTGTGGCTTTGCTCTTAAGTGTGTGGATCTTTTGGATACAATGTTGTGTTAATAAAATGGGTTATTCTGATCACAGGTCAAATCCAACTAGCCTGACTTACTTGAGTAATCCCAACAACTTTAGCTTTAATCATATGATTTGAGGTGGGCAGGATTTGACCACAAATTAATGAAGTTCAGGGCACAGATAAAGTAAAATAAACTAAAACGTAGTGGCTATGAGTGTTTTGCATTCTAGTATTAGGAGGGAACACCACCAAAACCTTATCTGAAACAAGGGGATGATCTCAATCTATTACCAATGCACATCCCAAATATTCAACACCATTAGTAGCAGTCCCAAGAGACTGGGGCAGAGTGGATGGGTCTACTCTATCAGGGGTCGGCAACCTTTCAGAAGTGGTGTGCCGAGTCTTCATTTATTTACTCTAATTTAAGGTTTTGCTTGCCAGTAATACATTTTAATGTTTTTAGAAGGTCTCTTTCTATAAGTCTATATTATATAACTAAACTATTGTATGTAAAGTAAACAAGGTTTTCAAAATGTTTAAAAAGCGTCATTTAAAATTAAATTAAAATGCTGATCTTATGCAACCAGCCTCGGGTTCTGTTCACCTAGGCCAGCAGAGGGCTGATCAGGGCCTGTGGTCGGGACCCCAGACCTGGGGGGGGGGGTGTTTCAGGGGTCAGGGCAGAGGGCTGGGGGAGGGGGTTCAGGGCAGAAGGCTGGGGTGGGGGTGGTTCAGAGATCAGGGCAGAGGGCTGGTGGTGTGTGGGGGTGCAGGGCAGAAGACTGGGTGTGTGTTGGGGCATGGGGGTTCAGGGCAGAGGGATGGGGCTGTGGGGGTGCAGGGCAGAAGGCTGGGTGGTAGGTGGGGGGGTGGGGGTTCAGGGCAGAAGGCTGAATGGGGGGGTTCAGGGCAGAGGGATGGGGGTGTAGGGGCAGAGGGATGGGTGTGTGTTGGGGGTGGAGGGATTCAGGGCAGAGGGGAGGGGGATGCAGGGCAGAAGGCTGGGGTGCTCCCAGCCCCCTGCCCTGAGCGGCTCAAGGCAGCGGGCTGGAAGGGGTATGCCCTGTTCCATCGCCTTCTCCAGGCTCCGTCCCTATCTCTCTCTGCCTCCTCTACGGAGCTGTGTGCACGCTGCCGCTCTTCCCCCTCCCCCTTGCTAGGGCCATCAGCTGATTGGCGCAGGGAAGGAGAGGAGGAGGGGCAGGAAAGCACCACGCTGGGAGAAGAAGCGGGGGAGTGGGGAAGCTTGGCTGCCGCAGAACCAAGCTTCTGCCTCCTGCCCCCGCAGGGGAGAGTGGTGGGCGGGGGGGCTGAGTGGGGCTGGGGGCCGGGACCGCGGCAGGGAGCTGCGTCCCACTCAGAATCGGCTTGCGTGCTGTGTTTTGCATGTGCCGTAGGTTGCCGACCTCTGGTCTAAACTGTCTCCTCACACTAAGCCACAGTCGCTCTAGGAGGACACTGGGGCCACAGTGTGAGGAAGCTTACTGTGCTGCTGCCCATGCATTCCTTGTTCAGTGGCTATTGAGAGAACAGTGGTTTCCAGTGGCATTTCTGAACAGTAATAATTCAAAATATTAACATAAGCAGAAAAATAATGGACAAAAATGTAGAACCTAGACTCTTGAAAATCTGGAGCATATAAGGGATTCAAGTCATCATCCAATCTACACCTTTAAAGACATAGCAGATAAACTGCAAAGACTTCATTGTATTGAAAAGGCTTGAATCTATGTATTATCTAAAATCCTAGTACTACATCATGTGCTGGTACTCTTAATTACTGAGGTTTTTTTTAAAACAAGATCATAGGATGTTCTGGACATGAGTTTTGCTAATTTTATAATACATGATACCATAACAAATTTCTTATACAAAATATTATTTGCTACTTTTAAAATGACCTGAGTAGCTCGTCATTCTAAATATGAACATTAATTGCTTATTTTATTTGCTGTGATTATAATTGTATTAGAAGGGTTTTTCTTTTGTTTCAAACTCAACCTTATCTTTAGATAAACTTGAAAGATCTTCCTACAAATATGTTCATATTATTTCCATATAGCATGTGCAGGTTGATCTCCATAAATGATAACAAACCATTCCCTGGACATGTTTGTTGTTTACAGAATACATTCAAATAAATCTTAGGAGAAAGCACTGCGGTAGTAAACCTCAAAAGCATCAGAGGTCATAGGCTTGAAGATATGAGTGCTCAGCACCTTTAGGGATCAGGGCCTACATGTAATTAAGAATCTAATCATATTGATATTTAACAAAACCTCTTGCGGTCCTCGAACCAGGCTAGTACTCTTCCTCCTGAATACATCCCTTTCCCCATATCAGCTATGCTATCCTCTTGGGAGACTGAGGGGCAGTTTAGTCATCTGATGTCCTCACTTTTTTGGTGGGTGTTCCTCTTCATGGAGACAGTAATCAACCTGATCTCTTCCTTCTCCTCCTCCTCCTGTTCAAGGGAACCTTTTCCACTGAACCAGTGCAATTGTGTCTGGTATTCATTTTTCTGGGCCTGTTGATCTTACCAATTTAAAATATGAAAATAATTCTGTGTGTCCTCAGGATTTATGCCCAGTACTTTCTGAGACTGTAAAATCCTGGAGCATGCAGGATCATCTCTTCTTACTTTTCCATCAAAGCTGCTCATCCAGTGAAAGGAGAGTGATCTCACATCCTCTGGGATTTATCATTCTACTCTATATACAGTCATGCATAAATTGTGAGGAAACTCCAGAGTGCCATTTAAATGCAGAGGGGTGAGATTTAGAGGTCTAGCAGAAGGATAACTTGCTACATCATGATAGCAAGTTGCATTCAGGAGAGGAGACCCAGTGTTAGAGGACAGAAACAGGCATCAAGGCCCATCTTCACCCCCCAAGAGAACATGCTACTAAGGTAGTGAGTTGGGTGGTTGGTTTTTAATGGGGACCTAAGAAAAATGTTTCATAAACTTCAAAATGTTTCAGCTCTGACATGAGGGATGGACAAAGCTCAGATGAATTCTTATTTTATCTGCACTGGTTCATTACTGGCCTGGTAATAATCATCCATAGGTTCAATGTCTTCAACACTAAAATGCAGTTGTACTGTGTACTCTGAAAACTGTGTCTTCTGAAGCCCAACTAATCATTCCTACATTATACAAAAAAACATATAAGGTACCTTAGCTAAGCTGTGTTTAAAGGGCTTGATCCCACCAAAGTCAATAGAAACACCTCTTAAGAAACAATCAATGTCATAAATCAGACTGTTCAAGTATGATATACTAAGAACCAAAGCAAAATCATAACTTTGAACAAGGAAAGCCCAAGCCATAATATAAAATGTGATGGTTCTTCCATTTTTTGTCTTGCTATCAGTTCACCAGCTTTCTTGTTTCTAGGCTGTTATGATATGATGGATGTGTCTTCTCCATAGTGAAGTGATTAATAGGCATCTGTAGAGAGCAGACCCAGTGACCACAGATCCAACAAAAACTCTCTGTATTCTTTTTTATTACATTCAGTCAAAAAAGACAAAAAAAAAAGTCTCCCATGTACAAGCCTGAGTTTGTTTGTCTTGTCTGTGATCATGGATAGAGATGGCAAACTATCAAGAAAAGCCCTAGAGTCAGAGTCCCCTAAAAATAGATTCTGGAGTTTGCCTTATGGTGAAGGCAAGTCTGATATTTCAGTGAACTCATCACAACTGCTTTGGTGAACAAAAACGAACTAGCTCATTTTTCTGGTTTGAATAGCTTATTGAAAAGACATTCCATAAATACAAGGGGCTGAATTCTGACCTCATCTCCTCACATACAACCCCACTGAAGTCAATGGAGGTCACACATGTAACTGAAGGCAAAATCTGCTCCCGTCACTAGAACACATGAAAAAGCTAGCTACCTGTCACCACAAACAATGCATTTTCATTTCAATACCGTTGTTAGCTGTAATCTGTATTAAAAGAGATCTCTATACTCTGAGCTGCACCCCGGACAAACAGGATGACCACACCAAAAGTGAAATGAGACCGCTATGTGGTTATCTCAGCAGGAAGCTGTCGTCTTCTTGTTTCCCAGTATAATGTGGACCAGATGGTAAAGTACTAAACTTAACCGCTGGCAATGGCATACACGGAAATGGAACTTAGAGATGGTAAATGATATATGATATTTTGGCAGGGATAAAGGGAAACTACTAATTGGGTATAAAGTTTCAGTGACTGAATACATCATGGCAGGGAGGCAGCCAATGAGTTGTACCCATTTTAGCTATTTTGAGCTTCACATCTTGACATGATACACTCAGTGGTTGAATGGGATTCAGCCCACTTCCATTCCGCCCTACCTTTCGAATCACTTAAGGTTTTATTGGGAGCTAGGCATAGCTGCACATTGGGCAAGGTGAGCCTGAAAAAAGAGGAAAACCTGCTGTTCACATTTTTTGTTTAGTACCATCTTTTTGTTTGTTGTTTGTGTACCTCTCTCTGCATTAGAGTTAATTAGCACCGCAAAGAGTGGTGGTATTGGTTCAGTATGAATGTTTGTGTTTATGGGCTTTAAAATATAATTTCTGGATACAAAAGAATGGGTTTTCAATATGTGTATTCAAGTGTTAGTGCTGTATTTACATACATTCACATGCTGATAAATTCTATATCAGGTCTGGAAAGCCTCTCAAGGTATTTTTAAGCTTTTTTTTCGCTTCCCTAAATATGTGTCACAAAATAATCTGCTGAAGTTAAACCGCACATCCAAATCTGAGTTGATAGTAGGTATGGGAATAGCCATGGTCTCCAATTTTTTTTTTTTTTTTTTTTTTGCTATTTGATATAATTACTTTGCTTGAAGGAACACTTTCAAGGTCAGGAAGCCCACAATCTCACCCACAACTCATCTGATATCTACCACTCTGGTGGGAGCCCCTCATCGTGGAGACAAATAAGCAACCTGTTTTCCCCCTCCTTCTACTCCTTCTGTTCCACTGGCCCAGTGCAGTTATACTCAGTATCCATTCTCCTGGGCCTGCCAATCTCACCATTTATATATAAGAAAAGTTACTATTTGCCAACAGTTAAAACACTCTTGTTAAAACCGCTGGTAAAGGATAAATTTTTAATGGGGACCACTGCCCTGTTGTTTTCATACAGCTTTGCAAATGCAAGTTTTATGTGATTGATTTCTCTCACTCTCTGAACAACCTATACCAGCAGCCCAGCATTTCTGAGGAAATTCTGCAATATCAAAACAGTGTGCACATATCCTGCAGGGAAGGATGAGGTTAGTTCACAGTTATAAAGTTTTGTATATATTTCATAGCTTTGTAGATTTCAAAGCCAGAAAACTACGAAAAAAATCCAGTGACTATGTGTCTTTGATAACATGAAGTGCAATTTGAAAAGCATTTGCGTTTCTGATCAAGCATAAAGGAGAGACTGTGATTACTAGTCCCTAATCTCAATAGTGGTCCCTCCAAGAAGGGCTTGTTTACTGGTTTTTGAAGGTGTTTTTTTCCTTCTTCCAATTGATCCAAATTAAATGCCCCTACCCCTCCTGATGAATGACTTTCAGCCTAACTCACTATGAAAAAAAGGTGATTGTGTCCGACAAGAGGAGAAGGTGCACATGCATGGCTTTGCTTATAATGAGAAGGAAAAAATGTAATGAATGCTAGTCTTAAATGTAAGGGTCAAATGTAAAAAAACCTCTCCACCATGAGCATTCTAAAGGTCCCAGGTCAGACAGCTGGCATGCTGACCTAAAAAAACTTCCTTAGGCGAGATGTCATTGTACAGTCTTTAATTCAATGGGAGGCATGCAATCCATTTTTAGTGTGCATTATAGCAGCCACATAAATCCTAAAGCATGGGTTTGCTCTATTGACTGTACAACACTGAAGATCTAGCATTAAGGAGAAATATTTTTATAAATAATTTCTCTCTTTAAAAGCTTGTAACGTAGTTATGAATTAAAAGCCCAATCCTGAAGTTCTTATTCAGGCAAATCTTCCACTGAAATCAAAGGGATTTGATTTCAGTGGAAGGTTTGCCTGAATAAGAAGGAAGTGTGTCTGAGTAAAGACTGGAGGCCTGGCCTGTCTCGATTTTTTTATAGTCTGTTTTGTGAGTGGTACCTCCACAAATGAACTAATTTACTGACCTTTTTAAATCTGACATTAGGTTCAAAGTACATATTCCACTGGATCTATTATTTATGAGAGAGAAACTACAGCTCTGAAATCTGTACACTTTAATTTGTCCCAAAGGTTAGACATAAGGCAAGTCCCTACAGTAGAAATTACCTGACACCATTTCCCCCAGTGACTAATGGTATTCAGTGGCTGTTCATTGTGAATTTTACTGATTTTAGTACTGTACTTACTTCTCCCCTTTCACTCTTCACCATGAGCAAAGGTAATTTTAGATGCGTGTGTTTGATAAGAAAAGGCATAACAATTGTGTTTCCTATGAAAAAAATAAAATATGGGCGCTTGCAAAAGATAAAACAAAATGTATAATAAAATTCAAATCCTCAGGAAAATTAATTCCTTTGTAGCTTTTTCTTTGAAGAGAGAAACTTTATGCTGCCTTGCATCTTAAAATACAAGCCTCTTAGAAAAAGTCTAAATTTCTTCTGATGTAAAAGAATCTGTGAGCACATTTTAGGATCTTTCTACAGTGCTTGAGATGAGCTTAAAGATATTTAGCTGCTCTTTATTAGTTTACTTCAGGGGATCGTCTCACAGCTGAGTTGAACTAGATTTACATGTGCTTCTGTGAATATGTATGATTTCAGGGCTCCAGAGTAATTGTTGTAGCATGCAATGTGCATCGCTCATCTTAGCCGTTCCCATTTCACTGCATGTTAACTCCTCTCATGGCACAAAATAAATTGAGCTTTTTTCCTATCTGAAGACAGCAGTAGGCATTATGTATTCTGGGAGGCCTTGTGCCGCTCCCGAGGCAGTTCTTATGTGCAGTGTCAAGAAAAGAGAAGCTGTCACTGAAAAATTCTCTTGCGCTTCTTCTCTTTCCACACAGCCTATTCTGATCTATGACCTCTCTGAACAGTGGGAAAAACTCAAGTTTGCTGAATGTAAGCATAAGTAGCTCTGCATAGCTCTATGAAACTAGAATCTGCTCTGGCTAGCAGACTTGAGGAAGAATCGGGGTTAATTTTTCATCATCATGTGTGTGTGTGACCCAAAATCATAAATTGGATTCCTCATCCACTCCAATCCTCTTTTCAAGTCAAAACATGAAAGTAACATTTTTAAGGCAAGCTACTAGTGTGAATGAAGAGGGCATAGCTGAACTAATTAATGAAGTATCTATTGAATACCCAGATGTTTAATTAATAAGATTGTGCCCTGTACATCAAATCCTCTGAAGTCCATCAAGAATGCTGTTAAGCTGTCAAAAAACTAAAGGACTGATCCTGCAACCTTTTCTCATGCAAGTGGCCCTTAGGTCATGGGGATGGTCCTTGTGCCTTCAACTGGACTATGTCTGTGTATAAGGGTTGCAGAATCAGGCCTTAAGTTAGCTCTGCTCTTGCAAAGAAAGGGTGAAAGGGAAAACTGTTTGAAAATCTGTGAGACGTCTGTGAATCCTTCATATAATTAAAATCACAATATTTATTATGTATTTTGTGATAAAAACCAAATATGATTGTTGAAATTTTAGTTGCTTCTCCGCTAATGGTAAAGGACCTGATCTCAAAGCTTTACTCTAAAGCCTTGTATGTGTGAATCAAAATATATTTTCCTATTTATTGTTCAGCAAAAGGAAAGATTGGATGACTGTGTCTTAGAAATAATCAGAGGACAGAAGCAAGTAGGTGGAGAGGAGAAAATAGTTGGTACATAGGTGATATCACGCTTGTTATTTTTCTCTCCTTATTGCACGCCCTATGACCTTGAATAAATTCAGTGAGTATTAAATCATTTTGAATTTGAAGCAATGCCCACACTACAGAAACACCTCTTTATATCTACACTTCTGTTCCCACTTCAAAATAGAAGACAAGGAGCTGAATTCTATGATCAGTTACACCAGTTCAAATCCAGACAATGGAGTAACAGAAATAATTACAGGTATGCGCGCTCTCTCTCTCTCTCGCACACGTGTGGCACAGGTATGCAATTGAACATTTTCTCTGTTAGACATCCTGTCATGTACTATTCCCATCTATCTCACACTTCATTCTCCAACTGGGCTGGTGGTTCCATCTGCACACTGAAACCCTTTCACCTATGGAACTCTATAAATGGTCAAATTCTCGGTCCTCTGCATTTTTCTACCTTCACCCACTACCTTTAAACTTGTCCACTATATTTATCCTGATGATACTTGCTTATGCATATCTTTTAGCACTTTCAGAGATTCCACACTCTCTATCCTGCCTTGATCAAGTAAACTTTTGCCTTTGATCTAGCTTTATTTTATTAAATATCTCAAATACAGCAATATTTCTGTTGGGTAAGAGGCCCAAACAGAAGCACAACTTGATGGCCTTGATCTTATGCCGTGATTCAGACATGTTTCCCCCCCCCCCATTGCTTATAATGTTGATTCTTGACTCTTATTTTCCTAGATCTCCCACGTCTGCAAATCTGTTTTCACCACTGTATGTCACGGCTTAATTGCTTTGTCTGTACCTCTAATGAAATTCTCATCTATGCCTTTCACTCCTCTGACCTTGACTCTTACACTTCCCTTCTCTATGGCTTCCTGCCTAGTCCCAGGTCTCCAGACTCTGTTATGTGCAGTATGCTCCCAATCGTCATCCTCAAACAATTTCCCCGGCTTTCCATTCATTTCAGGATCCAGTTCAAATTTTCCTCTTTGGATTTCTTGTTTTTGTAAAGCTTCTGTTTCTGTTCATTTTTTAAAATCAACGTTTTCCTCTCCTGGAGGAAAACCTGGCAGCCTGCATGCCATGGAAGTCAACGAGAATGATGGTGTTATACCAAGGTACCTGGTAGGCTTCTTGCATATCTGTAAATGTTCCTTAGGACAGGATGTGGTCTGATCTACTACAGAATTTTCCATGGAGAGGATTTCTTTTTTTGGTCTTTGGAGGTTCAACAAGCTGTTTATTGGTCTCCTTCCATGCCATATAAAATTGCTGCATATTCTGTTTAGGTCTTTTTAATGCCATGTAGGTGGAAGAATGTGGTGGACATGTAGGCAATACATCACATGGGGATAGGCATTCATTTTTATGAAGTTCTCTCAGCCAAACATAGATAATGCCAAGTTATTTCATCTTTGAAGGTCTTGATGTCAGATATTTACAAGGGGGTGCAGTTTTAGCAATATTATCTTAGTTAAACTGTAGATTTGTACCCTGTGGCATATGAATCTCTCAGAGGACCACTGGCATGGAAAATTAATTAGCGTCTTGCTGAATGAGTGCCTAAGCACATCACCTTTGACTTGGCCATATTTAGCAAAAAATATACAGAATGCTGCAGGCTTTCAAGACCTCTTTAAGGCACTGAATGGAAACTAATGTTTTGTGACGATAAAGCAGGATGTCATCTGCAAAAACAGCTATGTTCTTTATTATGGATTCTGATTCCCTAAATCTCTGCAGAGTCTCTGTAGTGCTTGCAAGCGGTTCA
Source organism: Trachemys scripta elegans (assembly GCF_013100865.1). Lineage (NCBI taxonomy): Eukaryota > Metazoa > Chordata > Testudines > Emydidae > Trachemys > Trachemys scripta. Next base: position 69,556,538 of record NC_048303.1, read on the forward strand.
ATGGTGAGAGCATACCGAATAAGTTACAGAGTCCAAACTTGCTTTTTGCCCCTCTTTGAGAATCATAGAATATCAGGGTTGGAAGGGACCTCATGAGGTCATCTAATCCCCAAATAAATCATCCCAGCCAGGGCTTTGTCAAGCCTGATCTTAAAAACCTCTAAGGAAGGAGATTCCACAACCTCCCTAGGTAACTTATTCCAGTGCGTCACCACCCTCCTAGTGAAATTTTTTTCCCCCTAATATCCAACCTAAACTTTCCCCACTGCAACAGGAGACCATTATTCCTTGTGTTCTGTCATCTGCTCTCACTGAGAACAGTCTAAATCCATCCTCTTTGGAACCCCCTTTCAGGTAGCTGAAAGCAGCTATCAAATCCCCCCATATTCTTCTCTTCTGCAGACTAAATAATCCCAGTTCCCTCAGCCTCTCCTCATAAGTCATGTGCTCCAGCCTCCTAATCATTTTTGTTGCCCTCTGTTGGACTCTTTCCAATTTTTCCACATCCTTCTTGTAGTGTGGGGCCCAAAACTGGACACAGTTCTCCAGATGAGGCCTCACCAATGCCGAATAGAGGGGAATGATCATGTCCCTTGATCTGCTGGCAATGCTCCTACTTATACAGCACAAAATGCCGTTAGCCTTCTTGGCAACAGGGGCACACGGTTGACTCATAGCCAGCTTCTCATCCACTGTAACCCCTAGGTCCTTTTCTGCAGAACTGCTGCCTGGCCACTTGGTCCCTAGTCTGTAGCAGTGCATGGGATTCTTCCATCCTAAGTGCAGGACTCTGCACTTGTCCTTGTTGAACCTCATCAGATTTCTTTTGGCTCAATCCTCTAAGTTGGCTAGGTCCCTCTGTGTCCTATCCCTACCCCCCAGAGTATCTACCACTCCTCCCAGTTTAGTGTCATCTGCAAATTTGCTGAGGGTGCAATCCATGCCATCCTCCAGATCATTAATGAAGATATTGAAAAAAACCAGCCCCAGGACCCACCCCTGGGGCACTCCGCTTGATACCAGCTGCCAACTAGACATGGAGCCATTGAGAGAGTCTGATTGGGTGCCACTCAAATAAAGAATACACATGAAGAAATGTAGAACATGATGGAGGCTCTAAAATGATGTTAGAAATTAGATTTCTCCAGTACTACAAACAGATAGTTCCATAGAACCTATGTAATACTAGAACAGAGGTGGGCAAACTATGGCCCGTGGACCACATCTGGCCCACAGGACCGTCTTGCCCAGCCCCTGCTGTCCCCCTTTCCTTGTAGTTATGCTGCCGTGTGGGCAGCACAGCTGGCTCCAGCGGAGCTGCGAGCTCCTGTCAGTCTGAGCGGCATTGTAAGGGTGGGGGGGAGGGTCGGTTGGATGGCGCGGAGGTTCTGGGGGGGGGCAGTCAGGGGACAGGGAGCGGAGGGGGGGTTGGATAGAGGGTGAGGGTCCAGGGGGGAACTTAGGGATGGGGGGTCCTAGGAGGGGGAAGTCAGGGGACAAGCAGCATGGGGGATTGGATAGGTGGTGGGTTCTGAGGGGGGCAGTCAGGGGGCAGGAAGTGGGAGGGGTCGGATAGGGGGCGGGGCCAGGTTGTTTGGGGGAGGCACAGCCTTCCCTACCCGGCCCTCCATACAGTTTCACACCCCGATATGGCCCTCGGGCCAAAAAGTTTTCCTACCCCTGAACTAGAGCATCTAACGCTACAAGGCCATTATTGTTAGTTTGATGTGATGAATGATGTTTAGTGTTTACCAAATATTATAACCTGTGGCCATCCCTGGACTATAGCCAGATTGGTCAGTTTAAATTAGTAGTGGTAGGGTTAGACAGCACCTTTTGAAAAAGACTCTTTCCCAGTAGTTTATTATTAAATTAATTGATGTGAATGATATTATTTTTTTAAATCCCCCCCTCCCCCAGAGTGCAGTTATACTGGCTTCCAAACTGGAACTGGGTAAGATTCCCTGGTCTGACGAGGGAGAGAACAACTCAAATATCTGTCAGTTGACTCTCTAGAACAGGTTTATGGAACTTGTCACTGAAGCCGTTGGACTTGGGACAGTTGTCATGTGTGAGGTCCCTTACACTTTCTTATGCACATTGATAGCACTGCTTCAAATGATACCGCTTGCTCCTCAGTCTTTTTGTAGGAGTATATGGGCAAGAATAACATAGGGGAGTTTGGGGTTTTTTTAAGAGAATTTTAAAAATACGCCATTTGTTTTCTTCTGTCACAACTGTAAGTATCATAGACAAATCATTAGTGGGATGGCATATTTTTGGAAGCATTCAGGGGTCTTTATTTTCAAATTCAAAAAATCATTGTTGGGCATACAAAAGAGCTGCCTGGGCCCTAGATGTGATAATGTTATCAAGCTGCATTTTCATTTGAGCTGTTGTTTCGTGAAAAATACCCGTCCTCAGTGGTCCTTAAAAGGAGTACAGTTTCTTATCCAGGACTGACTGTTCTGATAAAATAGCTGTACCATATATGAAACAATAATTCTATGCTTTAAATACTTCTCAAAAACTCATGAGGAGACTGCTGTCAACTGCCATTTATTTTAAAATATAGCTTCATATGACAATTTACACCAGCTGAGGATCTGCTCTGATGTTTAGTGAAAAAACGCTCTACTTTTTTAATATGTATAAAAGAGGATTCTCCATTTGTAATTCTGGTCGTTGAGATCCTAGGCTTCTAGCAAGGTATATATTGGTGCGTGAGTTGAGATGAGTATTACACCTATCTTAGAAGCTAAGAGATTTAGAGGGAGAGATTTAACTTTAATATAGCATTAAAATCTCCTACAATGTAGAATTTAGTATTTATTTAAGGGAAATAATTAGTAAATAAATCTGATAGAAAATTGAGAAATTCATCAGGAGAGACAAAGCTGCCTTAACTGTCTATGAAAAATCACTCCAGTGCAGATGAATGCTACTGTAGCATAAGATTGGTGTGGTGGCTCTAATGCCACCTCCTCTTTAGTCAGCCCAGGGAATGTGGCTGGGGCTTCCCTGGATAGTTTTAAGGGTCCTTTGGGGTTACTGGCCACCTTGCATAGGTAAGAGCAACCTTCAAGCAGCTCTGAAATATGGGAAAGTTGTGGCCCAACACACAGCTATGACCAAGATGCAGGGAGCAGTATGGTGGCTTTACACTATCCGCTTCTCCTGAGTTGTGGCTGTGTGCTCCTCGGCCACAGTTGAGGACTCTGGGGACTAGATAGTAAAATTAATGCCAGAAGCTTAGTGATCACATCCTTTTTCACCAGCAATGACTGAAGTACTCAGGGTAAGGGTAAATGGTTTATTGAAATTCTCTTACAAGAAGTTGCTTAGATGCAGCAAATACTTGTTCCAGCCAACTTTATTAACTTTATTGGGGCAGTTCCTCAGCTGGTGTAAACTGCAATGTACATCAGCTGAGGATCTGCCCCATTATGTTTAGAGACATTTTGATATATAGCCTCAATTTAGAGTGCAGAGAACTTACTTACATTTTTAGATGGTTAATTCCTTTAATAGTCGAAATACAGAATTTTAGCAACTGCAAAAGAGTTGTGGTGGGAGGTTGTATTTTGTTTCATGGCTGTAACAAAGGAATTCTTGGGTAAGTAATCGCCGCTATGAACAATGTTGCTTCTAGGTGAGCTAGTGGATGGTTAATCTATTGTAAACTTATTAAATTACATTTCTAAATTTAACAGTATTCTTAAATATAATTATTATCATAGTGCATATGCACAAGATGGCTGAATGAAACTGCACAGGCTCCTCATCCCTCTGCATTTCAGTCAGGCTGCTGCTACTTCTTTCTCCTCCATGGGAGGGATGGTGGGGGGAGAGGAAGGGGCATTGAGAGCACAGGAGAGACCGTCTCTTGGCTCTCAGATGTGCTATCCAATGCCACAGCGCCTGATACCCACCAGGAGCAATTGCAGGGAAAATCCTGCTCAGACCCTGCAGCCTGAAGTACTTTGCTGAATCAAGGACATTTGTAGGAGAGATTGCTTATCAGGTGCAATGCAACTGGCTTTCTGTGTTTAATATTAAATAAAATAAACCATGGCAAAATGTGAATTATGCTACTTAAACTTTCATAATTAAGTGTGTTAGTCATTAATCAGGAAACTAAGATACATCCTTGAGTGAAAGAAGACATCTAAATTTATCTCTTTTTTCATAATCCTAATCAAGTGTAAGGATCAATAGTTCGGAATTTCAGCAGAGAAAGGCTATTGAAAATGGTCAGGGCAAGTTTATCGCCATGAAAAGAATGGAAGTGGTATTTCATTTAGGATTATGCAATTAGTAAATAATCTGTAGGCTATATGGAAAGTGTAGGCTGCTCTCAATCAACACTTGGGTTGTCATAAAATTATTACAGAAGATGTTCTCTATTAATTAATATAATCACTGAATCTAAGCACATACTATATAACTAATAAGAAAAATGAATTATTCAAATAGCTTTAATTTAACAAAGTATTGCCATTTTAATTATATACTGGCATTAATTTAACACAAAAAAGTTCTTTAAGACTCATTTTAGAGTTATGTTATTTGCTCTAAAGTGTCTTTGAATTTTAGAGCCTTTTCATGGTTTTTAAGTTGGAAAGTCCAGATTCTCTCCTGGAGACCTGACCTCTTTGTGCTGCCTGATAACCCCCCAATTAGCATAAAGCCATTATAATTATCATAGAGCTGGTGTAGTCAGCACTTACATCACTGCCTCCAACTGTTCGCTGGCCATTTTCTGATATTGTGATGACCGTGTGGGGCCACAGCCCAGTTAATGTACTTTACAGCCATTCCCAATCTGAAAATATTTCAGGATTAGTGTAGAACCGGCCCCAGAATCAGAAAGTCAAACCCTTTGTGCTCCATCATGCAGCTGCCCCGATAGCAGAGTGCAGCTGCGAATGTAGTCCTTGAGGAAATATATCTGGTACCCTGATTCTTGCTGAATTGGATGCAGCATCTTTTGCTGCAAAGATGGAGAAAAGTCCTGTGTCAATTGCAGTTTTTCCCTGGTGGAGGGAGATCTTTATTTCTTGCTCCCTGAAAGAGGGGAAAACTCTAATTCTAAGAGCTTTTTTCTGAATGGACCCCCCAAGCTACTACAGCTAAAAGTAAAAAGGCAAAACCTTAAAAATAGAGCTTGTCAGTTGTCAAATGTGGCTACAATGGATTGCAGGCTTTTAAAGCTATGTAAGTGGATAATTACAGGTTGGGGGAGAACTCGTCTCCTGAAGCCACTTTTGACACCTGATGAGCTCCGTTTTTAATGTTTTACTTGTAGATCCAGTAGTTTGGATGTTCTTTCAGATAAAAAGCTCTTTTTTTCCCCACTCTTCCAGGGAGACCCAGAAGTCATGTTAAGTTGTCAGCTTTTGTTTTCATATCTTCATCTTTATCCTCGGAGTAGGCTGACAGGTTTCTGTTGCTATTTGAGCTGATACATACATTGTTACTGATGGTTCCTCAGTTGTTAGACCAATTAGCTGGAAGGGTAGATGGATTTCATAATTAGCTAAGAAAGATTGTAGAACTGTTTTGATTTAAAATTAATTACTGTGGTCAAGTGTAAGGCAATTCCGTGTATGATCTTGGTTACCAGATACAGCGTTTTGCAGAAAGCATGGTTCTCGGCTGTCTTCCTGATCTTCTCCCATCTTTTAGCGCTGAGAGTTTTGCTTTCTTTCTTACAACTCCAAAAGGAGTCCACATATTGTTTAGAAAGCTTTGATTGTATCAGTTGGGGAATCAATTATTTTGTGATTCAAATGAAGATCTAAAAGAGTTTCAGCCAGGAGCTAAGGGAGATGCTACTAAATTGTTATTCTGCATTACATGACCGCCTCCCTCTTTCGGTTTAAAACTTATTCATGAACCTCGTATCTCTCATCTCCTCTGCTTACCTTGCAGTAGTCTGCTCTCTTTCCCTCCACCATCTGTCAGATATAGTCTTGAGAACGTTTCATTGAAATAAAGTCTTAAGACAGTCTATTGTCTGGAACAGCCTTCCTTCATCTCTCTCTTGTATCAGTTTCCCATCTCATTTCCACTTTCAGCTGAAAATGTTTCTTTTCCTCTCTCACCTATACCCCTTAATTTCTGTCTCTTGCTATTAATTATTACCCTTCTGTGACTACTGTTATTCTACCATGTTTTGGTCTAGAGTTGCGATGAAAGATGCAATAGGCGAAAAAATTATATTGTATAATTCTGGACACACAGCAGAAGTGTCATCAGTAAAAGCCTCTCCACACTGCTCTGCTAATGTGCCTAAATCTGAACTGCAGAGACCACTTCTTGAGGTGTTAGGATAATTCAGCTTCCAGCTCCATTTAGCTGTCAACCCTTTTGCTGAGGCTGCCAGTTATGATCGTGGCTTTTGCAATGAGGACACCTGTCCATTAGGAACTGCACTGAGACCATTAACTCCATTTATATGGTGATTATATTGTTAGTACTGACCTGGTTCGCAGTCAAACTGGAGTCGAAAAGCTCTGAATCCCATTGCCAAATCCCCAAGCCATCCAATTCCCCAAGACAAGCCACTTATTAGGACTATTCCAGACAAGCATTTGATTATTTTAAAAGAAAATTTCTTACAGCTCCGATGAAGACCCATTATGTGACAAACATGAATACTATTCCTTTTATAAACGTGGCTGTTTACAACAATTTGATGCTAATTCACTTAAGAACATTTTAAAGAAAAAAAAATCTATTGGGTTTTGTTAGGAATAGGTTCCTCTAAACAACCTCTACTTAAATTCAAATGTGAAAAATAATTATGTCTTAATCTACATGGAGATACATAAAAGATTTAAACAGACTAAATCCTGCATAATCTCAAGACACTTTACTGAAATCCCAGTATGGAATAGAATATTACTTGGATTATAACTAACTTCATTTCAAACCTCTCTCCACCAACTGCCGATAGATGCTGGAGAAGCAATGAAGATACAGATAGTCAGGGCTGATTCTCCACTCTGTCACACTGTTTTTATATCTCTGTTTTAATTGATTGCAGTCTAGGAATAGAGTTCCACCAGCAGAGTAACAAATTAAAGGGTAAGCCCTGACTGTCTTTATTTTCACTGCTTCTCCAGCATCTAGGTTCTGTTTTTCGTAGTTAGAAATGTTGTGAAACTGAAGTATTGTACAGACAAGGGTTTGGTTTTGATCAGGGATACTAAAAACAGGTATCTAGAGCAACAGGTGTAATTGTAGTGCTTACTCCAGTCATGTACATCTTCAGTACAAGTCTCCTTCCTGGCTCCCTGGAAATGATCGTGCATGCTGCTACTTTGTTGATTAAAGTGAATTTTTAGCAAGGGTCAGTCACTTCTGATATTCCCATAACTATGACTGGCTAAGGAATATTTTGTTGACCTTGGAAATTGAAAAGACAACACTGAACTCAAAGGATGATCTGGACAAATTCTGTGCTACACAGAATCCACTTCTGAGTTGTTACAAAATGGCAGCAGGATAATAAGGAATTCCCCTACCGCTCTTTTGTAAACATGTTTGGAATCCTTCCATACCTTGAATAAATCAAAATAAATTCATGTAAAAATAGAGTAAATTTAAATGTACTCTCTGGGCCAAATTCACCCATGCTGCTAAGGGGTACAGCGTCATTAGCCTCAATTTATACAAAATGAAGCTGAGCCTCCATCTTTACTGTAGGTTGTTATTGTTTTCATTTCAATGTGAACAGGATTTCAGTAAATAACCATTAAAACCCCAGTTGGATTTCTACCTTCTCAGTCCCTCCTATCATGACAGTAGCTGAAACCTCACATAATTTTGGGTCTTTGGAGCAGAGTCTGGCTTTATTTTTGTGAACTCCCCAGGCTAAGTATAGTGTCAACACTCAGCAAATCATTCAAATAGTAGTAATAATAGTAACAGCACTACCTTATTCCTGCAAAAGGGAATGTTTTCTTTTAGACGGACTCTTGAAATGTAAAATCTTTGCCCTCCCTGTGGCTATTAGCTGACTACTTCAGAATGGTGCACAGAAACTCTGTGACAGAGACAGGTTTGAAAATATTGTTAAGAGAAGCTGAAAAAAGGAGGTTCCAACATATATAATATTTACAGTTGCATCCCTGACAGCCTAATTAATGTACTGGCTACTCTTGTCATTTGTACACCTCACCTCTTATTTTGAATCAGCTTTGTACTATTATTGAGGTGTAGACACTGAACAAAAAGTTTGTTAAGAGAGGAAAGGTGTCAGGGTCACCTAACCATGCAAGAGACAAATATTAAAACTGCTAAAAATAACCCCTGGACTTTAATCTTTCAGTGGACTAAGCAGTTAACTCCTCTATTGCTTGAATTAGACAGAATAAAAACTGGCAAAACCAAGAAAGTAGAAGCCACGACTGCATCTAATTTATGAATCTGATTAAAGGGCAGGCTCCAACCATCTAGCAAGTGAGAGAGAAAACAGAGTGTTTACTGTGTTTGTGTTAATGAATCTAGGACTTGAAAGATATCAGGCATTTCTAAAGAAAGGCAGCAAGGACAGAAGACAGTAGACAAGGGCCAGTAGGGTAACGAAGGGCAAGGTCAGTTACGGTTGAAGAAAATTACTTCATTTTCTTCATTTATACCCTCTAATAGATTTATGTATCTACTCCCCATTTTGTTAGTAGGACCATACATAGATACAGCACTGTCGTACGATTCAAAGTGAACAGGGTAAAGCCTTGGAATATTCCACACAAGGAGCTTGGTTTTATTACTTGAGGGAGGGAGACTAAGTACAATGGCAGCAGAAGGGAAGGTTAGACTGCAAGGTGAGGAGCTACTGTTTTGACAGAGGTGAGAAACACAAATAATTAAATTAAAACACAGCAAGAAAAAACAAACAAAAGCACACTCTGGAAATGTGTTCTTTTTGGAGAGGGCTGGGAGAAGAAAAAATGGTGGAGTTTGCCAATCGCAATTAATTTTTCATTCTGCAATATCAATGACAGATTATTCAGTGGCCAAAATGAAAAGGCCATTGGGATGGCAACAAACAGCTCCTACTCTATGAAGTGCACTACACATTTTCATTTTGGCAAGAAATGTGAGGTATCTCAGAAACAACAATTCCAGAGTATATTTAGCTACTAAAGCTGTGGCACACAAATGTCACATTCCCATGAGTCAACCCATTTAAAGAACCCCCTCTTTGCACCCCCGCAGATATTCCCCAAGATGCCTGTGCTGAATTAACAGCTGAACATATGGATGTGACATCATCAAGGCACCAGTGTCACAGAAAATAAAGTAGCAAGTGGTTTCAGTAGAATTAGAGTGAAGTCGTTTGTGAGTGCAGGAAAAGAAAGAAAATACCTTCCAAAGGAATAAACACAACCACACCACACAGCACTTTGCAAAACAAAAGGAAAATGTTAAAAACATAAAAGAGATTTTTGTTTTTTTTTGTAAACGTGTGAAGGGAAAAAAAACACACAGTGAAACAAAACCAAAAAACTTTATAAATGAATATTAAACGTAACCTTGTTTGGTTTAATTTTGCATAACAACTCATTCCTTTGCCCTTTAAAATATTGGATCAATAGTAATTTTGGACCTAACTGGGGTCTGATTGGGCAAGGCAAGGAGTAACAGCACACAAGTACATGGTAATGGTAAACAACCATGCGGTCACCTCTGCCACCATTGTTTGTGTGTAGACTACTTCCAGCTTTATCAATATTCATCATTAAGCCCCAACGAATGCATGATATTTAAATGACCCTGTCAAGTGCTAAGAAGACTCTTTGGTAACTGTCGCTCCCTGGGGAGGTAACTATACAGTGCAAGCTACCTCATCAGTCAGTGACTAGAAGCAAAAAGGCTTACAACCCAACAGCTATACATTTATTAATATTTTTACTGTGCGCTCTTCTGAAAGCTGCTCCTGGCATACAAGATGCTTTTAAGAAGTAGCCTTCTGACCATTAAGAGTACTGCTGTGCAAAACAGTTGTGATGCATGGAACCACACATAACAAATGCCATTAATATTAACATACACCTCTGCATTCCTCCCTGGCACATTAATGACCAGATTCTCCACTGGTGTAATTCATCATATCTTCATAGACATCAATGGAGCTACACCAATGTCCACCAGCTGAGGAGCTGGCTAGCCCCCAGGCGTTATCCTTTCCCCATTACAGATACAGGCCTAGTTAAAGGTAAACACATCTGTCTAAGTGGATGGGAGGAGGCCAACACTTTCTCTTGGGGGTAGTGTAGTAGAGAAGGAACAGAAGCACTTGCTCAAAATGGTGTGTATTATCAAGAGGGATGAACAAAAAGAAGCCAATTACTTATCTGCCATTTGCAGTGTGCCAGATTTATTGACCAGAGAAATTAAGGATTCAAGGTAAAGCACATATTATCATTTTGAGTCATTTTGTTTTGCTTTCTTTAAGTACATGGCAGACAGAAAAGCAAACATTTCTGCAGCTGTTACCATAGCAAGAACTAATTGCTTTTACAATAAATCAAAGCACAAGGCCCATAAAGGCAGGGTGGCCCAGCAGCAATGTATGAGAAGCTTGCAGGCTCATGAAGGATTACTACAGCCACTTGTCAAGGGTTTCACTTTGGAGTAATCCCAAACTCTGAGGTTCTGATTGATGTTTACTACCATAATATTGGAGTGAGAAGAGATGGGCCAATCAAAGAACTAAGACAAAGAAATGAATGTGAAGATGGGGTCTGCAGGAACCAGCAATTACTTATTGGCAGAAGCATGCTCTTATATTTAAGGCACAGGATGAGAAATCAGAAGTCCCAGAGTTCTATTTCATGCTGCAGTCTTCCTGGATGTTCGGCAAGTTCCTTATGTCCAGATTTGTAAAGGTATTCAGGGGCCTAAAGATGCGGATAGACACCTAGTGGGATTTTACAAAAGCATTGTTTTCAGGGGGTGTTGAGCACCAAGAGCTAGATTCACAAAAGGACTTACATGTCTTACTGCCACTTTAGGTGCTAAAGTCAAACATTTAGCAGCCACTGAGATTATCAAAACCTCCCCTTAGCTGCTGCGTAATCCTGCAGGTGCCTATGTTTCTGCCAGTAACGCTTCCTCAGCACCTAAGTTCCTACTAGTTCACGTGCAAAATTGCTCAACTCCTGGTGCCACCTTGATGCTCATACCTGAGCCATGGTGGGATGCGCAAGTGAGGCGTTCTCCATCCATCTCATCTGCCGGGCATTCTCAGAGCATGCCTATCCGATCAGGACCCATATAGAAGACAGCTGGGGGCTACCTGATCAAGAATGTTTGGGTCAGGCTGGCTGGTGTGAGTGTTCTAGAATACCCAGACACTCCCCTGTCACTTAGGAGACCTGTTTTCAAATTCCCACTCTGCCTGATTTGAAACGAGGACTTGGCCTCAGGTCTCGGTGAGTGCTCTAATCACTCACTATTAGGGCTATTGGTATAAAGGTGGGGAGATCTTGCTCTCATGAGAAAATGGCGAGCCTGGCTTAGGTTCCTAACTTCAAGAGAGGGTTTACCTGGAATCCCAAATGGAGCCAGGTGCTTCCCTTTGGCCCAGCGTTAGATGCCTACCTAACTTTGAGCAGCAGGGCCTAAATTGCATCCCCCGTCTCACCATTTCCTATTGGCTTGCAAAGGCAGCTCTCCATTCAGCTTGTGGCTTCTGAGAATCTCTTTTTAGATGCCTAACGCTCCCTATGCATTGTATAAGAAGCCTGGGCACCTAACTCATGCCTCAGTTTCCCTATCTAACTTACAGGGCGATGAGGCTAAATTAATTACAGTATGTTTTAAACCATTGGATGGAAGGCACCATGGAAGCTCCGTGTGTTAATGATAATATAAAGCAGTGGAAGTGGCTCATCATTAACTCATGAAGATCACGCTTAAACAGGGTTAAATCCACACTTCCCCAGTCACACATAGTCTCACTCACATTTGTTTTGTGTGGTTTCCTTAGTCAATGAATATCGAGAACTAAGTCTAAGATTGGTTATTTTGTTTCCGCCTTTCCAATAAGCTTTTAATTACAGTGCAGGAGTTTTGTTACAGGCTACCATGATCCAGCTGGAAGCAGTTAGTTACACTGTAGTCACTCCCTCCTCCCCTCCACCACTGGATTCATTTCCAAGGCCTTACCCTTCTTGTCTTGGTGATTATGGGATGAGACTGCTGCATATGGATCTGTGTTTTCAGATGAGCCAACCGGATCCTTCCAATCCAGCATACGTCCCCTAGTATCATAACCCTCTTGAGCTGGAGAGTCAGAAGTGGTGGTGCTTGGAACTAGTGAACTGGAGTGGCCTGTATTTACATTACAAATACAATTAGGGAAGACACCACACATTAGTCACTCAGGAGCATAAAATAAGCATTGTTTTTTGTGAATGCTGGAAGGGTTTCTTGAAACCAAGCAATGTTTCAAAAGCCTTTCACAACATTGCCCAAAGGAAATGTAGCATCTGAATCTTTTGCAGCTGTGAGAAAAACTACTTTCTGAGTAGTCAGAGCAGGCATGTGTGTGCCTGTGTCAGTGGGAGACATGGGCCTTGACTACAGTTAACACTTCACTGGTTTACCTAAAGGTTTTGGTTAAAACTGATTGAGTTGAAATGGTGCCGTGGGCATGCTTTCTACAATTTCAGTCCAGTTAGCTTAATTCAGTAGGGTGTTGAGCTAAAACAATATGAGCCTGGTTTACACTGAATTAAGCATGTCCACACTGTTTTAAGTTAATTGATTGTTTTAAACCAACTTAAAGTGAAACTGGTGAAAATTTACTGTAGACAAGGCTGCTGTTCTTAAGGAGAATGACAGCTTAACTGTAGCAGGGATAGGGCAGCTGATCCCTGCCTCGTGCTCTCAGGGGCAGGACAGATTGTCCAGGACCTGACCATGTTCTCATGATGGTATCAATTTTCTGAAAAGCCATAAGCTCCATGATTCGCTAACACTACTTTAATACTCTGGAGTGGTCTCTGCCCAAATGGACGCATTAGCATGATCAAAAGGGGGTCCCTGTAATGGGAGTAGGAGTGCTGGCAAAAAAACAGATAATTGGGTCCTGGCTCCACTCACCTGATCTAGATCAGGAACACAAGTGTCAATACCCCTGTCTCATGACCATGATCTACTGACTCTAGTGGCCCCTGCAGCAGTCTCCAGGTGAGATTTGCCTCCCCCCCCCTTTAAGGATAAAACACTATTTTTTAAAAAATCAATCCAGGCACCTTCAAACCTTAATTTGTTCCTGCTTAAGAAAAGCTTTTTTCACGCTGTTTATTTGGCTCCAAACCACATTGTGTTTTCTATGCAGGCTACTGCAATTTACCGTGCACTACAGGAGACATAATCTTAAATCTTATAGTTCCATGGAGTTTTATAATGATTCTGCGATCATTATTGCTGTTTTTAACTATACAGCTTGTGGCAATCACCTTTTGACATGGTTCAGATTAACAAACATGTTCATGAGACATGGCCAGCCAGGCACAAGGCAATATTCACATGAAGTGGGATTTAGTTGGGATATGGTGGAGAACTGATCTGTGTGGGTTAAATAGTCCTTTATCCACCTCACAAGGTTGAGTTGCAAATGAATTCAGTGAAAAGGCAGCAGCTCTATTAAGTTCCTGCTATGATGTAAAAGCGCTCTACTGAATATTAATTATTGTGGAGAGACAGAAAATGTCTCTGTGCCTCCCTATATTTTTGAGGAGGTCCTTTGAGTCATCACATAGGGTTACACACAGCAGCACTTTGAACAATGTTTAACACAAGACATGCATGTAACTATTGCCTGTATTTAACTGATACAATTTGCAGGAAAGGAGGTCAGCTCTAGTGTTTTTACCATGGATCTAGTCTTGAGATGCTACAGCTAATCATTAACAAGATTAATTTAGCAGTGTACCCCAGGCTGAAGGATGATACTGACAAGGGCACTGTATTATTCTTTAATCTATCATGACAGGAAGTGTGGTTCCACTATCTGTCTTTCTAAAATACTGCAAATTAGAGGCTTCATTTTGTTTAAATAAGCTTTTTTTAATTTTGCTTAAATAAAAAAAGAGAAGCTAAGTGGTTATCCACTTCTAAAGATTTCTATAAAGCCAAGAGCATTGCTGGAAATATTGGTAACAGTTACATGGATGGATTCTGAACCAAATTTGCTGTCTTGTCTCCAAGAATTCCAAACAGCTGCCTCTATGCAAAGGGACTAGTATGGAGCCAGCTACTGAAAATATGTGCCTTCTTAAACTAGGAATATACTGGAACTGTAAGGCTTTTCGACCATACCATTTTATGCCAATAGGCTCCTGTGCTCATCCCAAAGAAATAACAGAAGCAACGGGACAGAAACAACCTAGAAAGTGGAAGTTATGAGCTTCCATGCTTCTTTTCTCTAAATACAAAACCACAGTGCCAGTATTCATGGGGTTCCAGACTGCAAGTTGACACCCTATTCAACCACTGCAATACTGTACAATATTTGATCAGCCCTACAAATAATGCTGCACTCAACATAAGAAAGCAGTTAGTCCTAGCTTGATAAGGACTGAGGAGAAAGCATTGCCAAATAGCAGTCATAATTTATACCTGTATTTGATATGCATTTTGTGCCCCCATCTCCATGCAGACACTTTCAATTTAGCTGTGTTCAAGGGGCAATTTTATGGTAATGCAATAAGTATAGTTAAGGAAAAACATTTCTTAATACGGTAATCTAGGGGAAAGATATGCCTGAGGGACACATTCTTTACAAAAAGTGTTCCTGAACCATATGCTACAAATACATGGAGAACTCCTTGTAATAGAAATCTATAGCTATATGATGATATTAATGTGTACCAGATGGCAGTTAGGTAGAGAAGTGTTTCACACAAATGCAAGAAATCAGTCTATTCACTCTGTTACTAAAGTGTTGGTATAGTATGCATTGAGAAATGATTTTCTACATGTAGCTGAGAGACATTTGCTTCCATCTGAGCGAGGGGCAGCAGCAGATTAGAACATCATAACCTTTCCCACTTGGATTCAGACTGGATCCTGCAAACACTTACTGCTGGGCACAAAGTTTTTTCCCCTGAGTCAGGGGCGGCTCTATGTATTTTGCCGCCCCAAGCACAGCAGTCAAGCGGCTTTTGGTGGCATGCTGCGGGAGGTCCGCCGGTTCCACGCCTTTGGTGTACCCACCGCTGAATTGCCGCTGAAACCGCGGGACCGGCGGACCTCCCGCAGGCATGCCGCCGAAAGCAGCCTGACTGCCGCCCTCCCAGCCACCGGCAGGCTGCCCCCCACGGCTTGCCACCCCAGGCACACGCTTGATGCATTGGTGCCTGGAGCCACCCCTGCCCTGAGTAGTCTCATCGTGCCCTGTGAGTGTTGACACAATTAGTCCCTTGTGAAATTCAAATTTACGATGGTGCACTGCATAGGCGTATGTGTTACTTAAGCACTGAAAATAACGGTTAAAAGTGCTGCATAGGCTTAGTGCTGCCCCTCTGTGCAGGGGTGACTCACTCATTGTGATGATTGTTCCTCAGCAATGACTGTCATATGTAATGTAATATGCCTTTTTCTCAAGTACACTAAGGCTACTTTATTCCACGCTGCCTGCTTAAAGTGACCTTAAGTTATATTTACACCCACTTTAAAGCCTTTTTACACAACTACAGCAATGCAAAGTGGCTTTAGCATAATGGGAACCAGGCTCAACAGCTCTATTTTAACATGGCTTATGTTTAAAAAATGTCTAAAGTTACTTCCTCATTAAGATTCTCCTGTTGTTTTAAACTACCCCCATCTGAACAACTGCAGATGTATGGTGCTCCTCAAGTACTGATTTTGAAAGCAGAAGTTTAAGGACACATGCTGTTTGAAAAAAAATGATTTAGTGATTAATTTGTAAAGCTTTTCGTTTGCAAGTCTGTAGTCACAATAATACAGCAAGAACAAGAAAGCAGATATAACTAGAGAAGTGCGTGTTGAGGAATTTGGAAGCTGTAATATGGTTAGTGTCTGTGAGCACTGACGATGAGTCAGAAGAACTGTATTTCTGTAATTACAACTCATTCTAACCATGTTTTTATGAAATGAAGAGATGATTTTTTTAACTTTAACACAGTGTCGGGGATGCAATATGGATTTGATAGTTGCTCTAATATGCAAAAGGTGTTAAGACTCCAGAGATTAAGATGCTCCACACACTATCCTATTAACAACTATAGCAACCTAATTAGACAATTAGAGGGAAAGGCTAAATCAATACTACAGAGGGAGAAAGGAATGTGGCTAGGGGGTAAAATAAGGGCCCAATTCACTAAAAATTGATGTTTCCAAAAGTAATTAAGTTGCATACAATTTTGCACAGGGGAAAGCTTGCTTTAAGCTAAGAATCCTAGCCTTTCGTCTAAATATGTGGTTTTTGTTCCATATATAGCTGACCTTCATGGAGTGGCCTTCTGCATGGAAAAATGAATGTGCATGAACAGTTATCGATATGAGCTTTGCACTTTATCACTTGTTTACAGATGATCATGCGAGGCTGCCCCATCTGCCAAATTCAGGAGGATGCTGATGCCAAGAATACAAAGATTAAGGGCTTGACTCTCTTCTCACTTTCACTGGCATAAACTAGGAGTAACTCCAGTAAAGTTTGTGGAGTAACAATGGTGTAAAACAAGTATGAGAGGAAGCAGCCCTAAGCCTTCTTGTGACTCTGGAGTTTCAGATGCCTTTGGAGATAGATATATATCCCACAAGCTCCAAACGCATCCTGAGCATTCATTTGATTGACATGCTCATATATACCAGCATTCTAAGGTTCTAGCCATAATGAAATGCCATTTAATTTTGCATTTAATTATGTTCAATAACAGTCAAATGCACTGTTTATATAATTTTAGTTAAAGTGGGTATACTTTTCTTCTCATGCTAAAATGACTTATTTGGCTCAGTTAAAATACCAAACATAAGTGTGTTTATACAGTGAATTGTTAACATGAGGCTGTTTTTTACTGTATGTTTGTGAGTTTTCTCTCTTCATGTACGAGATTTTTGTAACCCCCTTTTCTCTGGTAGTTTGAGCGCAAAGCAGGAGGGAAGAAGGACTGTCAACTACATCATAATGTCACCACTTGTATTTTAACTACGACACCAATAAGAGAAATTCACTGATCTAATGACTGCATATCAGGATTTGGCCCAGGCATGTCATTAGTATTAGGTGACAGATAAGGTGTGATTGGGACTTAAAGTTAGCACTGGGTAGCATTTCTCCATAGTCCCAGATAAATAAGATCCTTTTTTGAAATGTTAATGCAATAAATCAGTTTGGGAGAGGGAGATACAGACATCAGAGTGATTTTTTTTTTTTTTTTTTTTTTAATACACACACCCTTTGGGGCTGTGATGCTTCTCCCTGAGGGCCATCTTCATGACTCTTTGGTCAGGTGAAAAAAGCAGCTTCCACCACAGTCCAAAACCAATAAGATGTCTCTCCACAGCCCTGCTGTAAAGCGTTGTTTCATATGAGTGGGAGTACCAATGCATTTGCCAGTCAAAATATTTTTGAACATCAGTGCTTTACACAGGGCAATTTTTTTTTTCAGACTCAGAAACATTACTATTCGTCAGTTACTGCTATATGCTTTGGAAGAATAACACTGAAAACACTTGCAGATGCAGAGCATGTGCTAATTTTGTCCCAATTCTGATCTACTTTGTTCGTCCAGGGCTTGTTAGTCCAGTGCTGCCTGATAAGAGTCTGATCACTAAGCCCCAACCCTGCCACACTGAAGTCAATGGGAATATGCCATTGCCTTAACTGGGAGAAATACCATACGTCACTCACAGCCTATGGATATCTGCCATTGGAGGAAGATCTGTTGTGGAAGCAATGACTAACTCTTTGGCTCTGGAAGTTAGAACTTTCTAGTGTGAAGCCCTTTGTTTTCAGATGGCTTGCTGGGAGCAGGCAACACCAGGAAGTTAGGGAGTTACATAGAGCATGGAAGCACCAGAAAGAATAAGGCAGTCCAAAAGTTTGGAAGCAATTGAAACCTTCATGTTTCAGGGCATGAGCCAACCTCTAACTAATGAGGCTTGCAAAGAAATTTTCCTTATGGATAGGTTATTCCATAACTGCCCGAGGCAGGGGTTTCTTTCTCCTTTCCCTAAAGCATCTGGTACTGGCTGATGTCACAGACAGGATACTTGGCTAGATGGACCTATTTTCCTACCTATTTTTCCTCAGCGAATAGACAAAATGTATTCACTGTACCATGTACTCTATCTAGATGTTCTGGTGAAGCATGCTTGGGTCAGCTTGGTTAAAAGTTCTGAATCTGGAGTACCATTAAGACTGGCCATAAATTGTTTTAGCTCAATTAAGTTAGTTTTGGTGCAAGATAGAAAATTGTATGTCGAAAAGCACAAATAATCCTAAGATTAGTGAATCAGGCCCCAATAAAACAAAACAAAAAAGACAAAATTCTATTGGGCAATGGGGTCTACCAGCTAACACTAGGACCCTACGGAGAATTTTTAAAAATATCAATAAACTGACCATACACTGTGTTGTAAGATATTTCATGAGCTGGTGAAGGAGTTGAAATGGCTATGAAAAAAATAAATTAGGAAAAAACATTATAGAAAAATCAAGGCATGACAATATTTAAAAGGTTAGTAAGATGATCCCTCCAAAATTGAGCAGCACAGTTAGGAAATGATGTGACTAAGAACTTCCTTACCATTCAGTGCTACAAAGGAATCTGAAAGAAAAACAAAAACAAGAGGTAAAAATCATTGTTTCTCACACAGTGTTAAGTACTTGCTACTAAAAAAACCTCTTATGCTTCTGTTATTTAATTGTACTGTGTCAATGCCCAAGTGCCCCAATCAAAATTGGAACACCAATGTGCTAGATGCTGCACAAACATAGAAGACCACCACAGTGTCTGCTCCAAAGAGCTTACGAGCTAAAGCCTCACTCCTTCGAAGACAACTGTGCAAGCAAACCCCAGCCACCACATGGCTCTCTTTGCAGGATCAAGTTCCAAGAAGTGAATTTCACCCAATGTGCACAGCTTGATTCTGAATCATTTCTCACCCTTCTTTGAGGTGACTGATGTCAGATATCCCCCACTGCCATTCAACCTGGCCAACTGTTATTTGGCCAATTTCTTGTAACCATTGCAGCAGAAATGAGTCTTGAGAAGGAACAGGAAGAGGGCAGTTGCCTCATAGACCATTAGTTATTATACATTTAAATAGTTAAAGCCTCAACTTATTCTTACATTCAAAATCTGCAAGTGCTGATTGTCTGATTGTGGTCAAGTCATTAGGTGTCTGCTTAAGGAGAAATTTGGAGAAATCCCCACTCTAATTTTTCCATGTCTCAAGCTGAGTTTTGGCAGTATTTGGTATTGTGTGAGGACCAAATCTAGAGTGAGATCACTCTTGGTGTCTCTATGTACATGGCACTGATATGCAGTGAAGAGTACCATGGAATTATCTGCTTCAAATATGAAACTCTTTACAGAGTAAATATAAAAACATGCTTATGCAGCTGCCATTGTAGTTACTGACAAAAATCACATGGACTTTAAGAAAAGTGGGACTGAACCCATGCACAATAAGGGCCATTTAGATAGTGTCCTGAGATAGGTGCCATGTCACCCCATGGGAAGCACTGTAGGGACTGTGCATAAATCTCTCAAACAACCCAGAGTATAGGCTACCCTATCCTCCTAGTCCATGAAGCAGACTGACGTGGAAGTAGGCGGGGCGCATATGTGACCCACACACCTCCAGGATGTGGTGTTCTGTCCCCTCTAGTGGCACTGAGACCACTTAGAGATTAATGACTCTGCTACAGCCTTAGCTAAGGACCATGTGGCTTTTAGCTCATGCAGTAGAGGCTCATAGGCTAAGCTCCAAAAGTCCCAGGCTTGACCCTGCCCACCAATGACTGGGGTCTGTCGGTGTTACACATACATAAGAACGACCATACTGGGTCAGACCAAAGGTCCATCTAGACCAGTATCCTGTCTTCTGACAGTGGCTAATGCCAGGTGCTTCAGAGGGAATGAACAGAACAGGTAATCATTAAGTGATCCATCCCATCACCCATTACCAGCATCTGGCAAACAGAGGCTAGGGACCCCATCCCTGCCAATCCTGGCTAATGGGCATTGATGGACCTATCCTCCATGAACTTATCTAGTTCTTTTTTGATCCTTGTTATAGTCTTGACCTTCACAACATCCTCTGGCAAAGAGTTCCACATGTTGTCTGTGCGTTGTGTGAAGAAATACTTCCTTTTGTTTGTTTTAAACCTGCTGCCTATTAATTACATTTGGTGACTTCTTGATCTTGTGTTATGAGGAGGAGTAAATAGTTCCTTATTCACTTTTTCCACACTAGTCATGATTTTATAGACCTCTATCATGTACCCACTTAGCCGTCTCTTTTCCAAGCTGAAAAGTCCCACTCTTTTTAATCTCTCCTCATACGGAAACTCTTCCCCTAGTAATTTCTGTTGCCCTTTTGTGAACCTTTTCCAATTCCAATATATCTTTTTTGAGATGGGGTGACCACATCTGCACGCAGTATTCAAGATGTTGGCATACCATCGATTTATATAGGGGCAATATGATATTTTCGGTCTTATTATCTATCCCTTTCTTAACGATTCCCAACATTCTGTTTGCCTTTTTGACTGCGGCTTCACATTGAGTGGATGTTCAGAGACCTATCCACGATAACTCCATGATCTCTTTGTTGAGTGGTAACAGCCAATCATTTTATATGTATAGTTAGGATTATGTTTTCCAATGTGCATTACTTTGCATTTATCAATATTGAATTTCATCTGCCATTTTGTTGCCCAGTCACCCAGTTTTGTGAGATCACTTTGTAGCTCTATCTTGAATAGCTTTGTATCATCTACAAATTTTGCCACCTCACTGTTTACCCCTTTTTCCAGATCATTTATGAATATGTTGAATCGTACTCATTCCAGTACAGACTCATGGGGGACACTACTATTTACCTCTCTCCATTCTGAAAACTGACCATTTATTCCTACCATTGTTTCCTACCTTTTAACCAGTTACCAATCCATGAGAGGCCCTTCCCTCTTATCCCATGACAGCTTACTATGCTTAAGAGCCTTTGGTGAGGAACCTTGTCAAAGGCTTTCTGAAAATCTAAGTACATCTGATACAAAAGATTAAACCCTTGAGCTCTCCCAAGCAGAGGGACTGCAATAAGAAATGGCTGTGTAAGGAGTGGGAGGCTCCCGGTATTCTCCTCAGCAGTGCGTCTGTGCAGGAGTCAAGCACACCCTGGCCTTCAGTGTACATGCTCCATTACTCTATATGCCATAAGTGTTGGCTCACTGTACATTAACTCCTCAGCTTCAGCAGTTTTATTGTGGCCACAGGCAGCAGTGGAAATTGTTTTATGAAGAACTGAGTTCTTGGTTGCATGGATTTAAAGTAATGTCCAGGTTCTGAATTAAACCAACATAGGCAAGAACATTAAGAATAATGGCCATCTTGAACGCAACCCTAAGTATTTCTGGGGTCTCTAATCAGCACATAAGATTTCACTGCATGTGACATGTGCTGCAGTCCCTGGGCACCATGCACTTTAAAGACTGAGTTCAGCTTTCACTTTGACAGCTTTCACTTTGAATTTCTAAGATATAAAGAGGCATATTATCCAAAGTTTTATACAGGGATTGCGCTGCAGGATTCTACTGCTGGGAATGATGAAGTGAAATCCTGCACTCTGCTGCACAAGAAATTTACCTTGTAAAGTTACATGTGGTTTGTATTAAATCTCTCTCCAATTAAAAATGCTGAGGCTCTTTAAGGATATTAAGGTACGTTAAAGTATGTCAAATGCAGCTCAACATAACCTTAAGCACCGCTAAACTAATTTTGACATAGATCTTTTGTGTAAAGCCATGCCATGGGAGTGGTTATTAAAAAAATTTTTGCATGGGTTTTCTAAATGCCTCTCATGGAGTTAGCACAGATAGGCAGAGTTAAAGGGTCATTTTAAAAAAGAATCACTTCACATATACAGTCCACGAGTTTGAAGGTTAAATGCTTGGCCATATAACGTGTGTCATTTCTTTCATCCCAAAGGCCACATTCTCCTAGCCTTGTTCATCATGTTGACTAGCACCTTATTTGACCAGAGTGCCCTGGACTTCAATGTGAATATTCTAGGCCCTGCTCATGGTAACTCAGTTTATCAGAATTTGGTCCCAACTGATTAGTCTTCATTCCAAACTCCTTGTCTACATTGTCCCTGTTAGTAAATGTACATAAATTCAAGGAAATCAGAAAAAAGTCCATAACATAAACAAGCCCAATTCTGTAGGCAGCAAGGATGAAATCCGGACACCATTACTGACAAGGGCAAAACTCCCACTAACTTATGTGGGGCCTGGATTTCACCCCCTAGGGTTTTGGATGCACAAAGAATAAAAGATTAGGCTTATTATGCACACACTTGTATTTTTCCTAAATTTAAATATGCTTAATCTGAAAGAGCTATATTTTGGCACATGACACAGTTCATAATAAGGGGTGATGGGAAGCTGCACTGCCTCAGGAGCAGCCCAAGTCAGCAGTTGCCTCTCAGGGAGTCACACTCCCCTCCATTCTGCCCCTTACTCCTCAGGGTTTACTGCTGGCCATACCAGTTGCAAATTACTACCTCCCACAACATGCTGGCTCAGCTGTGCTGGCCAGTGAGTAGGGAGTGGAGACAAGGCTATGCACACTTCTCATCCCTCCTCAAGTCACTGCTGCCCATCTGTTCCAGAGAGGGACTAAGAGTAGCCTTGCTTACCCTTGCGGGCTGCGACTCAAGGTCTGAGTAAAGAGAGCAGAGGGGCTCTCATGTACAGGTACACAGACCAAGTCACAATCTCACCCAACATTTGTAAAGCAACAAATGTTCATTTTGCACTGTGGAGCTGAGACCCTGCATGCAAGATCATACACATAAACCAACCAACCCACCCACCCACCCTTGAGTTTACAATGGCAACGAAGATACAGTGTATACAGCTGCTATAATTAATATCCTTCAGAGCTGGATTTGTCCCACAACACAATTGCCATTAAAACAAGTGCCATTGTTTGTATAAACCAAAATGCTGTTTTCTTTAAACAGGCACACAAATGCTTTTCTTGGACTGGTTACTTTAAGTGTGGTTGCTGTTGTTATGTTTTTCATTGCTACCAATAAAGCCCTGGCAGGTAATGGTGATTCTGGGCAGTCAGAAAGATTCTCTGACACAAGATAAACAGGGAGTAAAAGCTTTGCTTACTTTGGCAGTCACCCAGGCCATCTGTATTGCCATGCTCTATGTCCTGCTCAAATGCCAACCTAAATAACAGAAAGAAACATAATAGTGTGAATAACAACACTCACAGGCATCACCAGAGAGAAATCATACCATCTAAAAATGAAATAAAGATACAGAGAGAAACTGGTCATTTCTTTAATACACCACTGGGAAACTTGCAAAATGCAAACACAGACAAATTGAATTATTTTCATCTCTTAATGGTTCTTTTGGGTGCAGAAGATGCTTTGACATCTTTTTCTGCAAAATCTACTACATCTTGTATTGCTAAATCAGGCAAACAGATACATATCTTTATGAAAAATGGGAGAACATCTGTGAATAAAGTGATAAGTCTAAAACAAATAATGAAGTTATCAGCAAGCAATTATGATTCTATCTGAACTTGCTCGTATTCTACAGAAGGTGCATTGGTATTTTGACAAGAAAAATACATTAACCCAAAATGTAGGTACTGAGCCTAGGAACTATGATAATAATCACTACAGAAATGCTCACAGATGCAGAAATAGATGTCAACATTATATGCTTAAATACTATTCTACCAAATGGCCCATCTGAGGCAGATTCCACATTGTTGTAATGAAGAGAATGCAACAGGGCACTTATAGTTAACAAAGATCTACAGTGAATCTTTAAAAAAACATTCTAAAGTAATAGAAAGAATAAGATGCCTGATCTAGGTATAAGAATGATAACACAGCAGTTATATTTATTGAGGATCTGTAAAGAAGCAGGGGGCTTCCTGTTGGCAGGAATACGGAGGTTATCTGATGTTAACAATACACCTGTACCAAGATTCTGAAGTACAGCCAAGGCTTAAAGTGAGCAATCTTGTGGTGTGTCAGACCTGGCAAAAATATGAGACTTTTCAGGTGGATCTGTTGCCTGCAAGGAGGCATTTATAAATGCATTTAAAACAAGCATCCGGAGTCCTAAAATGTTGTTATGAAGTACTGAAATTCCACTGTTAAGCAATAAGAGACCCAACAATTCTTTCGGTGTACTTTAGTGATCTGTGATTCATTTTAGTAATACACAGCAAATTAGGAGAGCTGGCTTTGTTTGTTTTCGGTGGTCAGACTGCTTCAGTAATCTAATTTGGATTCTATTGCCTCTTTTAATCAGCTTTGATGGCACCAGTGCCAAACCTGCTCATACAGTTCTCCTTCTTTGAGCAATACATGGGACTTACTGTGTATCTATCTTCTTTTCTTTTTCCTAAGGGTAAATAATCAGTGGAGAGTTTGCATCAAATCATACTCTGGAATTCCAGAGAATGCAAATAGGATGAAAGCAAACATTTTGCACATTCTTTTTCCAAGAGCTCCTGCTGGGCTTTTTCACAGTTCTGTTCAAAAGTGTATCTAAATGGCATCATTGCTAAAGCCCCTAATTTTTACTCTGTCTATCCAATGCCAACGGTTACTTACTTTACACCAGGTAACAGCTGTGTGCATACCCCACCTTCCTTCACCCAGCCACAGTATGGGTCTCTGGAGGCTATGCAGGCCCTTAAGAAAGAAGAAGATCATAAAGCATTCTGGAATTTTTTCTTCTTCAGTTTTCTAATGCTCGATATGGCTTGAAAAAGGATTTGTAAACTTGGGGAGAAACCCTGACACAAAACACCTACTTTTTGCACTTGCCATGACGCTCACATCGTCCCAGGGGAATCTTTATCACACAGGTAGAGAATGCTACATAGAGAGAACTGCTATGTTTGTCAAGCTGCATTCCCATAATCCTCTTGTCTTCTACCCCATCATAGCTGCACCTGATTTGACAGAGTAGGATAATGTTATAAATGGGTTCTCTTGGCAAATTTAATTATAACATAATGATTTCTTAATCTGAGTAAATTCCAGAGAGGAGAAATTATTAGGTCAGAGGAAAAGAATACATGAACTCTATTAAAATCATAGTTCCTAAGATATATAAACAACTGTTAAAAGGATATATACAAGAGGGAGCTGCCAGTAGGGACGACTCCATGTAGCTCCTTGACTTTCAAATTCAGTCCCCTCCTTAACCTTTATGGTATGCTGCAAAACTAATCTAGTTACATTTGAGGAGGGTTGAAGGTCAGGAGGTCTTATTTTGGGGGTGGGTTTTTGAGGGGAATCAGCATTTTGAGTGTGGGGGGGTTCATTTTTATGGGCAAGTTGTTGGTTAGCTACTGCTATTCTTGTATTTGTTGGATTGCATTGTCAGGGATGCTTAAGAGCTGCCTGTGATGCAGGGTCGGCTCTATGCACCAGCAAAGCAAGCAGGTGCTTGGGGCGGCATATTTGCAGGGGCGGCATGCGGGCCATCCTTTTTGTTTGTTTGTTTGTTTGGGAGCCGGCCCTGCGGGCACTCACCCAGGTAGACGCTGTCCTGGTCCCCAAGCTGATGCTGAAGTCCAGTTGGAAGAGCTGCAGCGGGTGGCCAAAGCTGGCCCCAAGACTGAGGTCCAGCAGCAGCAGCGCGTCGTGCGTGGGGAGCGCCCTGGGACCGCTGTGGTTCGTGCCACCAGGCCCGGGTGGGCCATCCGACACGTGGATCATGGGACACTTGCGGCAGGGCGGCCAGGAGCAGCAGCGCGGCAATAGAGGGAACTGGTGACCGGGGCGCTGCCGTGCGGGGCCCACATCCCGCTCTCCGGGGCTCTGTTCCGCGCTAGCCGTTCCCTCTGAGGCTGCCCTGTCCCGGCTCCTTAGCCTCCTGCTGGGGCGGTCCCCTGGCTCTGCCCTCCCAATTCCTGGCCAGTCCTAGAGGCAGGAGTCCCGGCTGGAGGGACCCTGGGCTGAGGCGTGGCCCAGGAGCCCCGCTGCTTACCCCAACCCTGCCGGTGCTAGACCGGCTGGAGGTGAGGGGGGAGCGGGTGGAGTCAGTAACCCCCGGGTGCCGGGAAGGAGTCTGGTGGATGCAGCCTCCGCCTCTGCTAGTGTCATGAGCGGGATGCTGATGACCCACCCTGGGAGCAAGTTACCAGTGACCCAGGGCTGGGGCGGCAGGAGGTGCGGGTGTGGGGGAAAGAGCCCAGAACTGGGGCAGCAGGTGAGTGCGGGGGGAGCCCAGCGCTGGGGTGGGGGGCAGCCAAAATTTTTTTTGCTTGGGGCAGCAAAAACCTAGAGCCGGCCCTGCTGTGATGGGCAATTATCTATATGTGTTGAAATTAAAATACATAAAATAAAATGTAGAAACAGAGGGAAGCAGACACTAAAGGAACGTTCAAAATGACTCGAAAACTCTGAATTCTGTGGCCATTCCCTTTTTATGGGACTACCTGCACCATGGAAATTCAGACGTGTCAATGCTGTCCCGTAAATGAGTACAAAAAAACAGATACGTACTTTTCGGGATTGTAAACATTCATCTCCTCCAGGAAAAGGCTATCATTTAGGAAACCGCTGTTTCCTGTCCGGGCCAAGAACTTCAATATGATTCCCTTCTCTGATCCCAGGAAAACCACCGTGTGATTCTGATGTGGCCCAGCAGCAGTGTCTACTGCAATTTTGGTCAGACGGTATCTAGCACGACAACATAGCATTTGTCATTATTTGAGTTAGTCTATCATTTATTTTATCACTTTTCCCACTTCAAATAATAGTTGATAGCTTTCTAGTAATCATATAAGAAATATAATCTATTTTTTTCAGTTGAGCTGACCCTATTAGTTCACACAGAGAGTAGTAGCTGGGCACCAAACTGATGCTGTTTTGTGTGTGAATATGTATGTTATACAGCTAGCAAAAGTGTTTGCAGCAGCAAAGCTCAAGCAGCCAGCTGAAGAGGTGCATAAATGTCTGAAACCACTTAGCAATTACTCTTCCAATCAGAAGCAAAGTGCTAGTCTGATGACTTCTATGAGCAGGGAAAGAAAATGAGTGCGTGGAAATGTTTAAAATTTCATATTCTGTCATAGAAAGCAATAGTGATGGCATATCCATATTCATCCTTTTGGTAGTAAAAGCTGTGTCAGCACAATACTGAAAAGCTAAAAGCTAAATCAGGCGAACTTATACTTCACCACATATGACCATACCACTACCACCAAGATAGCTCAGGGATTGGACAACAACATCAGCTCATGATGAAGAATAGCTTTGTTGAAACTGAACCTGAGCAAGACAAAGATGATGCTAGTGGGCAGAAGAAAACCTTAGAGGAGTTTGCAGCCATGGTGTGGTCTCCTTTCATTGAAGACACCCCCCCACAATGGATCAATTTGATTCATAGTTTAGGAGTGTGCCTCGATTCCTCGTTGATGCCAAGTTCTCACATAGCAGCTTTCTGTCTTCTCTGGTGGGCTGGGAAATGCCAATGACTCCAGTCCTTCGTTATTCCTTACACATACCTTCATCACCTTCATCTGGATAATAGCACTGCAATATACCTGGGCATGAAGCCTCCATCCCTTAGGAAACTCCACCTAAAACAAGCATGTTGCAGCACATCTTCTCAACAACATGGCCTACCACAAATACATCAGATCTGTCCTCCCCTCTCTTCACTGACTTCCAATAGACTACTGACTCAAGTTCCAGGTCTCGGTCTTTAACTTCAAAGCTGTCAATGGCCTGGGCCCATGGTATCTAAAAGACCATCTAAAGCTCCCATGATTGACACTTCTGCTCCTCTGGCACAATGGAATTTTCTACAATAAGGATAAAGCTCATCTATGTGGGAGACAAAACTTTCTTGAGGTCTGTCCGAGACTGTGGAATGAACTTTCGCAGACCACCACAAACCTTATCACCTTCTTCTCCAAGTGCTAGGTGCATTTGTTTGACCTTGTCTTCTCTAACATACAAACTCCTCCAAAACAAAACCCAACCCAAACTAAACACTATACTGCACACACAATTCTCCCCCTGGGGAGAGAATGAGAGCGAGAGAATAAACTACATGAGGCAGATGTTAGTCACTTCGCTTAATACGCTACAGGAGGGTGCTTAGATATTATCATGATGAGAGCAGCGTAAGAACCTTTACAGAATAGAATAGAAATGTGTTTCCCAATGTGTGGTGGTGACAATCTGAGGATTGCTGATTTATGTGCTTTTGTACAAATCTCTGTATTATTATTTCTTTTCTCATTGTCATAGAACAGATGGGAGTTATGTGATTATTTCTGTTTGTACACTTGTGCAAACACTGAAACACACCAGCACATATCCTGACAGACATCTTTGTATCCTGTGAACATATCCTGACAGGCATCTTTATTTCCTGTGGACATATCCCCTGGCTATCTGTTGAACTTTACCCAAAATTTTCTACAGAGCTGTTTCAAATACTGGCCCATAAGCTAACATGCAGGGCAATGTTCCCTGCTCTACATTTCCTCTGCAATCTGGTTTCAGTGCAGCATGGTTGGAAAGGACTGAAATCATTTCCAGTCTTGAAAGCTGCTCTGGGAGTTCTGTGGCATCTACTCAGTACTGTCATCATTCATTGCTGGATTCATGCCCAGCACAGCAGAAATGATTATTAGAATTTCAAAATATTCTAAGCATAGTTCATTAACACATCCTGACAGCATGTTAAGAGGGTTAGGAAAGTCCATTTGGAAGTTAGTTATTTACCTGACCATCGTCCTCAGGAACCAGGGCCTGCTGACAATTGAAGGAACAGCCTCGTCCATGAGAGGATGCGTTTTGATGAAATTTAGAGTATCATCTGGGAACTCATTGGAGGTTATGTACTTTTCTAATGATACAGAGCCAGCACAGCAACCTGGCCTAAATGAAACAAGGGGGGAAAGTACTTATTTAGTGCCTGGGGGCAAATCTTCTAAGTGAATTGCTTTTCTAAGCATCTGGCACTAGGCAAGAATTTGCCAAAGGTTCTGTGCTGAACAATTCAGAATGCCACCAAATGAAGTACTGTTAGATTTCCTTTGGGCCTGCTGAGATCTTAGTGGGAGTCCAGGACTCTGTTGTGCCTATCTCAGGAATACTTTGATTTATTGCCACCCTAACAAGCAGATCATGACGTTTTAAATACATGAGTCTGCAGTCCATCCACCCACATGGAGTCTAATAAATGTACAGACTTATTTGGCAAAATACTGTACATGGATAAGGCACTCTCCCGGTTTTAACTGGCCCCATTACTGTGGCGCTTTCTCATGGAATAAGTGTACTCTATTTAATTTACAAGGGGAAAGTTGGTTTTTTACAGTGTGAAATAAAATGTTCAAAATACAGCCCAGTGGGGGGTGGGAGAACCCAGCATCAATGTGAACACCTTATTTACTGTGGTTTCACTTTGTTTCTGACAAGCATGAGAACTCCAGTGTGGCAGAATGACAGTATCCTGCAATATCCTGAACAAACCTCATTGAATAAAGATTCATTTTAGTGAATTAAGTTAAACCTTTTTGAAGTAGATTTAATATCTTTGGGGTCCATTGTATTACAATTGCAACTGTTTACATGTTACTGTAGGATTGTATGTAATTTTTCTAGGGACTTGACTAATATAAATGTTAGGAACTTCAAATAACTTCTTTGGGAGAATATGTGTGAAGTGGGTTTCCTAGTAGATAGTTGGGAGGCCATTGGCAGCTATGCCCTGGAAAAAGACCCATTGTCTCCTAATTATCTACTCCTGGAAACCCCAGATCAAAGACCCCTGTATAAAGGATGGACTAAACTTTTCATGACTATGCTTGTTCTGAGCTGAAGCTGTGATCAACTTAAACATAAGAACGGCCATACTGGGTCAGACCAAAGGTCCATCTAGACCAGTATCCTTTCTTCTGACTGTGGCTAATGCCAGGTGCTTCAGAGGGAATGAACAGAACAGGTAATCATCAAGTGATCTATCCCATCACCCATTACCCGCTTCTGACAAACAGAGGCTAGGGACACCATCCCTGCCCATCCTGGCTCATAGCCATTGATGGACCTATCCTCCATGAATTTATCTAGTTCTTTTTTGAACCCTGTTATAGTCTTGGCCTTTACAACATCTTCTGGCAAAGAGTTCCACAGACTAACTGTGCATTGTGTGAAGAAATACTTCCTTTTGTTTGTTTTAAACCTGCTGCCTATTAATTTCATTTGGTGACCCCTGGTTCTTGTGTTGAGAGGAGTAAATAACACTTCCTTATTTACTTTTTCCACACCAGTCATGATTTTATAGACCTTTATCACTCTGGTTCTCAGACATCTGTGCTGGTGACCCCTTTCACATAGCAAGCCTCTGAGTGCGACCCCCCCCTTATAAATTAAAAACACTTTTAAATATATTTAACACCATTATAAATGCTGGAGACAAAGCGGGGTTTGAGGTAGAGACTAACACCTCGTGACCCCGCATGTAATAATTTCATGACCCCCTGAGGGGTCCCGACCCCCAGTTTGAGAACCCCTGCTCTATCAGATCTCTCCTTAGTCATCTCTTTTCAAGCTGAAAAGTTCCAGTCTTATTAATCTCTCCTCATATGGAAGCCGTTCCATACCCCTAGTCATTTTTGTTGCCCTTTTCTGAACCTTTTCCAAATCCAATACATCTTTTTTGAGATGGGGTGACCACATCTGCATCTGAAACCACAAGGAATCTCTGGGGTGAAGGTATGAAGGACTGCTCCTACCACAGCCCATGTTAAAGTTGGGGTGAAACCTGGTAAGATTATTAGCATGAGTGTAGATTCTTTTATTGTTTTAATGTTTTTAATGCAGTGCTTTTTCCTTACGAATAAAATAGGTCTGCATAGGAAGTGCTGGGTGATAACTCATAACTGTTGGCAATTACATGGCATGCTGTCTCTGAGAGGAGAAGCAAGCAGGCCTGTTCAGACAGACTGTGTTTTGCTGGGAAAATCACAGTATAATCCTGGAACTGGGCAGCCCGGAAATACCCTGGTCAGGAGGGAGGGAGACACATGGCTCCACCCAAGAGAGGTAACTTCTAGGGAGCTGAAAGCCTGAGAGTGGGTGCCGTTGCTGTGCCATAGAGAGGAATACAGGTGTAATTGCCCTGAACTGTGACTGTAGTACCCAGTACTGTAGGTATGAGTAAGGCTAAGATTTAGTCATGGGTATTTTTAGTAAGAGACATGGACAAGTCACGGGCATTAAACAAAAAATCCATACAAAAAAAGTCCATGACTTTTACTATATAAATACCCGACTAAACCTTAGCAGCTCCTGGGGTTCCAGGCGCTGCTGCTCTGTGGGGCCCCTAGGACATCGCTGCTGCAGGGGCCCACCGATGGCTAGCCCCTGCACTGGCCTCAGGGGCTGACTGCCCCCAGCAACCCCTGCTCCGAGGTCCCAGGGACCGCTGCTCAGGTGCTCCCAGGGGCTGTCCCCGGGACAGTAGACATAACATATACATGATGGCATTTCAAAGTTCCTGTCCAGGGAACAACTTACAAATAAAGCTGAAGACAGATACACTTAGGCCTAATGAAGAAATTGAAATGCTAGGTTCAGTAAGTCTCTAAAACATAATGGGCCAAATTCAGACTTGGTGTAACTGGGTGCAATGGAAGTCTTTTGGATCAAATTAAATGATGGATTTGGGACCAGATTCTACTAATGGTTACAGTGGTATAACTCTATTGACATAAATGGAATTATTCCAGATTTACACCAGTATACCATTAAGTGGAATCTGGCTCTGAGTGTGATGGGTGTAGGTGGCAAGGTAGTGTAACTTGCACTGAACTGGTATTTAATGGGTCTACAAAATGAGTGCAATGAACATGTCTAAGGGAGTGGAAGGGAAATGGACATAAGGGAAACAATTAATAGGTGCTATTAGATAAAGCAGATCCCCTTTTTTATCTTACACCCTCTAGTTAGTTGCTTTTTCTTCTTCCGCCTTATTTCCTCCTACTTGGCACATTAAGTTATATTTGTTATGTTACCCCCAAATGGCAAATTGGTGCCATTCATTTCCCGACAACGTGTAACTTATACCATCTTAAGCAACCCCTGATTTTGATCTAATGGGTATGATCCTGATCTGACCTGTATTAAAGCTGATTTCAATGGACTACTACTGATACACCACCATAACTTAGATCAGAATCAGGCTGAATTCCTATTTCAGTTAAAATATGCATTTCCCATTACATCTGTATCTCACATTGCTGCTCAAGCTGTCTAACATGTTGTATTGTGTGCACCAAGACACAATCCATTACTACACAGCATATGAATGCATACCTGGGTTTGGGCACTCGCTCATCAGGAACTGGTGTCCACGTAGAATCTGGAGACTTTTGTTCTTTGAATCTCCCAGTAAATACATTGGCAATGTCAAGCATGTCATAGGCACAGACTGCAGAGCCAGGGATGCTGCAACGTGACATTTCCCAGAAATTGTTACTCATTATGCAGTTATGCATAAAATTTTGACTGAAAAACATGCTGCATAGAAGTTTTCCTGTCACAGGCTACTTAGTCCTGAACTTTATAACCTCCGGGTATTGACAGTAAAAGGCTGCCCCATGCAAAAGTTTGAAATGTACCAATGGGTAGTCAGTTTCAAAAGCCTCTAAAGAAAGAACGAATTTCAGTAATCTTGAAGAGGGAAAAGAATCTGGGAAACTCTGCTTGCCATTGGTGATGTATGAAGAGTAACAGGCTATTCATTTAGCGCCCAGTACTTGGAAAGCCAAGTTCCTGTAATTCATAATACACTCTCAGTACTGATTCTCACAGTTCTTGCTGTGCCCCCAAAATACAATCTAGAGATAATTCAGAAATTGGAGCTGATGCATCTCTCTGTGCTGAAGGATCCCATTAAGACTGAGAGTTGAACAGTATCACAACATCCTTTCAGGTTCAGATCTCCATCAGGTTTTCCTGTACATTTCTAACTGACTTCCTATACACAGTTAACTCAATCAACTGTAAAGAGTTTGCAGAAACAAACACAGTGTTGCTTATAGCCACTAAAAATTTCAATTAGGATTTTGATTATTTGCATGTAACCGGATAGTAACCATGTCCAAATATAATTACATTCTTATATAAATACTATTGGAAGGACTTAGAGGTTTCCCTTGGTCAATGACTTTAAGTTATGAATTATTCATTTATCTACCTTTTATTGTTTACACATGAACTCTTGCATTTGCGTCTGACTTCCGCTGCTTGATTTTGATCAGATAAATACTGAGCACCAGCTGGCCAAGATTTGTAATCAGGCTTTTGGCTAGTGGACTATAATACACCACAGAAGACACCTTGTTCCTTGGCCTTTGAAAGTGGGAACAAAACTATGGGGGGATACCACAAGACTTAGAAGGGAACGTAAATTGATATGAAAATAGTTTTATAAATATTAATGAGAGTTTGTCATTTTAATTTCAAAATGCAACATCCAGAGGGCTAGTAAATGAAACAGAAATAGGGGAACCTCACTAGCCCTGTTTGAAACAAAGGGAGGTGGTTAGCTCTCCAAAGGCTGGGCTGTCCCATGGAAGGAGACCTAGTGCAAAGGTTGCTAATGTGAGTCCACATTCTGAAACATTTTAAAGAGAGAGAGAGCCAAGTTCATCTTGGTGTAACTTTGATGGAGTTATACCAGGGTGACTTTGGTCCTGAGAGTCTAACTGAGGGTGCCAGAAGTATCTAGGGCTCAATCCTGAAAGGTGAAGAGCAATTCCTGCACGTGCTGAGCACCTTCAAGTCCCATTGGAGATGGAGGAGTTCAGCACTTTATAAGATTAAGCCCCTAATGAAGGGCGAAAAGCAATTTAACAGCAGGAGGTTTGGTATGGAGAACAAAAACCACCTGCAGAGTTCAACTCCACACACCCTGCATAGTGAAGAGATCCCCGTGGAAGTGAATATGGGCAGGCCAAAGGTCTAGCTATTGAGGATCGCAGCAGGTGGATCCACTTAGCACAGTGCGGGAACAGCAAGCCATATCCAATATTCCCCATAACCCAGTAGGAGCTGGACCCAGACCCATGGCCTACTTCTAGGCAGGGATTGATGACTCCCTTCTTACTAGCCCCTTCTAGTTCCTGTGAACAAAGACATTTTACAAGGCCCTGCTCAATGGATCAGAAATTAGCTTTAGCCACTCCATGCATAAACCTGTTGTTGCAGTGTCTCCAGCCGCAATGTATATCCTTCCATCCCCTGCAAAAAAGACTTTGCCCACAGGAATAATACTTCACATATTATATGATGGTTTCCACGTCTTAAATTCTCATAGATTATTTCCCAGAGCCCTCCAAGCCTCCCCAACATGCTATAAAATCTCCAGGGCCCAGTGGTGGGCGGGGCTTGGGACTCTGGGCTTCAGCTGCTGGGCTGGGGGGACGGGAGGACTCAGAGCTTCTGCCCTGCAGCAGGGTAGTGGGTCTAGGGGCTTCTGCCCTGCAGGGTGGCAGGGCTCCGGGCTTCAGCTGCGAGGAGGTGGGTCTCGGGGCTGACGGTTGCAGTAGTAGACATCTTAATGATTACTAACAGCACAGCATGGAAAACCCTGGAAAACTTTCAATTTAGAGGCAATTCTGATGATATAGCCCACTTTCTGGTGCATTCTTTTGATTTTTTATTAATTATTATTTTATTTAGGTGATTTGCATGAAAACAGAATCATCTGCTCCTGGTGCTTAGTTTTTATTTGAAGTCATGTCCTGCATTTGTGGCATAATCATTCCACAGCAGCTACTCTAATTTTGTTGTCAGAAGCAGTAATTATACATTGGAGGCCTGCGCTTGCTCCCATTTGAAATCAGTGGGAGTTTTGTCATTGACCTCAGAGGGGTCACCCTTTGACTCTAGGTGGGAAATGTACGGCAAGAGCAGATGAACTCCAGCAATAAAGTTCATGTTGCAGCCCCAGTGTCTCTTGTAATATAGAACAGGGGAAAAGAAACAGACCCTCTGGGGCCCTGCAGGAATTTTTCTTTAATTAGAACATTTTTTAACTTTTCCTGAGACCTCAGTAATTAGATGCAGTTACATGTTTTAATAACTTTCCAAGCAGCATGTTATAATATACACTGGTAACAAATTCTAAACAGATGTCATGGAAAGCCTTTATATGCTGAACTATAAAATGCAGGTGTTAGAACAACGGGTCCCATTATTATTTATTGTTTGTGTTGTGGCAGTGCCATTACCAAGAACAGACCTCTATTGTGCTAGGTTCTGTACAAACACAGGAAGGCATGTCTATACACAGAGGGGATCCTGCATTCATGAAATGGGAGAGTTCCCCTCACTTGGCATGCCCACTGTTTTCCTCTCAGAATCCCTTTAATGGAGCATCATGGGGTTACAGCTCCATTGGCTTAGAAGGGACAGGAAAGTGGCAAGCTAGATCTGGAGTCTTCCAGTTTCTCCCCTACAAACTCATGGTGAGAGCTACAGCGATTAACACAAGATGAGGATGTGTTAACTTCCACTACTATCCTGTCCACACTTTGGAGCCCTTTTCTGTGGATGTGTGGGCAGCCAGGTCAAGACCTTAAGAGATCAGCTGTTCCAGAAGACAGACTGCCAGGGGCTAGCAGGAGTTGGTGGGGTAAGGCGGCAGGGTGGAGGCAAGGGACATCTGTATGTATCTTGAAGAACCCAGGGCTTCTTCTAGGGATCTGGGAGGGGCAAACCACACTCTGCCAATAGAAGAATGAGTAGGAAACTCTGCAAGTTGGACATTGCAGAGTTTTCTGTCCCCTATCTAAAATGATTCCAGCATAAAGGACAATGTGCCTTTTATGGCATAAAGGACAATGTGCCATGATTTAAAACTCATCTCAAGCATCAGTCATATAATGTAATAAACAATACTAGAGTATTTAAAATTGGAAAAATGGGTGCCCATATGTGCATGCTAAATAAAACTTATATTTTAATAGCTACTGCTTCTTGTAGCTTTAAAGTGTAAGAAGAAACTGGAATGAAAAGGCAAAACACACGGTACGTATTTAGCACAAACCAAAAAGCTACTGCATTGGTTACCTGTTATAAGGGGTGGAGAAGGTTGCCAAGACAATATCATGGCCATTGATATGGATAACATCCGTAACAGCCTGCAGTATGTTAAAGTAGAAGTGTGAATCGCCAGGAACTGAGCAGTTCAGGCGAGCCTTGAGAAAGGAAGTCCACTGTTTTTCCAGAACTCTCTGGGATCCTCCCATGTCATTCTTGCAAACCTGAGCCACTCTTGGGAAAACTACCTGCAGTGAAGGAAAAAAATAGAGAAAATGAAATATTTCTTTGATCAGAGAAACTTTCTTAAAAAAAAAAATAGAAATGACACAGCGAGGTGCTTAATTTAATCCCATGTTTCCATAATCTGTGACAAATAACAAACAGAGGAAAATTCAGCTTTGGAAGAGTGTGCTATAAAAGATAAGGCTGAGGCATTTAATACCCAGCCATAAATCCTCCAGGAGATCAGTTCTCAGCCCATATAAACTCATTTCCATACAGACTGCTTAGCTTTCTATTTCCCCAAACAAAAGCACTTTATATTCACAATCCCTGCAACCCACGCTGCCAGCCTCTGGGTCTTGTATCTTCAGCACTCAAAACTATGCAAACCTCGCTGGGCTTGTATTCATACCCTGCACCTTTGTGACCCTTGTCAGCTTTTCTGTCTGCTTAGTTGGAAGTCTATTGTGGAAATATCAAAAAATTTTATTCAGTAAGTGTTCAATTGTTCTTTACAATAAGGCAAAGAACAAAATTCCTCCCTTGTTTACTTAGTGCTCCTGACTCTCATCTCCTAAATATAGCTGCCTCTTTAAAGTATAAATTTTAACTATTATCTGATACGATGAATTAAATGAATTTGCCATTTACTTTGCAGAGTTAGGAAAATAAAAGAGCTTCCAGCACATATTGCCACCATCACATTGTGTATCCAGACAGTGCAATGTTTCACTTCAACCAACCTTTTGGCTCGAGCAGTAGGATCCTCTCAAAACGATGACCTTGTCATTGTGATTTATGGTTCTCATTTCAAGGTCATTCCTAACAGCACTGGTCCAAGAGCAGTTTTTTCTGAATATTACAAAGAATCGAAGGCAATTCTCTTACCTTTCCCATACTGTTGTACTCCACTGCTATTTCCCGAAAGAAGAAGTAGATGTAGTCGCCATAATCTACCGCTTGGACAAAGTATGGCTCTGTAAACAGACAACACATTCTGTCTATGTGTACACCATATATAAAATAAAAATGAATCAAAGGCACAGATAAGAGCAAAACATATCATTGCATACCCAAAGAGACAAACTTTTTTGGAGGGGGACAGAGCTCTGTTTTCAGCCCTTTCACCCAGACCATGGCTTATCAGACAGGAAACAATTCATTTTGGATGGATATAGTGGCTGAAGGCAACTCTGTGGAGAACCAGTGCAAGGCAATTACGCACTTACATGCATGCCACTGAAATTACCCCCCTTTGGATTTCTGCAGGAGAATTAGGAAAGGTGAAGATAGTGACACTTTCAAATATGGGCATGGGTAGCTGGTGCAAGGGTAGATCCTTATGGCCAAAACCTCACACGTGGAGAGAATAGCAAACCATGCAATCTGCTGTTCCCTAGTGTTAGTGATAGCAGTAGCACATATGGACTAGCTCCATGGGTACCTGGTATTAACACACATATACACACACACACACACACACACACACACTGGGCTAATGGTTTCTTCCCTCAACCCCATTCTGTTTCAGCATTTTTGCATGCAAGCCAAGCCCTTATACCTGAGCTTGGCTCACTGTCTCACTGCCATTCATGATGCGTTTGTGAGGGTAAGCAGTAACTTTCTTAACAACGAAGGTATTTACAAATTGCCTAATTCACCGGCAAAGCCATACAGCACCTAAAATGAAGGCTTTGTGTCATATCCCCAGAATGGTATTTATATCGATGAATCATAATGTTGCAGAACAAATTCTCTGTATCTCATAAAACCCTGATTGTTACCTACCACAATCCTAGGAAAGGAGTTGGTTCAGGCACAGCCCAAAAACATTGGTCTCCTCTCCCAGCTCTGAAAATTTCATCTTTTTACACAATAGCTATGAAATGAAAGATTCAGGCTTGGAAAGTTGGATGTAATGTATTTTACTGTGGTGGTACTTGTAGTTTCTTTTAGTATCCAGTAACGGGGAGGGTAGGTGGGAAGGGAAGAAGGGGAAGGAAGGAAGGAAATCAGAGTAGGTAAAAGATGTAATTTAGTTTCTTCTATCTGACAGAAAACATTGATGAAATGAAACTGCAGCGAGGTCTGTCAGCAATCCAAGACTCTCATCAGAGATGCAGCTCCCTTTTTTTTCTCGTTTGTGTACTCACCTTTTAACCATTTTGAGTCATGTTTGACTGTCCGCAGGGTTGGGCTGTCTCCAAGGCTCCGGTAAATGACTGCATCTATTGCAAGGAAGTCAGTCACTGTGGCAGAATACAGCTTTCCCTCTTGGGGAGTGGGAAAGAAAAAGAAAAAAAATGGGAGGAAAGAGAAATAATGTAATTATTTTCCTTCATCAATCAAATGAGATGGGACAAATGAAATCATCTCAATCTCTTTGGAATGAAAATTCTGAGTGGGTAACTGGAATCACAGGCAGACTGAAATGTTCCTCATTTTAAAAATGAAATGGCAATTTCAGAAGGATGCACTGGAAACAGGGCATTCCCAGAAAATGTCCTCTGTTTTACTAGATTAGATAAATTGGGACTGGAATGCCCGGCTTCATTGTAGACACCACTACCACAATACCATAGGTAATCTAATGTGACTGGAACAATGGCTGGAAAAGATGGGGTTGTTATCCACAGATCCCAGCAAAATAAATGGATATGAGGGAGACCAAGAGAACTGCTAGTTTTTAAACAAGTTTGTCAAACTATGTACTTCTGGAGAGCATTGTTCCTTGATTTTGTTATGTTAGCTAATTGACACTTAGTATTTCTTTTTTTTTTGTCTTTAATGTGCAAAAAGCTCCGCTCCTTTAAGAGTTCTAGCACAAAAATTATCAGTGTATGGCATGGCAAAGCAAATATATAACTGTGAAGAGACTGATGAAGGCTCTCTATCCTTTTAGATATCTGATCTATGCTTAGGCATCTTTACCTCTTAAAGAGCATAAGAGGAGGAAAGCTAAGAATGTGCTGTAAATAGGGCACAGCAAGGACAAGAGAGTAAGGCAAAACATCACAAGGAAAGCACTGACAAAGTTTAATTTGATAGTAATTGCAAAATCTGGTCATTGTACCATAGGGCTATTTTAGGTTATAAGAAATGTCTTTCACCCATGATAATTCACAGTAACACAAACAAAAGAACATTATGCAGCTCCAATAACTCAAATCTCAGTTGTGTCTAAATGAAGTGGGTATGGGGTGCACCCACCTCATTGGGAGCTATAATGGGTATTAAGCTAGAACTTATCCACGCTGGATATATGATAAAGTGGGTGCCCCCTTGTTTAGAGGTTTCTGAACCCTTTTGGCCTATACCTCTGCTTATTTCCAGCTAACAGCAGCAGACAGCATTTCATTTCCCTTCAAGGTTTAAAAAACAGATCAAATCTTTTCATTACCAGGGCAGTAATCTTACTTCTGTACCACGCAACTCCTATCAGATTTTGGCTGTTTAAAAATAGGTCTACTTTCTTAGGCGAAAATAAATAAGTGTTTTAAAAGCAGACACTAAAACCAATAAAAAGGCTGAACTTTTCAGCTGTGGATGTCAGAGCTCAACATTAATATAATCACTCTCCTTCCTGCCACATCCCAGTAGGTCTTGTGACAATCACACTTCACATACACTAGCTACAATAGCTGCAAGAAGAGTCATATACACATAAGCACATCCTACAGATTAAAGTCAGCTGGGCTAGCTCCCTAAACTGCTGGTTACTACAAAAGCTTTTCCCAGGGGATCAGACTTTATAACCTATCAAACATAGAATGCTTTTACTAAAGCCGGGCGAGTTTACTTGATCCATTCTGTAACAATTTATTTGACAAACTTTACCTCTTATACTGAAAGGCAACAGTCCTGATACACAGAACCTCATTAGTCAATTGACTAATTTGTGATAACTTGCACTGTATCTTGCTCCTAGGAACATATCTAAAATGAGGGTACTGTAAGAATGTGTGATATGTGCCTATGACATGGGAATGGCAGCTAATATACAGCAGCTACTTATATAATACACTTATATTAGTGGATGCTGTTTCTTTAAAACCCTCTTCCTCTGGAAGCATTTAACTGCTTTTGGATTAAAAAAGAGAAGTCAGTAAAAAGAAGGTCACTCCCCAACATCCAGAAAAATCCCTCTAGTTTTGTCCTTACTATAATTAATGAACTATTCATTAGTATTTTTAAATTAGATGGCGCCATTAATTTATACTAAGCTGAGTGAGGGCATGCTGCATCCTACTAGAGAATCTCTCCTTTGTAAAAGACACCATGTCAGTTCAGACACTGTAGGTGGTACTATGTCTTTTTGGTTACAGCAATGATCTCCACTTAATAGTGGCTGATCTGTTTATGAACTGCTACACTCTCAAGTGAATTTCTAACATCTTTTCTAACAAATAGTTAGTCATTATTTTCTATGTAATAGCAAGATACCCGCTCAAAAAACAGGAGTAATGTTATCCTAGGTTGCTAACACACTTTACCATCTATGTTACAGCCAAACCTGAGATGTGATCACGAGAGTTCATAATAAATAGAAGTGCAAAAATGAAACAATATAATCAGAAATCTATAAAAGGGAAGAAGTACCAAAATATCATTTTATAACCAATGGCCCAAATTAAAACCATTAATATGCACTCACTTTTTAAATTACTGTGAGAAACAATAGTTAACTGCATTCGGTTACATGCAGCATAAATCATCATTAAAACAAGAGATTTCTCTCCTTCCCCTGCCACAGCTGGGAATGATCTGTCAAGATGTTTCTACTTAAAAAAAAGAGAGCTAGCACTTCTGCTTTCCTTGTTGATGCAGAGGAGTGCACTCACAGATATTTTTAAACATCTCTGAACTGACCTTCATTATGAAGGGTACCTTAGTTTTAACCAAATACAGGACCATAGCCTGCTCCCGCTAAAATCATTATGAGTTTTATCCTTGGCTTTCATAGAAGCGGTCAGTATTTCTGTCTCACACTGATCTGGCGTTATATTATCTCACTTCTTTTACCACGAATCCAGTAAACATGAATCAGGAAACTGAGGCTTTAGACAATGTTGATTATGGTACTGAAGTTAATACAGCAGCTTGTGAAGTTTCCTGCACTAATGATTCTTGTGGCCCCTATTTTGAGACATTATTCACTTATTGCGCCACATTTTAAATGAGACCTGAAGAAGAGCTCCATGTAAGCTCGAAAACTTGTCTCTCTCACTAATAGAAGTTTGTCCAATAAAAGATATTACCTCACCCATCTTGTCTCTCATATTTTAAAAGTGTCATTTTGTATGGGAGGGATATTGTACCATGGCAAGCAGGACTTGGAAGAAGGGAAGGAATGGGTTAGTCTCACTTTTCCTTA
Organism: Trachemys scripta elegans; assembly: GCF_013100865.1. Lineage (NCBI taxonomy): Eukaryota > Metazoa > Chordata > Testudines > Emydidae > Trachemys > Trachemys scripta. The sequence goes on from NC_048303.1 coordinate 69,598,479, forward strand.
TTTACCTGCGAACAGTGCAACATTGGCATGTTTTGCATCATAGGGGCACCTGGCCATTCCACTGAACTCATCTCCTAGGAACTCCAGTGTCTCCATCTGAAGGGGAAAAAAAAGGAATCTCTTCAGAATAAAAAAATGAAACTTATTACCCAGGACAAAAACTATGATACTATTCATTTCATAGCAGGGAAGAAGTTCCTTTTTGTAGCAGTGGTTTTGGCTATGAGTTAAGAACAGTGCAAAATTATAGCATTGCATAAAATCAATCTATGAAAGAGTATCCAATAAGTCAGACATCCTTTAAAGCTTCTCGTTCTTATCCCCATTACATTTTACAAAAGTATTCAGCTGATATTTTCTCTGTACATGGGTTTCCTGTTGAACTGTAATGGGCTATGCGGTCTGTGATTCTGGAAAATATTCAGATGTTATCCTCAAAATGATGCAACAGAAGTACTATTATCCAGAGCAATAGCCTGCAACCCATACAAATGAGAGGAAAAGCACAAGGTAATTTTCTATGTGTGCATTTTTTCTCCCTCTTAAGCTGGGGCGCTATCTGGACTAGTCAAAACTGTGCTATTCTCTTTTCTGATTTGCATGTTGGAAAGTACCACTTTCCAGGTGTTACTGGGCCTGTGTCATATAGCAACCCTCTTACCATCAAGCAAGAATTAATCTGTGCGGTAGTTCTAAAATCTTAGGCTTAAGTATAACCCCTAGGAAATTAATTCACCACCAGGTACAGGTAATTATACAAATAACCAGCTCAACCTCATGCAGAAGTTCAAGGGTTTTTAGTAAACTACACGTAAAGGTGCTGATCCCACATGTTTAAGACTCATATATCGTAGCTGGCAACATTAATCAGTAGTGTAGCCCACAGAGCTAGCTTAGCATTTTATTTTACTTTTCAGTAATGCAAGGAACCTACAGGCCTGTATCCTGTAAGACATTGGTATAAGTAAGTTAGAATAAGTAAAATAGGCCTATGACCCTTAGCATAGATAAAATGGCCTGACAGTTACCCTAGATTTTGGGGAAGTGGGAATAGCTTGCTCAAGAGAGGGAGTTGGTACATAATACCAGGCAAATGCAGGAATACTGAACTGATACTTGGCCTGGATATTTTAGGATACAATTGTTGGCAGATGTCTAACCACCAACTTGCTTGAGCAATAGGTGACGTATATGATAAAGAGGTAAATGGCATTAATATGTTAACCTATAGGATAAATGCACCCCAATATTATGAGGATGAGGAAGTTAGATTTGGACATGGAAGGCTGAGCATCAGAGTGAATATCTGTGAGAGTGCCCAGGTTCTATAATAGGCTAAGCCACCATGTAGCAAGGGCTAGCTTTCCATCCTTTAGCTCTTCATTGTTATCTACCACTGACCTTTGGGTGTTGAGGATTTGGACCATCGGACTCAGTTGGCATGCCAGGGACAGGGCTCGACCTTTGTCTCTCACCCCCAGAGCCCCAAGGAAGGGTTGAGTATAAGAACGTGAGCATATGCAGGGAATGACACCAAAGATATCCCTAATACTGTATTACAGCTATTTGTTTATGTGGTTTGGAGTTTTTTGTCTTTACTGATTGTTTTAATAAAGATAGCAAAGGCTTTGCTTTATCCTCAGTGTGAGTGTCTTTGCCATTCACCCTGAGGTACCCTACAAGATATTGAACTTGTCAGTTTTAATTCTGTGGAGCCTGATTCTGGGACGAGAACACTATTACCTTCCCCCCTCCAGCTCATTCATTAGTATTAATTGGCAATCAATACTATTATTATTAACCATTCAAAAGGATCAGGCTACATCAATAACTTGTATGTTGGGGTAAAATCCTTCTAACATATTTAACTCACTTCAACAGTACACACTGTATAAATCAAATGCAGAGTTCAGAATCATAGACCATGAAAAATAATCCATCTAGCACCATCAAGCTACCCCAATCAACTTTAAGCTCATATGTTATGAAACCTAACTCATTCAATGGATGATTTGTCATCATTTGTTTTCTGTCATGTATCTTTTCTGTCAAGACCTTCTGAACGGAATCAGTTGTGTTTACTCTAGGATGGGAAAGCATTTAAAGTGATGGTGAAAGGAAATGAGCTATGCTCCAGAGGTCCTTCCCTCTGCAAGGAGCACAACATTCCAGGGTCATCTGTACTTTCACTTTACAGTGCTGAGGGATGGCCTTATCTTCAGTTTGGCATATCTCAAGTGCCCCGGTGCCATCTGTAATCCCTGAAATACAGTCAGGAAAGTCAGTGCAGGTGTCAGAGTGACCTTCTGTAGGCCCCAAGAGACATCACCGTGCAGGCTCTCAGAGCATAGCAACAGCTGAGGGAATCAGCATGGGCCATATATCATGGGGAATGAAACATCTGCAGAAAGGATCCTCACATTAGGATGCCAAGAAAATCCGTATTTGTACTAAAAAATAGCTTTCCGGCAAGGGGACTCCTAGGAATTTGTTAGCAGCATTAATTGTACTGAGCACTAAGCAATGACAAACAGAAAACTAAACTTAGGACTGGAAACAGGAAACCTGGCAACATGATGTGGATGGAAGGTTGGGGATAAGGGAAGGGGAAAAAAGAGAGACTTTTTTTAACCAGACCAGTTGTTCTAATTTCAGTACTCCTCATATCAGGTATCTGCACTATATAATTAACACAGAGCTATAGAGAAGACTGTGCTGCTGCTCTGCACATGTGTTGATGTGTTTAGCTCCTTCCAGGCTAAAGCCATTGCAGGAGCTAAACCAGCATGGCAGAGGAAGGATGGTGAGAAGTAGGGTAATACTGTGTATCACCGCTGTAGTTGCTTTCCTGGCAGTTGATATCTTCAGTTTGTTTTCAGGACACTTCTTACAATAATCCTGGATCTGATCCTGTACCTTGAAGTAATGGGAGGTTTGCCATTGACTACTATATGAACAGGAGTAGGCTTTTTTATCAGTAGTAACTGAATCTTCTTCCTCTCCAAAGAAAGGTTAGAAATGCACCTTGTGACAAAGGCAGATTCTAAAAGAGTGCACTGCTCTTAGGCTCAATACTAAGGCCCTGATCTAACTCTCATTAAAGCAATTGGAAAACTCCTATTGATTTCAGTGGGGTCTGGATCAGGACCTAAAACCCTACTCCTCAGACAATAGACAAAGGTTGAATAAATGGCTTTGCATGAATGCAGAAACACTGGCACACAATTGGGCTGAGGGAAGGAATCTTCAGCTCTAACATGTGGTTTATTAGCAGGGCAGATGGGCAGTTGTTTAGTGCAGCCTGCTCCTAATCTCTATATGATGTTTTGACCTTGTAGATACCCCATTTCTTTTCCCCCTCTGCATTTCCCTGTAGCAGTCTACTGCTGAAATCACTTTCACAGAATGAAGAAGTGTGTAGAGTCCTGCACAGGTTCCCTACTAATTGGGTCCCCAAATACCAATGCAGCAAAAAAATGCATAGTTTCCACTATGCTAAGCCCCTAAGTGTCTAGGCTAGTATCTTTGGGATTGGGCACAACACAACAGCCAGATTCAAAATGGTTTATGGATGAGAAATCCTCAGCCTCAGGCCTGTACTTTGAGATGCGTCAGAAGTAAACTTTTTACTTAAGAAAGTTCAGGGTACTAGCCCATGTTTTTGCAGTGAGCTGTAAGTTATTGTTCAAGACAACTGAGAAGGATAAGATCAAGTAGCAATATACTTTTATGTGTAGAGGTTGCAAAGAGGTGTCTATATCAATCCAGGCAAATCGTAGAAACCCAATGAAGATTCCACATATAGAATGCTGAAGAAGTCAAACAAGTGAGGATAAACTATGTAATGTTGAATGATACATTTTATGCTGCCAACCACACAGTCAAAATAAATTGTTAAATTTCTCAGCACACAGCTGCAATCTCCTAAACATAACACCTACCTTATAGTTCCTGCAAGAAGGGTTGAAGGCATTTGTTCCACAGATAAACAAGGTATCATCATTTCGTTTCAGGAGGACTTTAATAAAATTATGACACTCATCCTGAAGAAAAATAATAAAAAGTATTTTACACAATATATTACAAATGTTTGGCTTTATTCTTGTGCCATGATCTTTCATTGTCAGGGCTAAAATGAAGCTGGCTAGTAGCCACTGTGACATTCTGGGCTTTAGTTTCACAATTTTTTAACTGACAGTGAACAAGACAATGAATTTTCATTCCATTTGTTTCAACACAGTTGCTAGGAACTGAGGACATTTTATTTACATTACAGTTCAGACTTCATTATTGTTCATGAATTTTGTTTGAACTTTGTTGCTTTAATCAAAACTGAGGACCTTTCGGATATATTGCTGTAATACAATAGTAACACTAATTTATTCAGTGCAGTACACTAACGTAAAACTGATGGAAATCAGGTCCAGAAACTCTGGGCCCGATTGTGAGCTGACTAATGTTAGTCAGTGTTTGCACTAGTGTAAAATTGGGGTGAGATCAGAATAAGTTCATCTGCATCTAGAAACACACACTTTGTATTATGGCTTTTTATGAGCTCTTCAGTTAACTCCCAATGGAGAATGGACAATAGTGTTTAGCTATAGGAGGCAGCATTAAGCAATGTCAGTACACTTAGCACTGTGTCCATAATTCCCACTGCTTCTAAGTATTTCATGATGTTACTGCAGCTGCTGTCGTAATGTTTCATCACATTAAAAGCAAACTATTTTTGCAAATTAAAGACTTCAGTAAGTTGATGGAAAAAGCAATTACTAGCAAAGAAGTGAATGGCATGATCCATTCCACATCACAGAGAGCAGTCTGAGATAATAGTTAAGAAACTAAACTAAAGTGGCAGCTGCAGGAGAAATGAAAATTGCCTACCTTATGTTTTCCCTTCATTCTGCATGTGTCTACATCAGCCTGTCTAGATTTCCATGTCAGTTTCTGCAAGGATCAAGAAAGAAATCAATTAGAGCCCAGAGGTTGTTGCATTTGATTTCAGAAGTAAGAGTTCCCTAGGGGAGACTAGCTGCTGAACATATATTTATTGAAAGCTTTCTGCACCCTTTCTCCATGATTAATTCACCATAACAATGAAAGATCAGTGATGTAGAACATTCACTTAATTTTCTGTTGGGTTTCTAGTTTAATGAATAGATAGCATCTCACCTTCTAAAGCCTGCAAACATGTGAACTTAGTAATTTGCCAATTTTTAAAAATATATGCACTTTTAAAAAAGACTTTTCTCATCATTTCTTTTAATTTGATGTTGTTTTGCAAAGCAAATTGTTGCAAATGGACTATAAACTCATTAGTTATCAAGCCAAAGCATACGCATTGGCACAGTCCAGTTCAGATGAGCAAAGAAATCCAATTCAGGTTATTCTCCTTACTTCACATTAGCTAATAGGCTCAGAGATCCTCTAGCTATCGAAGTACAGAGACAGGTTTTATTTTCTAACATTGTTTCCCTGGAACAGTTATAGGTAAATCCCATATTGGATTTTCATTCCTCTATGAACCGGAATCTAGATACACCACGTTATGAAGTTACGTTAAACTTGCCAAGTAGCTGAATTATAGTTATAGAGTTTAAGGCCAAAAGGGACCACCAAATCATTTAATCTGACTACTTGTATATCACAGGCCACCAATACCACCCAGGACCTGCACGCTAACCCAACAACTGAAATTAAAGCAAAGTATTTTTGACTAGATATTAGACTTATGTGCCAGAGGCAGAGAATGGGAGGTGCACCGATGCCTGAGGCCCCTGACAGGGCAGGGAATTAAGTGTGATTCACCTGGGTGATCCCTGCAGGTTGCCCACACCTTCCACTGTGAGGAAGGCAAAAAAGATCATGGACAATCTGACCTGGGGGAAAATTCCTTCCCGACCCCACATATTGCCATCAGTTAGGCCCTGGATTGAGTGTATTAGCTTTGAATAATTATAGTAAAACTTCATTAAGAAGTCCCTAGCTTAAAATACGAACACCTTTATAACAATAATCATGGCTTTGACCTGACAGCTCCATTTAATGAATTGAGTTAGTACTCATTCATTAACAGTCCTTCACTAAAACATTTTTCATGGATGTAAGCATGAGCGGCGGGTATAATAGGCTGGGGAAGGCTGTAGTTCCCGAAACAGCCCATGTGGCCTTGCCCATGCTCCACCCCGAGGTCCCTCCCTGCTTGCCCTTCCCCCTTGATGGGAGCTCTGGGCTTCAGCGGGGGAAGGAGGGTGGGAGGGGTGGGGCCTCAGGCAGATGGGGTGGGCTGGGCAGGGGGCTAGCCTCCCCGAGCCCGGGATTCACCCACTGCCTATGGATGTAACACTAGTTTTTCTTTTCTCTGCTGCTCTATGACCTCATTTTAATATGAGTATCATGTCATAAACTCATATATGGCATCATTCATGGATTTAACATGCCCATTTTTCCTTTCCTGAGGTGAAATTCACCCCGGTGTTCTATGAATACCATATATTGCATATAGGGTATGCCATGTGCCGATTAGTATGACGAAAGTGGTGGGAGGTCATTTCTAGAAACATTCACACAATAAAGAGGAGAGCAATGCAAGAAAAACTATTCCCATTTTGGATATAATTTCCCGTGAATGTAATGTGGTTTTTCTTACAACACTTTATAGCATGATGTTATAAGAAGATTTTATTTACTGCATACTGGCATGACTGACTAAAAAATGTGTATATGAAAATATATTAGACTTTGCCTTTTATGATGAGATTTTTAGTATTCTTAATTGGTATAGTATATCAATTATAGAAAGCTACATAATATCAATGAATAGATGTTTGATGGATTCCAGGGAGCTCAGTGTATTTCGGTACTGGCTGCTTATCAAGCTAGCTAAATCGCTTAGAAGAAATTCACAGAGGTCATGACTGCTATTCCAGCTTTCCCCATATATGACTAGCAATTCCACCTTACTTGACTAATACAATTTTTACAGCAATGCTGGAAAGCTGTTTGAAACAATGCCCACTTCCTATTTACTCTCTGTTCTTTCTAGTGCCTTTAGTTTCAGGATGATAAAAAGCTACTTACTTTGCTAAAATAAATTTCTTCTGTCTGTGATGTGTCCATATCAACAGTATAAATATGGTCCCTGTAAACAAAGGTAAATCAATGCAAAGTCAAAAACACTGGTCAGTTTATTTTATACAATAAAAAAAAAAGAACAGACATGATACAAGAAAACACTACTGATTGCTTGGTCTGCTTCTTCTGAGAATGCACCACTGTACATAAACTGCTTTGCTTTTTCAATTAGAAGAGAAATTCTAAAAAGCTAACTCAAGATTCTTCCCAGTATCTTATTTGTATGAATGAGATTTAAAAAAGGGGGCTAGTTCCTCATCTCTGGGGTCTGGTGGGCAGATGTTTTTGTGCATCTTTATATCAACTGCAATCCTATTTAGGCAACCTTTACCAGCTTCCTGGGATGGCATTCAGTATGCCATTCATAGTCATCTGAGGTTAATGCTTTTTTTTTTTTTTTTAAGTTATACCTCCAACCTCAGCCATAATGATTTGATTGACAATATGGAAGGGAAAAAATTGACAGCAACAAAATTGGTCTTCTCTTCACACACTGATGGCCAAATTAAACTCTAAAATTCATCCTCAGAAGAAGTTTAAATCTCGCCTGTGCTCACCTTCCTGTTTTGCTGAAAACCTGGGTTTCTCTACAATTAGCTACCAATCTTCCCTGAGCAAGGGGAAACAGACTCAGAAAGTCAGGTGAGGGGATATTTTTAAGCAGTCCCCTTCTGTGTGAGTGGATCACAGAGACATTTTTGACTGGGGCACAGAATTAAAAAAGAAAACAAAACACCTGAAAGAGCCACACCAAATTGGGCAGGAGGGGTGAAAAACACCCAACATCTAATTTTTCCTTGAAATAACAATGACTTTTTTAAAAATGCAGGAAGTCTTGTGGCTAGAAAACGATTCATAGCTTTAAAAGGGGGTTATATCGGAGTCTGTTGAAAGTAGGATACAGATTGTTTCCATTTTAGAAGCCTCTGTTGTCAAGATTAGCTTCATTTTATCAAGTTTGAGAGAAACAATATTAGCTTCTAACTAAAGCAGACAGAAAACACTCTTTGCTGTAAGATGAAAATAAGCAACACTTCTCTCACATGGAGAAAAGGGGCAGCATTGTTAATAGAAATTGGCTTTAAAAAAAAAAATCTGTCTGCCACTGCAGTTGAGGCAGTTTGTTTTGTAAGATGCCAAACTGAGGAGGTGTTTTTCTCCCTCAGTCTTCAATACAAACCAGAACTATCATTTACTTTCAAGATGGGTTTAATGCCTTATTATTTCCTTGACTTTACCAGCGGAGCTATGGTCATGGTCAGTGTCAGAATAAAATTATATATTAGCATATCAGCTTTTAAGACAGCAATGTTACTTTTGATATATATATATATATATATATATATATATCATAGTTGCAGTTGGGGCTACCACATAAAATTAGAAACCAAGAATCTGAATTGTAAATTGACTGATTATTATGCATTGGCAACACCTGAAAAAGTGTTCTGATTGGCCCCCTTCTGGCACAACTCTTTACATTAATTATCATTTTAGTGCTGTGGATTTCTTTTTAAAAAGAAAAACTAGCAACAACAAAAACCCGGTAAAAATAAATGGGTGAAATTCAGAAAGAGGCTTGTGTTACTTAGCATCACTCACACCGTGGCCCTTCTGAGCGACTTAAGTGAGTAAGCGACTTACTTTCTGGCTTGCCAAAGTGTCATAGGAGAATTCAGACACCAAGTTATGGAATTATGTCAATGAAATCTGATTTCAGGATAACTAAAACCATTTCCGCAGGCTGTATCTAACGCACAGTTGCCCACAGTGTTGGCAAAAATTAAAAGAACTGTCTAGTGAAAGGCATTATAGATACTAACGGACTGTTTTGCCCTCTCTGCCCCAATACTGCCTACGGGCTGTGGTATGTGTACAGTTCTCTGCTAATTAAGTTATTCTAACACAAACTGACTTAATCCTAGTGCTTCTGTTTTCCCACCTCATCAGCAGAACTGAATTTTGTTGCCATGGTATAATCTTGTGGAGGCAGGGAATTTAAATAATGCTGCTGGCTGTGCATGACCCTTGGCCACTCAGTGCAATGTCTGAAATGTGTAACTGCACTCTGGTACTGCAGAGGCTCAATGAACCATTCTGTGCATACATATGGGAGGTGACAGATCATGGGAGCAAAAGCAACCACCAAACAAGTCAGCAGGAAGAGATGACACAGTGAACTTCAGGAAAGGTGTGTGCAAACCTGCACCCTCTGAGGGAAGAAGAAAATGCTGCTATTCTGTTACATATCCAGAGGGACAGCTCAGGGGCAACATTTCAGAAAAACTCAGCTGGGGGTAAGAGATGGGAAAAGTTGTGACAGCACAAAACATAATTTATGACTGTATTGTACCCTGTAAAGTTGGGGGAGGGGCAAAAAGTGGAAGATATTCTGGAGCATACAGGCCTAGGAAAAGTCTGAAAGGAGCAAACTAAGGTCTGGAGGGGCAACTGCCCTACTTGTCCCATAGCAAATGATGCCCCTGGGAAAGATGCTCAGCTGATGTAAATTGGTGTACTGCTCTAGCCTCATTGATTTCAGTGAAGCTATGAGGACTTACATCAGCTGAATATCCAGCCCATAATTTGCACTGAAATCTTTCAAAACCCACAAAAAGTGTTTAATAATAGTTAGTACAAAATTCTTATATACATCCCCATATCCTATTTGACAAAACAGGCAATTGACAAACAGATTTTGTTGTATACCAGACATCCAGTAGTAAACGGTTAGCTGTCTCTGAAATTAGTTTGTCCTTTTTTCCAGGGGAATTAACTGCAAAGTGAACAGTGAGCACTGGATTTTCTTAAAAACCTCTATGTTTAATCATTTGTTTTCATTGGTTTTCAGATAATTGGGTACAAATGTAAACTTAGTATCACTATATTTAGACACCCAGAAAACAACTTAAAAGAAGCATCTGATATGGTAGCTAAGGGATTTATGCTAAATACAGATTCAATTAATCCTGTTATGAAGCTCTTTGATAAACACTTTTGATTGTGTTCCCATTTGCTTCAGTCTCTCAGTTTATTGCCACCATTAGCGTTACAGATATAAACTTTCACTCACTCTAATTATGGAAAGATCACTCATTTTTAAAAGTTTATCACTTGAAGATAAAAATGACCTTTTGAATTTTAATTTTTATCACATAGGCTTCTCAATCTAGCAGGGATTTTTTCCCAGTAACATTCTGAGGAGGAAAATAATCTACTTAACAGTTTTTTAGTTACTGGAACAAAGAAAAGTTTAAGAAGATTTTTTGTGCTTGTGTAAATAAAAATGGATTACGTCTTTCTGTTCTTTTTGCAGGTCATTTGTCCCCAATAATGTCGAAGCACTTCTCTATTTGAATATAATATAATAAAATATTTTATATATACACATTCACACACACTCATACACAATTATGGTATATTACACATACACAGACTAAGGAGCCAATACTTTTTAAACATGAACTGTAATTTGTGAATTGTAATTTGCCATCACGAAAAGTTCAGATTCTTTTTCAAACTGTAGCATCAGTGTGCAGCGGAGGCATGTAGCTTGCTGATTACAAGTTAATATTTGCATCAACATTTTAGTCTGGGAACAATGTTTGGATATTTTAATCCACCAAGCAGATTCACATTTCTAATTCTAATTGTCACATTGCAAATAACCTGCCAATTTAAAAAAAAAAAAACATACACAAAAATAAGGCAATTCCCCCATGAAAAATTACATTACGGAGTAAATCCTGCCCTCCCTCTGGCTCCCCCACATGCATGTAACCACACAGGTACTATGTTTTCATGGGAAGGCGAAGAGTGGAGCACTCTCCCTGAGAGACTCTGCACAATCTCTGTGTCATTGAGCCAAGTTCCACACTTGTTCTTTGAAGAATAATTGAAGGCGAAGTTGTTCGGTGGGAGGCATGGACAGTGGTTGCATGCATAACATGGATCCTGTTGCCCAAAATACTACATGGGGCAGCATAAATCACATCCATTGCGCCCATCCCAAACCTATAGTAGAAACTGTCACCTGTTTGGGCAGTGTAGGAGGTGCTATAGCAATGCTATAGAAGCTGAAGCTAAGGATTCTAGTCCTCTGCCTGTGAGGTACAACCATCTATTTATTTGGGCTGCTCTTTCCCAGCAGTTGGCCTCTAATGAAAATTAAAGGCTAGCCTGGTTATCTAGTCCTTTATTGAGTGCAACAGACTGCAATGCAGAATATCTGAGTTTGAGACTTGATAATCTTTTAATGCCTTGTGGACAGGAATTGGGAATGTTACAGAAGCATGGCGTGCAATACTTTGTAATAGGCTGGAGCACGCATGAGGATCAGCACAATGATGTATGGGAAAGGTCGGAGGAAAGGGTAAGGGGGGAAAATAGACAAAATGGCCTTGTTTTGAAAATATATGGTCTTAACTTAAAACACTACTCCCTACTCTGCCATAACTCTAAGACTGTGCATCCTTTTCTAGGGACTGCTGGCCTTGGAGAGTACTTGCTAAGGAAAGGAAAGATCATAGGAAACCAGCAGAGAACTGTGGACCCAAAATCTCCAGGACATGTGAGAAATGCAAGCCTATATATGAAGAGTTTGTCAGAAACTGAGCTTTGCAGTGAAATCTTCAGATTCCTCCAATGTCTAGGCATAATGAGAAGCAACTTGAAAGTGCAGTTACGGTGTAAAAATGGCACCTTCTTACTCAACAATTCTGTTCCTTGGCATATCAATCAATCCATCAATCAATGACTCTAACCCATCTGCTCCCTGAATATTTTCTTTGTGTGCCAATCAGCAGGGTATTTAGGTACCATTCTGTGACATTTATGTAATAACAATAAGTTTTGACCTCCTGTTAGCATTGGAAAGCCAAAAACATATGGGAGAATGAGTATTTACATATAATATGCACCAGGTCTGCAGCTGTTAAAAATTGGTATAGTTCCAATGAAATTGTAAGAGATATGCCAATTTACACCGACTAAGGAGCTGGCTTTATAAGCCTTCTCATACAAATGCATGTGTTTGTGTATATAAAAATATAACTGTCTAGCAAAAAGCTGCAGAAAAGACATTTAATTAACCTCATGGAGTACATCAAAAGAAAAGCAGTAAACATTTCTTCTGCCTTTTTTTTTTTGGTTTTACTATAAAATATGCTTAGAACATTAAACTTTAATTACTCTTATTCAAATATGTACTTATGCACACAGTGGATCATTTGTGTTTGTTCTCCAAAATATGTAATTAATTGTGTGCTCAAACAAAATCACAAACACCTTTAAGGAAATAATAATTCTGTCTCTATCCTCCAAGTCCTTGTGAGTCCCTTCAACTTCCGTTGGCTTTAATGGGGGCTGCAGATGGCCAGCACCCCCAGAAGCTGCTCAGCGCCTTGCAGGATTGAGCCCAAGATGACAAACTAATGTAGCTTTTAAGACGTATCACAGATAGACTATAAAGACCAATGTGTGTGATAAAATCCTAAAATAAATGTCTGGCAGAGATAAACTCAGAATATCAATTTTTTTCTAGGAGTAGCAAGAAGGGAATTAGGAAAACACTACAGACCTAGCAGCAATGTAGAGGGTTCTGTTCATTATCATGATCAGCTGGATGTCCAGCCTGTGCCTTTGTGTGGCGTTCCGTCCTGGCTTGTGCCCCACAAACACCGGATACTGTTTTGTATCTGTGAGAAGGGAAAGGGATTGGGAGAAAGAAAGCAAAAAGACACAGAGACACTCACATTATGAAATCATGTTAACATGGAATATCCCATCACCAAACCCACTGCCAAAATCTATAATTCCTGCTCTTACGATCTCTCCCCACCATACAGCCTGGGGTACTGAAGTAATAGCACAGTGGATTGCATAGCTCATCAAGGTTATAATCTTCGTTTGCAATTGTCAAGGAGAAAGCCATTATGTTTTTAGAAATGAAAAACTGTGATTTCTGAGAGCATAAAACTGCTCTGAGAGTTCTTGGCATAAAGGTACTTAGCACTTCCACACAGTTTTCCTTTCATCCCCTGCAGTGTTTTAAATGCTGGATGCTGCCTGCCAAAGTTTATCTTTCAGGACAAAGCTATTTTATGGTACAGTATACAGTGGCTTTCAATCTGTGGTCCATGGACATCCGGAGGCCCGCAGACTATGTCTAAAGGATCTGTGAAAGGTTGTCATTACCTTAGTACAGTGGTTTTCAATCTGTGATCCATGGACCCCGGCGGGTCCGCAGACTATGTCTAAGATTTCCAAAGGGGGCCGCATCTCCATTTGAAATTTTTTAGGGGTCCACAAATAAGAGAGTCAAACCCACTATTTTATAGTAACTTACCTGTCACTGCAATGGCTATGCTGGCTAGTGGTTAGAGCTAAGGACTTGGCATTACTAGGTATAAAATTGCCAGCTTCACAGGTTTCCTATAGGATTGGGCTGCTAGTGCAGGGCAGCTGTATTTTTTCTAGAAGCTGTGGGTAGCCATTAATTGTCCTTAATTTATTTATTTATTTAACCTGACTGTTTTTGGTTGTATTTATTTATTTTTGGCAACCTGTCTGATACATCAGTTTTCCTAGCAGCCAGATGATAATGCTGATTGGAAGTCTGTACCAGTAGCCACTCAGCCTTTTCCCCAACTCTGACAGTCAGTGAGAGCACTTATTCATTATATTCCAGAGCTCTCGTTGCTGGGAAGTCAACATGCACTGATGGGATCTATATACAATCTGTATGTAGATCCTATAATAGACACCCAGAAAACATTTCTGACAGAGTTTCTGTCTGTCTGATGCATTTGCAATGCATGTCTCTAGATGTAAGAGCCAGTCAACTAAGCAGCTCCCAGGAAAGCAATCAGAAAGACGCCCAGAAAACAGAAAGAAAACGAGACTATGAGTAGGAGCAGCATCAGAAGGCAGAAATCCTGCACATTCACATAATGCAGTTAACTGGCATCTAATCAAGCATTAAGCCCTTTCTCCCGAAATCTGTTTGCTCCAAACAAACAGCGCTACCTTGGAGGGGGGTAGTGGTATTATTGTAGATATTCTGCTTTAATTTTCTCGGTGAACTCTCTTTCGGAGGGTCTTTGGTACTAATCTTGGTTGAGCTACTGACTCACTGCATAGGCTTGGGCAAATCACTGTGTCTTAGTTAGCCCAGTTGTAAAATTTGGTACAAACAGGAACTTCCCTGCAATCCAGATGCTGCATCTGAGCAGACCATTTCTGGGTAAATAAATTAACCAAACTCACAGAGGATTGAGGTTCAGAAGGTTAATCTTCCTGACCAAGATTTACTTGAGAAGTACTAATTTTTAACATTCCAGCTTTCCTTTCCTCTGTCCAACACTGCTTCCTTTGTAACTGACTGCCCTTGTGTGAACGGAGGCCTGTATGTTTGTAGCCATTTGACATTCATAACATAGAAATAGAAGTTTCACATATTTTTCTCTGCAGAGGGGTTAAGATTGCTGACTTGCCATTCCTTAATCACACTTTTACAAATGCAGGTGCCAATCCTGACAAGTGCTGATCACCAGGGCTAGATTCACAAGGGGGATTTAGTTGTTGCAGTGTCTAACTTCGAGGTGCCCTGACACCTAGTGGAATTCACAGCCCCAAGTGAGGCGCCAAGGCTTCCTATATAATATGTGGGGAGAGTTAGGCACCTAAAAATGGGATTCACAGAAGCCAGCAAGCTGAGCAGTCTGCCAGCTAAGCTAGCCAGTAGCAGGGATGAAAGGAGGCCAGTGTGGGCTGGTACGGCATACCGTTAAGAAGTGGCCACTGGTACCAGCCCGTATGCAGCTAACGTTAAAGTACGACTGCGGCAGCACTTTAACATTGCTGCACCTTTTGTCCCCCATCCCGTCAGCAGGGCAAAAGGGGCAGCTGCTCTGGAGCTAGCAATTTAAAAGAGCCCAGGGCTCCCTACCACCGCCGCTGCTACTGGGTAGCATGGGCCAGGCAGCATGGATGGGCTGGCTGGGGGAGGCTGACCCACAGCCCTGCCCCTTCTGCCCGAGGCCGGGGCCCCATATCGATAAGTGCTTAATGTAACTTTCACCCCTGGCCTGTAGGAAATGCTGAGGAGAGAGGCCTAAGCCCTACCCCTCAAAAGGAGTTAGGTGCCTAAGTCTGGGCCAAGGGAAATGCTTATCCCCCCTCAGGATTCATGGCTGTGAACCCTCTCATGGACTTGGGTACCTAAGTCAGGTCAGCCCTTTCCCAAGAAAAACTGAGTTGCAGATGGTATCTCACCCTCTTATTCAATAGTTCAGGGGTTAGAGCATTCATCTTAGAGAAGGGAGACGTTGGTTCAAATCAGACAGAGGGGAATTTGAATACAGTTCTCGCACTTTCCAGGAGAGTGCCCTAACCACTGGGTATTCTGGGGTGGGTCTCTCTCAGTCTCTCCTGTTGACACTGTTCCATTTTGTATAAACTAATTAAAAACTCCTGGGCCAGAGAGAGTGGTAATGACTCTATAGCCTGGAAGGCATTCACCTGGGAGGGGGGAGACTCAAGTGCAAGTCTCTACACTAATGAATATTGAATTATTTATACAAAGTGGAATAGCTCCAACAAGAGAGAGAGCCCAGAAATTACAGCACTCACTTGCGAGAAGGAGCTCTGTGTTCAAATCCCTGTTTCTTGTCTGGGCTATTTGTATGCCTAATGGATCGGGCCATACAGGCGGGGAGGATGCCTACTTTGTAAACTCACTGGGGCACAGGTGTGAATTGGATACCAAGGTGCTGGACAGTGTAAGATTTCGTGGCATAAATTTATGCACCTCATAAATTTCACAAAGGAAACTTCGATGCCTAGGTAGCTCCAGAATTACGGTGGGCATTGTGTGAATGCCAATGGCACCTGCTTGTTGTACTTAGGCTACTAAAGGGGCTGTGAGATGCCTAAGTCCCCCTTGTGAATTTAGCCCCCAGAAGGCTTTTCTGGAATAATTGTGATTGAACTGTGATAACCATGATAAAGAGGAACTTGGTAATAATACTGAGGGTCTGAGCTAGGTCGTCAAATGCAGTGCATGCTTTCTCACCTAGTCCAGCCAGGCCATCTTGATCCTGACTTGCAGCACCCTGTGCTAGCCTAGTCTCAGAGAGAGTCCCCATTAAAGCAGGATAGAAAATGGAGAATATTTGTTGCAAAAATTTAGCCTTTTCATCAAAATGTTTTTGTCAGAATCTTACAAACAGTTTTACTGCCCAAAATGCCAAATGGTAAAGTGGGACAAAGATTCATCAAAGGCTGAGCAAACAAGTCTGGTTATTTGTGTAGTTCTAGAAAAATCATTTCAATGGTATTTCCTCAACACAGCTACATTAGTGAGCTACACCTGATATATGGACTTGGTTGGTTCTCCAGAACTTTGCTTCTGGGGAGTCAGGTAAAAAAACTCTCTGTTCATAAAAAACAAGCTTTCTTCATTTGTTGTTGGGTAGAATGGGAAACTGTGGCCTGACTGCACTGCAGGAACTCCCGTTTGAAGAGTATTCTAGGTTATGGTTTTGGAGGAGCAAGCAGCTCATCAGTTCTGAAAACCCAAGTCAGGGCAGAAGTGTTCTGCTCCAGTTTTATCATCTGGGAATGTAATCTGGCTGATCTGAAGAGCCATCAAGAAATAAAAAACATTGTTCATTTCAGATCAGCTAAAACTGTGTAATTTTGAAGTTCAGCGATCAATACATTCCTTCTTGGAACTTGGGGGAGGAAAAAAAGCACCAGGCCTTTCATACTTACAGTTGCCATGCGAAATACTGATTGGCTCAGAATCTTCTGGGAAACCAGCCCCAGCAAAGTGTAGCAGTGTGAAATATAGCAGCAAGGCTTCTGACCTCATAGTAGTTCAGCGGGGAGACTTTACTTCTTCACTTCACCCTGTAGAAAACAAACAAGGGCATAAGAGCTTCCTGTCCATTCTGTTTTAACTACTGCACACAGAAAGTAGGGTTTGAATGGTGAACAGATAACAAAGGGGATTCTCACTATAAAGTAACACATAAGTGTAATTTTTAAAAGAGTCTGCCCTGCTGGGCCACTTTTCTTTCATTCCTCAAGCCCGTATCAGTCACACCTGCAACTTGGCTTTGAACAGATTTAAATATGCTGTGAGCTACCTGTGAATTTTCTGTCTCAGCTGATTGGCCCCAATAAAGAAACTTTGTCCTCTGAGTCAATCGACAGCTGACAAGAGTTTTTAGGGAAATACTCCATCTGCTGTTTCTTTAGGTAGGTTTACATAATTAGATGATGACACTGGCAATAAATAAAAACCACACTACATTATTTAGGTTAAAAAAAGTGATTAAAGGTTATACTGGAAGACTGATTCATACCCTGCAGAGTTGTGAATCAAACACAGAAACACAGACAGTTTGATGGAGCACACTGAACATGTCATTGGGCTTTACCATAAAAATATGTACCCATAAATTTAAGTACCATAAAACCAACACTCCAACTTGCAATAAAATAAAGGTGAATAGAACTGTCTAACATCAGGGTTTTTTCCCTCATGTTGCATCAATGCATTCGCTCATTGACATTCCATGTGCTAAATAAATAAATAAATCCCCAAATCTTGGAGATAAAAAGAACAAAAGGTGCCTGTGCATACAGTGAAAGAAAACATCATAATACAGTAAATAGCTCATAACTCCCAGGCAAATTTCACAGAGGTGCTGATCTGCAGGGGAAATCAGTCTAAAAGTGGGGTTTTCTTTTCAGCCCTTCCAGGGTTTTAAACCTTTGATGCTGCGTGCCAAAGATTATCTTTCTGAACAAAGCTATTTTACAGCAGTCTGTCAATCATTCAAGATTTATGTGCAGAAAGTCAAACTTTGTAACCTAGATAGTCTTTGAAAGTTACTTTGGCAAATAAAGTGCTAACTTGCCCTTTTGCAACACTATTTAATATTAGATACCTATGTCTCCTTTTTCCATGCCAAAAAAAGCATTAACAAGTTCTGAGTGTTGCATTTTTACTTGCAATTTCACAGACACAGCTGGTTCCCAATCATTTATTCAATTGGAAACGTCACACTAATTAATTTGCCTTTTCTAATATGTGCTTTGAAATAAAATCCCAGCTCCTATAACTGAACTTCAGATGGAAACTCTGTTGAAGGGCATTGTGATCCCTCGGGGCTATAACTAGATGATTTATTATACTCCATGTTTGCCTATTATTGTTCACACACACACACACACACACACACAGACTTGAAAACTTGGCTGCTTCTGTATTTTTATTAACCAAAGTTTGAACCCATGGAAAATAAACTCTGATGTGAGCCACTCTGTGATTAACTAACTGACTCCTCGACTGCCACATAGCGTTAAAAGAATGGCAAAGGTACAACAGCAAGAGTAAGTAAAACATAAAACAGAAACTGGCTGGCTATTATATTTTACACGAGGAAACATATGGGGAGAGCATAATGCACAGGAGTCTCGAGAGAAACAGTTCTGTCTGGCATTAGGCTAGTGGCCACCTGTGACTACTGAGACAACTGTGCCTCCCCATAGCTACTTTATTTTCTCCCTTCCCACATTTGTCTCATTAATCACCTGTTTCCTAGTGTCTAAATTGTGAGCTCTCTGGGGCAGGGACTATCTCCATGTTATTTTTTGTATAGTGCCTAATATAATAATCCTTGTTTGAGGTCCTTAGGTGCTACCACAACAGAAATAACAAATAAGAAGGAGAATACTCAAAACCACAGATTCCTCGGGGTTTGCATTCAAGGAAGGATTTAAAAAGGAAAAAAAGAATTAAGGGGCTGATTTTCGTCCCTCTTACAAGCCTTTTGAAATACAGTTTTGCCTTTACCTTTAAAGACTCATTTTTCATATTCGGTATGAAGCGCCTGTTTTGTTTCTACAAGTGCATTGCAAGGTGACAAAACAAAGTATACTGCTTTACTATATCAACAAATTTCAATTCCTTCCTTCTTGCAAATGCTTTGGTCAAATGCAAAGCTCTTTTCTGAAGTACAGGAGAGGAACAGTCATTTATCTAGAAGAAATTTAACAAGCAATTCAGTTTCTCAATTTAAATCCTTTCCACCCACAATATCAGTCTGCAGGCTGATAATTCAAATTTAACATGGCTTACAGTGGGACTGCAACAGAAGAATAGCTGCTTTATGTTACTCCCTATCAGCACATCATCAGCTAGCTAACAATATATGTATTATATGTGGAAAAGCATTAAGGCAGCGTTGATAAATCTTGCCCATTCCACTTTAGAGCTTTAAAAACTTTATTCAGGAGAGGTTGTGATATATCACTCCCTTCTTCTCACTCAACTTTCTGAACCGTCCCATGTAAACATGTAGACAAGAGGGTCTCCAGTCAGATTAATTACCTCTGTTATACTACCGGTCATTTTAAGTATAGTTTAACAGACAGGATTTTTTTCTTCACATGAACACAAAGAGAAGACTAAGGAGTTTTCAGTTCTGCCATCTAACAGCTTAATAGTGCAAAGCTGTTTCTACACACAAAGGCCTGAGTCTGCAAAAAGAAGTGAGGCGTTGTGATGCTCCGTGTCATAATGCCTAACTTTTATGCATCCGAAGAAGTGGGCTGAAGTCCACGAAAGCTTATGCTCTAATAAATTTGTTAGTCTCTAAGGTGCCACAAGTACTCCTGTTCTTCTTTTTGCGGATACAGACTAACACGGCTGTTACTCTGAAACTTAACTTTTTTAGGTGTCTAGAGAATCACTGTGATTCACAAAGCCTCAGTTAGGCACCAAAGCTCCTATCAAATGAATAGGCATCTTATACTGTGATTCACAAAAGCCAGCATGCTATGCAGGGAGCCACCTAAACTAGCCAATGGGAGATGCCAACGACAGGAATGTGTACTAAGCCCCACTCATGTCTCAGAGATAAGTGTCTAAGTGCAGGCCGCAGGGAGGCCCTATCGCTCTTTGCAATGCCCAGATGCAAACCCTCTCTTGGCATTAGGTGCCTACACCATTTTAACAAGAAGCTGGGAGGAGGAGGTGCTTCTCCCATAGTTTTTAGCCCAGTGGTTAGGGATGTGGGAGAGCCCCTGATTCAATTCCCCCTTCCTCTGAGGGGAGAAGGCATTTACCACCTCTCAGATGAGTGTTCTAACCATTGGGCAATAGGATATTTGGAGGTGGGAGCAGGGTGTCCCTCAGTCTCTCCTGTTGAAGCTGCTGCACTCTAGATAACTAATTGAAGAGTCATTGGAGCATGGGGACCTGATTTTCTGTCTCCCACCTCCCAGCTGCATGCTCTGACGACCTAGCCTAAGTTCCCGCTAAGCTGTGCAGGCTGTCAAGGGCTGTGCAGGCGGGAGAGGCACCTTGTCCCTGGCCCTGGCCCCAGAGCTGCCCCAGTGGGGAGAGGCGCTCTCCCCCGGCCCTGGGCTGTTGTAGGGAGAGAGGGCTGGGGGGAGTCCTCTCTCCCCACTGCAGCCCTGGGGCAGCCTCCACCCCAAACCCCTCATTCCTGGTCCCACCCCAGAGCCAGCACCGCCAGTCAGAACCCTCACCGCCAACACCCAACATTCTACCCCAGCCCTGAGCCCCCTCCCACACTCCAAACCCCTCGGCCCCACCCCCAGCCACACATCACCTCCATATTGGTGCACATAACAAAATTCATTCCGCACATGGGTGTAGAAAATTGGAGGGAATATCATTGCACTTGGTTATAGAGTCATGTTCATGCTTGCTTGCTTGCTTGCACTCTCTGCCCAAAATGTCTCCTTAACTGAGAGGGAGAGCACAAGCATGTGAACGACTCTAGAGGTTTGAGCACTCAAGTGAGAGGTGGAAAACCCAGGATCCAGTCTCCCTGCTCCAATGACTCTTTAAATATTTATGCACAGTGCAAAATTTTCAACAAGAGAAACTAAAGGAGCCCCACATCAAGTGGTTAGAGCAATCACCTAAGAGGTGGTAAATCCCTGTTCAAATCCCTTCTCCCCTCAGGTGAAGGAAGGGACTTGAACTGGGGCACTCCTATATTCCAGGTGAGTTCCCTAACCGCTGAGCTAAATGCTATGAGGGAACACCTCCTCTTTCCCAGGTATTTTGTGAGAACTCATCTGAAGGGCCCAATCCAGTACACATGTTCACAGGGCCCCTACCGGATTTGGCCCTGCACCCAACTTAGGCAGCGGAATGCCTGCATTCCCTGGTTTGTGAATCACTTTTACAGCAGGAGATAGCTGCTCGGGTGCCTATTGGGAGGCATGAGTATGCATGCTCCAAGGCTGAAACATAGGTGTCCACGGATCTTTACTGCAAAAAAGTAGGTGTCATGTGAGTTTAGATGCCTACAGGGTTCAGCGGGAGTTGTGTGCACCGCAGTGTTCCAAAACCTGGACTTTGGCACCTTACTCGTTTAATGAATTCAGGCCAAAATCCTCTGTCATTCTTAAGGATATTTTTATTTGTTTTTAATAAACGTGGAGGCTGATTATGTACCACCCTACACTTTGTGTAGTCATTAGCACCAGTACAAAGTAAGTACAAAACGCTCCCATTCTGATCTGTTAGAACATTATACCCACTCTTCCCTGGGGTAAATGCCTACTGAGCAATGGAGAACTGGGTCCAAGGTGAGTCTATCAGCCAATGTCAGCTTTTTCTGGAAGGTAATTATACTAATTTAATATGAATTTTGGCATCCTTTCTGTGGTGCAAGATTTTTGTCCAGTTTCAGTGACATTTTAGAAAGATGCTTGTTAGAAATAGTTACATTCCTTTCTAATATAAATTCCCTTTTCAGCAAGTCCTCTGCTTTAGTTGGGCTCCTGTGAATGATACAAGTATTTTGACTTACAAGTGTAATGGAACTACTTCCTAAACAAATGTCCTTCCATATGCAGCATGTGATGAAGCACAAGTAGCCAGATGGTGATGCCCAGAGAGTAGAGGTACCATCTCCAAATAACGGCTTTGTAAACATCAAGGTTTAGATCCTCAGCTGGTGTAAATTGGAGTAGCTCCATTGACTTCAATAAAGCTAAGTCCATTCATATCAGCTGAGGCTCTGACTCCAAGAACTTCCATTCCTCCTATTCAAAAAGCACACATTGCTCCAACAGAAAAAGTATTAATTTTGCCAAGTGGGTTTTTGTTCGCTTGGTTTTTTTACTTGTAAACTCTGGAGACACAGCATGATAAATGCTTTAAAGTACTTGAATGAAAGATTCTATATCAATTCACAGCATTATTAGTCATTGAGATAGTGAGGTTTTGCGAAAGGGTATGACTTGCTTTTGAGTTCTGAAGAACACAAACAAGCAGTCTGTTTTCTTGAATTCCTTGGACTAATGCAAGTATACATTGATGCAAGAGGATCTTTCCTTGAACTGTCTTCTTGAAGTTGCCCAGATGTTAGTGAGGAGACTTTTCCTTAGT
Organism: Trachemys scripta elegans; assembly: GCF_013100865.1. Lineage (NCBI taxonomy): Eukaryota > Metazoa > Chordata > Testudines > Emydidae > Trachemys > Trachemys scripta. Next base: position 69,621,058 of record NC_048303.1, read on the forward strand.
AAGTATATATTTCCCCTGTCTTAGTCGTTGTAGTGATTAGTTTAAAGAAATCATATAATCTTTTGTCTCATATGCAAATCTTGAGTCCGCTATGGGAGAAAATAGGGAAATGTTGTCTCAGATTGTACTCCTGGGGGCTAGAGTACAGCACAGCATGGCACTGATCTTGATAAGGGTATTGAGGTGCTACTTCAAGGTGCTATTTCAATACAAATAAATAAATAAAGTTTCTATAGCTATTAGTCTCTAATTTATACATTGGGAAAAACCAAATTATTGGCCTCAAGGAGTATTTGAAGATAAGGAGGTAAATAGTGTCCCTGGCTCAATATGGCTTGTGATATAAGGAGAATGGTTTGATTTTTTGAGCCAAATGCAATATATAACTTCTAGAAACCATGACTCTCGGAGCCAAAGAGAAAGACACCAGCATGACATCAGCCTTCTGCTGTCTGATCTTTTTTAGTGTTTAGTGAGTGATGGTTCAAGGCAAAAATGCATGCAGAATAACCGTTTGGCTAAGGAAATGAATATATTGCTACTGCCATAATATCCTATTACCTTGTGAGTGTGTCTGGACTGTATAAGAAGGGTTTGCTTAGTCTGTACATATTACAAATAAAATGTAAAAATGAAGTGCCAATTTCCTGATAGATTCTGTGATAACTTAAGACCAGTTTGAAGCCTGAGAACAGAGGGATAGTTTCTGTTAAATCAGTAGCAGCTGCAAATATATTTGCAGAAGAGTATGGTGCTTAGCCCTTAAGAGCTACAATCTTCCATGTCAGAGAAACACCGATTTAACTTTGCCGCTCAGCTGTACCCTCAGTTAATCAGGTGTAATTCCAAGTAAAGTCAGAATACAGAACAATGCCAGGGTTTTTCTGTGGGTCTCCAATCATGACCAGTCTTGCATAGCTTTTGCTGGATTCACACATATCATAAACCTACTTTAAATCAAGACTGGATGTCTTTCCAAAAGATATGCTGTAATTCAACCCACAAACTATTGGGCTCAATGCAGGGATTACTTGGTGAAATCCAGTGGTCTGTGTTAGGCAGGAAGTGAGACTAAATGACCTTAATGAGCATAACAATCTATGACTCTATTAATAAGAAGAATATGTATTGTGACAGACGCAGACCAGTGGGGTACAGCAGTCTGGTAGAGGGCAAATATACTGGTCACTGGATGAGTAGTTTTCTGTTCCCTGAGTGACCAGAGCAGGGGCTGCACTAGAGTAATCAGGAACCTGCTAGAACTAGTTAAGGCAGGCAGGCTAATTAGGACACCTGGAGCCAATTAAGAAGAAGCTTCTAGAATCAATTAAGGCAAGCTAATCAGGGCACCTGCGTTTTAAAAAGGAGCTCACCCCAGTTTGTGGTGGGACTGTGAGGAGCTGGGAGCAAAAGGCACAAGGAGCTGAGAGGGTGTGCTGCTGGAGGGCTGAGGAGCACAAGTGTTATCAGACATCAGGAGGAAGGTGTTTGGAGGAGGCCATGGGGAAGTAGCCCAGGGAGTTGTAGCTGTCATGCAGCTGTTACAGGAGGCACTATAGACAGCTGCACTCCACTGGGCCCTGGGCTGGAACCCAGGAGTTCCCCCCCAAACCTCCCAATTGACCTGGACTGTGGGTCCTCCCAGAGGGGAAGGTCTCTGGGCTGTTCCCCAACCCACATGGTAAATCTCTGGCAAGAAAATTTGCCAATAAGCGCAGGACCCACCAAGATAGAGGAGGAACGTTGTCACAGTATATATTTGTACAAATTAAAGGTGACAAGCTACCTTCCTGCAAACAAGTCTTAGGCTTGGTCTACACTACCCCCCTAATTCGAACTAAGGTACGCAACTTCAGCTACGTGAATAACGTAGCTGAAGTTCGAAGTACCTTAGTTCGAATTAGTTCGAACTTACCTTGGTCCACACTCGGCAGGCAGGCTCCCCCGTCGACTCCGCGGTACTCCTCTCGGCGAGCTGGAGTACCGCAGTCGACGGCGAGCACTTCCGGGTTCGACTTATCACGTCCAGACTAGACGCGATAAGTCGAACCCAGAAGTTCGATTTCCAGCCGTCGAACTACCGGGTAAGTGTAGCCAAGGCCTAAGAAATCTAAGAGGTCAAGTCATACCTTCCCTCCAGGGAACAGAATTTGAACCACTGCATGAGGAAAGGAGACATAGCCAGTAAAACCAGCAGTATCCATGGAGCCACAATCCAAGGGGATCCCCATAAATATCTGGAGAACAGGCACTCTCATCACATTCAGGGGCCCAGCAAACATGAAAAATAATGAAGGGATGGGAGGAGGAATTAGACAACTTAAAAACATGTAAAAAGTTCTAAAAGGCAGGTTCATCTGAATTTGTTTATTCATCTCTAGGCAGAAAATTTTGAAAAGTGACTTAGGAACCTAAGTCCCCTTTTCAAAAGTGATTTAGACACTTGGAGCCTAACTCTCATTGAAAGTGTGTCCCTTGCTCTATATAAGGAGAGTGCTTCCTAGTGGTAAAATTTCCCACTCTATCACAGGCTTGCTACGTGTTGATGGGCAATTCACTTATGCCCCCCTGTCTCCAGCTGGAGAAACCTTTGGCAATCCTTTGAAAAGGCACTATTATAAATTCAGAGTATCATTATTATTATTGTTTACTACTTTTTAAAGTCACAGTTCCTAGACAGAGAAAGACATGGCTCTATATAAGCCAGAAAAAGAGGCTAGAAATAAAACAGCAATAACAGGAATGTAGCTTGTGAACCACAGTCCCTGTGAAAGAAGGAAAGCTAGGCAGGTGCAAGCAGCTAAGGGAGGTGTCCAGGGGAACATGCTATTGCTATATGTGATTTTTGGGTAGCGGTTTTGTTTTGTAACAATTAGATCTATCACCCAGGTACCACTCTCAGGTGTGGCTGAGTGTGGCAGTGAAAAAGATCACACAAAGGGTCCTGATGACCACTGGGGAATGGAATGGTGCCACAGGCAGCAGACAAAAAGGAATAAACAGAAGCAATGAAAGCTCAAGGGTGCTTGCAGAGCTCAACAAGCACTACAATGCAGATGACACAGTGGTAATCATCAGGAAACCGCTTTGAGTGCCAGACATTAGCAGTGAACTGGCACACAGCAAGATGATGTCTGGGATGGCCAATTCATTTTTCCTGTGATGATAATCAGTCACCTGAGTGCGAGTGGCTGTAACTACTCATGCCAGGTTCCTCTTCCTCCATAGCTACTAACCATCAACATCTCTCTGTGATCCACTGTGCATCCATCATTCATCTTTCCCTATCTTGTCCTGCTCCTGTTGTCTCTACAGCTGCCCATCTGATTCCTGTGGCCAAACATGTCTCAAACACTCCAGGTATCTGGCCAGTAAAAGAGAACCACTGATTATTACTAGGGGGCAGAGAATGGCACATGGTCCAGGTTTGTGCAGAGAGGCCCATATCCCTCCCACTTTCCATTGAGTATGCCCTGTATTAATTGTAAGTTCCTTGGGGCAAGTCTGACCATTTTGTAGGTGTTTCTATAGTGCCTGGTACAATGGCTTCCTTGTCTATGATCTGACTACTTAGGTGCTACCACAATTAATAAATAAATAAAATGTGCACATAAATTCAATGCACATCAATTATGCACACCCAAAGCGCTCCTTACACATAGGGGGAATATATGGGCATCCTGTGATATATGCACTTTACTACCATTTTAATTGGATTTAGCATTGCTTACTCATTTCCCTGCTGCAGGCTACATCCCAGATATAACGATTGGGCCCGGGGGATATACAAGGGTGGAACATAAGATATATTTTTCCTTATATAGCAAGTGACAGCATACACCTTTATTGAAGAGAGTAATAAAAATCTACCAAACAAGTATAACCAGATACTATTTAATCATCTATTCAAGGATCTATGCAACTTTCCAGTAAAGCTAGGGCAAACTTAAGGCTAAAATCAAGTTTCAAATCAAAATGCAAATATTTCTCAAAAATGTTTCAAGAGGATTTGGTTTTATTGTAGCATGCTGATGTTTGTGTAAATGTAAGTACTAGTCTGCAGTTTTACACAGGCAATAAATCATACACTGCAATGTCAGTTCTGTGTGTCATATCACTACCCCCTGATTCAGTGACTGAGAAGATGAACAGATTTGGAAAACCCCCAGTAAGAACCAATGAACCTCTTCCTAAAGAAGGTGTCATTTCAGTAGGTAATACTGGCAACCTATCTTGTATAGATCATCATTACTGATCACCCCAGAATAGTACAAACGGAAAATGTGAAGAACAAATGAAAGCTTTAATAGGAAGAACCTTCCATTGACCTGAGTGACACAGTTCCAGTGACTTCAGCTTTAATAGGATGCTGTTGTTCAGAGAGGGAACAGTCAGATGGAAGATGAACATCTCCCAGATGGAATTAGAAGTATCTCAGGCCTATCGATTCTGGTTGTAACCTTTACTGTAAACAATCTACAGGGACCTCATCAACCACCTGTTCAGTGATATTTGCATTGAAATATGGAGCCAACGCAAATGAGAAAATGGCCACAGTTCCTTGCTAAAGCATCTGCTCCTCTCTACTCTTCTGGTTATCTATTTGTCAGGGAATCAGAGGTACACATTTTAGCGGAATGGATAATGTAATGGCAATAACCTGCTCACACAGCAAAAGACACAATGAATATGTTTGTCTTGATGTTGATGGTGATATTATATCATGCAATATTTCACTTTCTAATAATTGCTCAGTTTTATACTGAAAACAGGCTTGCCAAAACTGTCAAGAAAGGCATTTGTGCTTGGAGAATTATTGCTAGAAACATTTTTCAATTTTATTTTTGGGGCAATAAGCCTGCATTAAAGAACAAAGACAGTGGCCAAATTATTCCTCTTCCTTACCACCAGAAACACACAGCAACAGATCTAACTTTAGAACAGCTTGTTCAGTCATCACAATGATCTCTTTATTATTTTAAATACACCTCATTTGTTTAAGAGATAAAAATAGCTCTATTTGTTGTTTGTGGGCTTCAATAAACCACTGTCAAGATTTTTAACTGATGTAAGAGCTAAACGTAACACTACCTTTTTACAAGAAAGAACACTATCTCTAATATAGTCTTTGCTGTTTAATCACAGCAACCTTAATAGAAAACAGATACACTACCAACAATACCATTAGTCTTCCCGACCCTAACTTTGCCTGGGAAATATCAGTGCTAGTCAATAGACCTTCTATTCTCTCTTTCAGCATATGGAATAAAAATTACACTGTAGCCTGTGACCCACAGGTATAGAGAGAATGAAATGTGTTCTTCCCTTTTTTTATTATCGATAACAACAAAGGTGAAACATGAAACCATATATGTTTTCACAACAGTATTGCCAATTGCCACTGATTAAAAGTTTGACAAAGCCCTGCAGACATCGTCTGAGCTGCTACATGTCTGCAGTAAACATAACATCAGGATCAGGCAGTAATCCTAAAATAATCCCTCTAGTGCATTAAACTCTTCAGGTCAGATTCCCTCAGTTGCTTAGCATATGTCTCCTTTCATTATTATGGGTGCATATTTAAATAGAGTCCAGTCTTTTCTTCAATCTCCTCCCCCATCCAGGAAAACAAAAAGGTAATTTACAGTGGATTTATGTCTGCACAACAGATCAAATCATATGAAGAGCACAGCATTATTCTAGACCAAAATTAGGATCCCACATAACATATCATTGTGTTTTAGAGGGGCTGATTGCTGCTTAACATAATCATAAATAAATATTTTTTATTTTGCATATTTGTTTAAAGTTCAAAACTAAACTCAAGAAATGAAATATTATCTTTTGATTTGTGGTATTTGGCTGCTTTAAGACACTCATTTTATTTGTTTGAAATGGAAATGTCCATCTTTTTTTTAATTTCCCGAAACAGCAGAGAACACATTTAAGTTCAACTGTTGAGTAATCAGAGCACATCTCCTAGCTTTTGTGCAATTACCGATATGTAACGTTGGCCACATTAATGCAATTTACTCAGAAAAAAGAGTCACTAACCTGGCTTGATTTACATTCAGTAGAATAACAACTTTCTACAGTATATGTTTCAAAAGGTACTAATCAACTTTAGCTCAAAAGTGACTGAAGCTCCACAGTCCAAAAAATATGGATCAAGTTTACTGTAACCATCCCACAATGCTAATCAATTTTAAAAATTTAAATCATGGTTTGATTAAACCGATCACTTGTGCCATGCCCCCATGAAAGTGCATTACTTCCACAGCAACAATGGCAACTTTAAGAGAATCCAGTACCCATTATATACCAGAATAGTCTAGTCCAGGATTTAGGCCAAATTTCAAGATCATAGTCTATGAAAGGTTGCTCAATGAAATACAGCAACATTCCACTCAAGCAAGAAGACTTTTATAAATGTACATCACAACTTGTGAAGGAGAATGAGAAGGTAAAGGTAAGACTTTCCCCCAGAAAGCAACCAATTCATAATGAGAATTTATGTATGTCCCTGACAGATAAAAACTGCAGGTAAGCAAAGAGTTCTTGAAGACTTGTGTTTATACATTTATTCCCTTATTTGTTTATGAAATCAATAATCTTTGGTTTCTTTTCACCTTTCAGAATGGCAAGAGGGAGATTGCTGCAAAAATGAGTAACGGCCGAAAAACAGATGTAATCCCTAAGGCAAATTTTAAAGCACCTTGTAGGTAAGCATAAGTTGATGGTGATAACAAAACTGAGAGCACTTACAGCAAGAATGAGACTGGAATGTTGCCTCCACCATTCCACACACACTTTATCTCATGTGCTCACATATCAAGGTAATGGGCATGTAAAATTTAGATAGATTGTCTTGATCTCTATTTGTCTTTAATTATTTCTTTTTACTGGTAATTTGTGGAATCATATACTTTTCAGATCTTTTCATTAGTGTGTATGGCCTTAAAGAAACAAACAAAAACCCTAAAGGATTCTGGACATCTATCTAGTTTTGCTTTTCCAAAAAGGGATGATCCCCAGGCTTGCAGTTACCAATCATACAGTTCATGCAGTCTGCTGGTAATTGCTAGTTGCAAGTGGCAGTCTCTGAGCTCTACTGTGCCTGGATTTATGCCCAGAAAATTACCAAATTATACATCATCTATAATCTTAACAGTTTATGGAGAGGTTGATACAAGAAAAAATCCTACCCTCGAGAATTTTTTTGTGGAAAAAGGATCACTCATGACAACATGGCATATTTTTCATCCATAGCTTAATTTCACCTACTTTGGTAATATGAAAAAAGTCAATGAAAGGAGCCAATAGCTATATTAAATGATCCTACTTCCAGGATGCTCTTAAGACAAACGCTTATTGTCTGCTATACTGGACACAAGGTTAATTACTGTAATCTAATTTATTTTACGAAAATGTTATATGCAGATATCACCAATTAACCCCTAAATATAAAATCACAATTTCTTTAATTAATAGAACATGCACAATCACTCTCATTACCAAGAGACCAGTATCAAGAGGAAATGTGAAATTATCCCATGTGAAGGGATTTGAAAAGCAGGCACAAAACTGAGATACTGATGGTCAGACAAAGAGGTGGTAATTCAGGAAGAGCTCAGACATTGCACCAAAGAGGCACACTACATTTCTATGCAGGCATACATTCAGCACTGGTCTACACTACAAACTTATGTCAGGATAACTACCTCGCTCACGGGTATGGACCTAATCCCTGTAGACAGCACTATGTTGACGGGAGGACTTCTCTCGTTGACATAACTACCACCTCTCGGGAAGGCAGAGTATATCTATGTTGATGAGAAAAGCTCTTCTGTAGGCATAGGTAATGTCTTCACTAAGCACTACAGTGGCACAGCTGCACCGCTGCAGCCCTGTTAATATAGACATGCCCTCACCCATTTACTCTAGAGTACAAGCATCCATATGCATTCGTTCACACCTGTTTCTTGGGGGGTTAAGAATAGTGTAGAAAGGGAGTCAGAGTGACTCTGATAGCTTCCTAAAGTGCAAGTTACAAGAGTAATAATTCTGTTATTATGTACTTTACATCTTTGGAAAGGTTGAGGAAAAGATCCAGTCCAGTGCAGTGAGAGAAAAGGGGTCTACATGAACTGAAATGATGGGTTAGCTTCCTTGTCAACAGGGGAAACCTCTAATCCAGTCTCTGGATAACTAGTAGAACAAAGCAAAGTCATTCTCCTCTCCTGCAAGAAATATTCGCTGCCCTTTCAATAACCTATACATGGTCTTTGCAAAGGAAATAAAGAATGTCACATGGATGAGTCAGCAGTCTGTTTCCAGGTAGCATGCTAGGACAGGCTAAACTATTCAGCCCACCACCATAACAGTAAGACAAAAAGATTTCTATATCATTGATGGTTTCTACAGTTATTTTAGGAATGATTGACTGCACTCGTGTTCCAACAAACAATAATGAGATATACTGGAGAGGAAAAAACTTCAACGGCTCAGACACACAATTAAATCTGATGCTGAAAACATTATTACAAGTATTCTAGCTAATTTTGTAGAGTTAAAAAAATGCATACAGCACCAGACATCGGCACTCTGCCAAACTATGAAATTATACCCACCAACTCACTGCCAGGATAGGTCACTAACTTTAGGGATTGATGTACGTTTGGATCATATACAATTGTTTGGTTTGGCTGTAATTGAAAAGTAGATGACCGGAGAGTTTTCCTCCTCCCCAACCACAAGCTTCGCTCTTCGAAGGGGAGGGAGGGGTGCATGAAAAGAAAAATTCATGAACATTTGTGATCTCTCTAGCATGGCTGTGTATTTTCCTGGCTTGAATTAATACTTCATGAATTGCCCGAGAAAAGTATAATTCCTGTGTAGGAACAGGAACATTGTAGCTGCTGCTCTGTTGTTTCTCCCTCTGCACCTCGGCTGGTTATGTAATCTATATCAAGTATGGCAGAGAACGATTTCCTATGACTTTTGATGGGCCTCAATAACCTGGATGTTCAATTGGTCAGTTGCCAGTGTTTGTTGATCTACAGCCAAGACAAGAATCTCTGCCAGCAGAGAGAGAACAGATTTTTTTTAAAAGCACAAAAGGAATTAGATCAGATACTCAAATAGCTTTTTAATGAGACTGCAGCCTGTATGCGTGTACTGTGGTAACCTGAAAAGCCTGGAGAGATCTTTGCTGGCATGATGGTTTCATGTTCTTGCCATAGACTCAGTCCTCCAGCCCTTTCTCATGTGAATAAGACCATTGGCATCTATAGGAATACTCACATGAGTACGAGAGGAAGGACTGAGTCTTATGTTTTTGCATTACTTTAGAGCAATGATTCTTTGGCTTGCTAGAGAAATGCCAAATACCAGTTACAAATAAAGGACCTGGACCTGCTTCTGTTGAAATCAGTGGAAATTTTGACATTGACGTCCATGGGATTAAGCATCCACAACTCCCACTGGCTTCAGCAGAAGTCGTAGGTGCTCAGCAGGTCTGAGCATTTGGCTCATGGAATGGATGATTTTGCAATACCTCTTTCATAAATCCCGTCGGAATAACTACCTTCTCCTGGCCTTGTACAGCTTTATTGACCAATGTCCTGACTCCCATTCTCTCTGCTGAAATGAAGAAAGGCACATATTGCAGTTCAGCTGCCCATGAAATATAACAGAATTCTCCCTTCTAACCAGCCTTCAGAGTTTCTGATGTCCTGAACAACAGGATCAATATCACCTATGTGATGGTATATGGTTGCTCAGTTCAGAGGCTTTCAACTCTAAATGCAGCACAGCCAACACATTATTCACAAGAGTTTAAGATTCACACCAAAAGAGGTGTGTGTGTGCATATGTACAAATTCTAGGACACTAGGGTTACCATCCGTCTGTATTTCCCCGGACATGTCCGGCTTTTGCGTCTCTAAATAGCCGTCCGGGAGAAATTGGTAACAAGGTTAAAATGTCCGGGGAGGTTTTCTCCCTTGCCTCCCTCCCTCCCTTCCATGCAGAGTGTGGCTGCTGATTGGGCAGCTAGGCCGATTGACCCACTCCCATTGGCCTCCAGCAGCCAGAGCCCTCCCCTGCTCCCCCCTCCCTCTCTCTGTAGTCCTGTGTAACACACAAACCGACCCACGTGGAGCCAGAATGGTAAGAGAAGTCGGGGGGGGGGGGCAGTCAGGGAGCAGGGGAGTGTTGGATGGGTCCCCAGCCTCCACCTGCCATCCCCCCTCTGCGCATCCCCCCCTCCGTGGGTCCCCCCTCCCTGTCTGCCTCTCCCTTGTCTGCGTGTACTGCCAGAGCCAGCAGCAACTGCTGTCTGCTGCCCCCGGGTCCTAGTGCCCCCATCCACTAATGGGAAGACAGGCTGCCCTTACCCTGCCCTTCCACCCTAGCCCTGAGCCTCTCCAACACCCCAAACCCTCCAGCCCCAGCCCTCATCCCCACACACCCTAATCCACTGCTCCATCCCTGAGCCCCCTCCTGCATCATGAACCTGTCACCTCCAGACCCACAGCCCTCACCCCTGCATCCCCTCCTATCCCCAAACTCCCTCCCAATCCCCCTCCCCCTTCCCACACACCCCCTCCTGCCCTCAAACTTCCTCCCAAAGCCTGCACCCCCTCCCTTTGCACCGCCTCTCACCCCCAAACTCCATCCCAGAGCCTGCACCCCTCACCCCCTCCTGCACACCCACCCCCTGCCCCAGCCCAGAGCCTGCACCCAGCACCCAAACTCTATCCCAGAACCTGCACCCCTCCTGCACCCTAATCCCCAGCCCAGGACCTGCACTCCAGACCTCCTCCCCCCACCCAACCCCCCTCCCAGAGCCTTAGGCAGGTGGGGTGGGGGGTTCTGGGCACTACCAAAATTTCTATAACCCTGCCACCCATGCGAGTGGATAAGGGTCAGGGCAGTCAGGGGACAGGTAGGGTCCTGGGGGGGGGGCAGTTAGGGTAGGGGGTTCTCAGCAGGGGGCAGTCCGGGGACAAGAAGCAGGGGGGGTTGGGGTTCTGAGGGGAGCAGTCAGGGGGTGGGAAGTGGGAGGGAGTGGATGGGGCGGGGCTAGGGCGGGGCTTCCCCCCGCCCCTCCCCCCCAGTGTCCTCTTTTTTGTTTGTGGAAATATGGTAACCCTATAGGACACAGTATCCCCTATAGAACAGATTTTCAGAGGTCCTTTCTCTCAGATATGAGATTAAGATAGTGTGAAGGGCCAGCATTATTTTCTTTCCTGCAGTTTTTGTGTGTGTTCACCAGTTCTGTTAGAAAAAATATTTTTAATTAAAAACCTTATTGTCCAAATCTCTTGTTCTGGAAGTGTTGAGCATCTCTACTCCCGATCTCTACACTTTGCTCCTATCTCCTGACCGTCAGGAGTGACTTTTCATGGATATCCATCACAGAGCTGAATCAGTCAATGAAGCAGCTGCAGAATGACATAATACTCGTAAATAGTTGTGGAAAGCAAATTTTGAATTCATTTTTGAAAACATTCCCACCAGGAACTTGATTGTAAGAGTTAGGCTCATCCCAGAAAGACCACCACTTGGCCAATCACAGCTAAGCAACACAGCTAAAAGAATCATCCACAGAATAAATGAAATTGCATTTTGATGAATTATTTTGAATAACAAATACATTTTTAAAAACTTGAATCTACAAATAGAAAAAGGGTTGAAATTCACCCAGTACTTCATTATCACCTCTGCTTAGGACCTGAGTTCACCTGCAACCTCAGGATCCAAGCACTCTGCTCCTCATTCCAGCCCTAGAACTGAGCGTGTTTCCCTCAGCAAGCAAGTGCGCACCTTTCACTAAGGTTCTGGGCAAGCTACCTCCTCCCATAGAAGCTGAGTACAGCAACTTGAATGGAATCTGGAAGGATGAGCAAGGGTTGCAGGAGAGAAGTATTTGGAAAAGGCTCCAGGAAGTCAGAGTTTGCACACAGATAGGAAGACGAAGCTGCAAGTGGAGCAGCCATAAATTGCTTTAATAAACAGCCAGTTCAGTTTAATAAGAATGGAATCTTCTAAAGTAATTACTGAGTACATGAGGAAAACACTGAGCATAAACCCCAAAAGCTCCCCACAGTCTTCTGTCCATCACCAGAGCTAGATATAATGATGACTCCCTCACCTACAAAAGCTAAGGATGCTGCCTCCCTTACACTAGGCACTGAAAACCCCGCCACTTTATACCCACACACCTCTTGATGTTCCGAGCTCTTCCAACCTCTCCCAAGAGTTGATATATCCAAATTGTTTTGTCTGCCTATTTAGACTGCAAGTTCTGAGGGACGGAGACAGTCTCTTCCCCTGCCTTTCGGACACTGCCAAGTACGCTGTCAGTGCTTCAAATAACCAGGATGCTCTGGATGGCCAGAAAATGGTCTTATTTTATTTCACAATGCTGGAACGTACTTTTTTATTGTGTTTGTGTAAATCAGGACTGTAACATTCACTTAGTGGAAAACACTGGTAGGTTTTGCAGAAGAGGTGTGTTTTAAGGAGAGACTGCAATGGAAAGATGTGGTTAGCTTTTGTACTGGGGTGGGAGGGAGTTCTGTATAGGAAGCTGCCTTCACTTTTCTGGGAGCTGAGTGCGCTTCCTCCCCTCACCTCTTTCTTCCCCACAGAATGAAATTCACTGCCTGCTCCCTCATGGAACTGGGCAACTTTCCTCCCCTTCCCCTTGGAGTGGAATGTGCTGTTTCTCTCTCCCGGGAACAGCAGAGTAGTATGAGGCCCTCCTGCTACAGGAGAGAGGGGCAGTACCCCAGCAGCATTCTGCCTGACTGGATATGCAAATGGTGACAAAAATCTAATTTGTAACATTTTCCACTTCAGTTTCTTCAAGTCACAGTCTTTGTTTGATTGTTATGCATGTTTAGAAATGAACAGAATTAATCATATCAGAAAAAATGCTGGCCTAATATAAGCCGTATAGTGCAGCTTAAAAAATGCAAATATTTGCCAGTATTCTCCTTCTCTCTGGATTTTTTTTAAACAGGATTTATTATCACTTTTTTAAAAAAATACATAGAGCCATATTAAACCTTTCATTTCTAATATGCTGCTTTCAAGGTATTTCTAATGTAAACACAGACAAAAGGTATGTTCTCCTTTATGACAGGCCTGAAATAAAGCAGCCCTAATTAGAAAAACCAGATGCTACTTAAGAGTTAAGGCAGTGTGACTGCTGGGATAGGAAACCTATCCCCCCAGCTTATCCAACAACAGCCTCCCCCCTCCCTGGCTCATCCTCTCTCTTTGACTTTGGTGACCTATACATTAGAAATTTGATAACTGATTTGCTTCTAACCAACCGCACACCATTACCAATGTCCTAAAAGGCTTTAGTAACACTGTGCCAGCTGAAGGAAAGATTGCAGTATGAGGCCCTGTTCACACCAGTGCTTGTAACTGGGTTTGGAACCATTTTCACACATAAAGTAATTGTTGTAACCCAATTTGTGTCTACCATACATACAAATTACAAACCTTGTGCAACATCCCAGTGCCAGAATACTGCTGGGGATTAATCTGTGCCCTGGGATCAACCAGACTGCTTAATTGGAGAAAAATATAAATAAATAGCCTTGGCCACACCGGACCAAACCATCCAATTGTTATTTATATATCTCCCGAAAGTGTGGTAGAGGTCTACAAAGCATAAGAAAACAGGTTCCTGCCCTGTAAAGCTTACAATTCATATACACAGACAAAGAGGATAAGAGGTGAAATACAAGATTTTTTTTTCACTTAAGCATGTTGAAAGTGGTCCTCACTTGCAGTTCTGATGGTTTAAACCGGGCAGTTTTATTTAGTCATTTTGATTTTTAAATCGCCAGTTTTAACCCTGAGCCATGCCTCGCCACCCACGGCCAACACTCTGACAATTATATAAAACTACTGTTCCTCAGTCCTGTAACAAGGCCTTCAAAACCCTCAGTATGCACATGGAAATATGCACCAAAAAAGACGAGTTATTGCTAGCACAGTTTGTGTTCCAGCAGGGACATGGCTTGAAAGTACAGTTTCCAGTTCAAGAAGCACAAACATGATGATTCATCTCTCTGGTAACAGTCAACTCATAATCATGTTTTTGTTTTGTGTTTTCCTCATTACTGAATGGTCACTCAGAGCTGCACTTTTTAGGTGCATTGACAAGAGCTACATAAATACCAAGAGGACTGCTGTGAGATCTTTATCCTGAAAAGTTGCCATCAAAAATAGAGCAACAATTGGATAAACAATGAAATCATTATTAGAGAAGCTGGAACAGGTTTAGAAACCTTTGAAGATGGGTTAAATAGCTGAACCCCATCCTTGATCCAATAACTATGGAAGTGCTTTCCAGACATAGTTTTAAATCCAACACAACAGTTTTCGTTTGTCATGTAAAATGAATTGTAATTAATGGTTTCTGGCACCTGTATTTAACAAGGATATGCCAGTGATCACTACAAATTCACAGTTAAAAACAAAACTCAGAAACAACTCCTTTAGATAAGATTAAGATTTAACATACAAACAATTACTAGCTGATCCAACTAATGGAATAAGGTTTCACTCAGGAGTCATTAATTTTTTAAGCCTCAGTTCTAGCAATGATGAAAAGGATGATACTAAATATTGTAATGATTTTTTTTAAAAGTCAGATTACAAAAAGATGGTATGCTGACGACCGGGGGAAAGAAAGAAAACATTGCAGCACATTACAGCTTTCTGTTAAAGTAACAGCTGGTTCTTGTATGATATAAATAGCAGCCACGACTCCTCTAGGATCACATTGTTGTGTGAGTCTATATACAAACGTCACTGATGTCTCTCAGGGACCACTGGAGCTTTCAAGGTCTGTTTGAGCAAACTATTCTAACCCTCAGATCCCCTTCTCTGAAAACAACACTTACCTTCATTTCTAATCTGAGGAGTGGCTAAAGCCTTCAAGCCTTCAAGAACTTAGGCCAGTTCTACAATTTCAACTTTGGCAATGCAATTTCTTCCTTCTAAGTCAGTCCCCTGTAATGAGAAGTGACTAAAATTAAGCTTTTCAAAGCTTACTGGTACTTATCTCTGGTTTTTAAAAGCAATGTGGACTTATGAAAGACTAGAGGGTATCTGATTAAAGAAATACGCACATCCATAGGCCTTGCCTTGTGGCCTCCTCCTCCCCATCCCCTTATTTTCCTTGCTAGGAAGATTGACACTACATGAAAATTTGATTCTTGGGTAAGCCGAGTCATGTAAATTAGCTTAATGAAATAGATGACTTTGTGGACGTCCCTTTGATACTGATTAGGCTCAAATATCCACTCAGCTAATGACTAGAGCAATAGTATGATAGCACTTGTGGAAGTGTCACCGCTATACCATTTACAACCCTTTACTCATCACTGGTTCATATCTTATATCCCCCTCGTCATAATCGTAAAAACAGGCAGGCTTCCAAAAGCAAACAGCAGCAGTTAACAGCCTAAGACATGATTGACACTACATAAAAAAATCTATGTGTACTTTACTGACAGCCCAGAACTCAACATCTAAAGGAGATGAGCCTTTGCGTCCTCAGCTTTCAAAGCAGATAACCTGCAGGCACTTTGAATGTAATTATACCCACCCTAATAACGATCTGTTCAATGGCTGCCTACTGCTGGTGCCCAGACAGGTTAATCACATTGCGTCCTACTGAAGAGAAAAACCTACCCTCCTTGTCACTTGAAACATGGGACATATTGTGTGAAGGGAACGTTTCAATGAGTTTTCCCTGCATAGGCTGGTGACATTCTTCAAAACTTGAAGGAAATTATAAAATTTGCCAATATAATGCACCGCTCCTGATTATACAAGGACTTTTAATCTACAAGAGTATCATTATTAATGCTGCAATTTAGTCATGGAGGTCACAGAATATGTGACTTCCGAAGACCTCCACGACTTCAGCCAGTGCCGGCTGGTAGCTGCAGGGTCCTGTGCCGCCTGCAGAGGCAGGGAGCTATGGGGTACCCCTGCTGCCCCAGGAGACGGGAGCCCTTCACCGCTTCTGGCAGCCCCAGGTGGCAGGGGGTGCTCCCGCAGCTGGGGGCTGCCAGCGGAGGGGGACCCTGGAGCTCCAAGCCACCCCTGGAGCTCCCAGCCCACCGGCAACTGCCCAGGCTCCCCATTTTGTCATGGATATTTTTAGTAAAAGTCAGGGACATGTCACGGGCTTCCGTGAATTTTTCATTATTGGCTGTGACATGTTCGTGACTTTTACTAAAAATATCTGTGACAAAAACTTAGCCTTATTCATTATTATTCCTGTGTATCTGTTATTCACTGGGCCCCAGCTATGTGCTCAGCACTGTACGAGGGGATGTATTCCCTGCTTCCAGTGAGTTTATCTCATCTAGAATAGCCCAGTTTGGCAGTCATTCCCCATGTGGAACTCCCACTGACTACACTGAGAATTCTCTTGGGAAGCCGTTGCAAAAGCAAGCACTAAGTGATACAAACACTACAGTACAGACTCAGCGATATGGTGGAGTTAATTTGTTTTATGTATACGTAACACTATTAGGAGGGT
This sequence comes from Trachemys scripta elegans, assembly GCF_013100865.1. Taxonomy (NCBI): domain Eukaryota; kingdom Metazoa; phylum Chordata; order Testudines; family Emydidae; genus Trachemys; species Trachemys scripta. The sequence goes on from NC_048303.1 coordinate 69,637,643, forward strand.
TAATATTGCTAGGCCTCATGGAAACACCTGTAAAGAGGGGGTATGAAAAAGTTTTTTTGTTTTTTAATGGAGATATCCCATCTCCTAGAACTGGAAGGGACCTTGAGAGGTCATCAAGTCCAGCCCCCTGCCTTCACTAGCAGGACCAAGTACTGATTTTTCCCCAGATCCCTAAATAGCCCCTCAAGGATTGAACTCACAACCCTGGATTTAGCAGGCCAATGCTCAAACCACTGAGCTATCCCTCCTTTGTAGTGGTGAACATCATAGGTGTAGACCCAAGTGGGTGTCACAATGTCAAAAAATCCTCTGCAGACTCTGGCTGCTCCTCTCTTCATGCCACTGTTGCCAGGCTGGTCTGCTCCATAGCAATGCTGCTTCACATTGAACATAGTAACTCTTGGGATGCAAGGCAACAGCTGCTCATTCTGCCCCCTGCTGACTGGACAGTAGTCAGACTCCTTGCTTCCTAACAACAGGAAACAAAGGAGTGGGGTGTGCTAATGGAAAGCGCAAGATAATTCCTGCCCTGCTCTGGCAATCTTAGGCCAAAGGGGGCTGGGCGGGGGGGGGGGGGAGGGAAGTGTTTGGGGGACATGATCTAGAGTGAAAAAGAAGGGTGGAAGGGAAGTAGGATGGATGAGGGAATGAAAGCTGGAGGGAAATCCCAAAAAGCAAATAGGTGGAAGAAGGATGATTCTGTGGGGCAGGAGAAGAATTGCAAAGAGGGCTAAAAGTGGAGATGATTTTAGAAGGAAGGAAATGAGATCATGGGCAGAGGCAGAAGAAAAGGAAAAGACAAATGAGGGTTCACTGTGAAAAAGAACAAGAGAAAAGTGACCCAACAGGAAAAGAGGGAAATAAAGAAGAAAAACAAGTAAACTGAGGAAAAAACGCCTTCCCCCCAACTTTAAAGTTACTGCTGTCTATTTTATTCATTTTCATTCCAAGCCTTTATTTGGAAGTTGGCTCTCATGGATGTGATATATTATTTTGCTTTTCAAATCTCACCGACCCTTTTAATCTTGTATAGGTGTAAGGATAGGAGCAAAGTATTTTGTGTATATTGATACCATGTATATATTAGTGAATGAATGAAGTTGACTTCTAGTGGCTGGTCCACAGAGAGGAAACTGACCCCCTCTCTCTTGCTAGCAGAAGTAGACATTCTCAAACTGTAGCATGTAGACTGTAGTATGTAGGCTGAGGGGCACACTTCCTTATCATTCTGTGAATATTTGGCTGGTCACTTGCTGCTGGCTCTTCCCCTCTTTTCCTGCTGCTAACTCACACTAAAAGAGCCAAAATAAATTACATACTTCTTTAATCTCACATTTCCACATCAGCAATTACCAAAGTTCCTCAGGGATGTATTTTGATTATATAGGAGAGTGGAGGTAGCCTTCAGTTCATGAATCGTAAAAGCGGGTGGTCCTTGAAACAATCACTGTATTCATATGAGGTTCAAACTGAAAAGTTTGAGAACTGCTATGCTTAAGGAATTCTCTAGCTGTGTGGTTTTAGAAACAAATGGCTTGGATTCTAGTCCCAGCACCCTAGATGGGTTCATGTGTGCACATGGACTTGTTACAGAAGCACCAAAAAAAAAGAAAAATTCTTCCTTATGACAAGTATACCTAAAACAGTGCCTGGAAAGAAGAGGATTAAGCAATGGCCCATAAGGAGAGAGAAAGGCTTCCAAGTATCAGGGGCAACATGGAAGAAGGAGCAAGATGAGAGTGGGATAAGGATATAAGTATGAGTTTGGGGAGAAGCCTAGGCAGCAGGAGGGGAATCAGGAAGAAATGAGAGAAAGCAGGAATTTGCACACAAACCCTGACACACATTAACTTAATTTGAATAGATAGTGGGAATCCTTGTTGTTAAATTTAAATAAAATGGACTTCAGTTTTATACAGCTGCAAAGATAAACATGAATCCCCATGTTTCCCCCATAAATCCATTATATAAAATTGTAAATCAGCTCTTCTAAATGCAATGAACAGCAGCCCCAGATATCAATTCAGCTAAGAAAAACACCACCACAAAAAACAAAGAACCCAGAATCTGTTGCACTCTTTTTTGGACCCTGATATTGTATTTTTAAAGAGGTTTGGACTCTTTGTACACAGTTCCTGAGAAAAGGAAAGGACAGTTTAATTTTAAAAAACATAAACTCTTATAAACGTATAAGGCCCAGTTCAAATTCACATTAGAGTTAATGGAAAGGTTCTCAATGAATTTAGGAGCTGGATCAGTAACACACTCAAAGTTTGGGCATTTTCTGGGGGGGAAAAATCAGACAAAACACCACTATTTAAGTTTGAAAAATATCTCCTGAGCATGTAAAATAGTTCTTTGAATTTGGTTTACAGCACACACTAGAATCCATTAGTTCTCACGTTATACAACACATTATGATTGTTAGAGTGCAGACATTAATTTTTCACAGATTTTTCCTAAAATACCATTTTATTTTATTGGGGTTGCTTTTATTGCACAAACTTTTAGCATTTAGTAGTGAAAAGGTCAGGGCTTTAGATGCTACCATAGCATTAGTTGTATGCTGTCACACATTCAAACTACTAGACTGATCCTGCAAATCTGCCATTGAATTTAATGAAGTGAATGGGAGGGTAGCCAGCTAGAGGATGGCAACATGGAGCCCTATGAAATTAGTATTCTGTACCAACTAGAATGATAGTTTGTGTCTTGTTGTAGATTGTATTGTGCACTGTGACTCATAATACACAAATTCAGCCTCGCACTATCCCATGCGACAGGAATGCTCCATTCGTGTATGGGGAAAAGTTGCTGCTTAAAAAAATGTGGCTATTTGCATTACTGAGACAAGAAGGATTTGAGCCCTGGACTGCAATGAGAATTGCACATCTCCCCCAGCACCACCACCACCAAAAGCAGGATTTTGTCTATCACCTATAAAAGGCTGAAATTATCTCTGAATTTCCTGGGTTTGTAGGTTTAAATCAGCCCCTCAGTGTAATTTTAACACAGTTGTTTGTATTTAATTTTAATTAGGAACAATTGAATCTCCTGTTAACTTGTAAGCAAACAAAGAGACCTCTCCATGAGCACTGGGATTCCTGCTTGGCTGACTTTAAATAGATGAGACTGACCAGATATTGACTGTCGGTTTAGTGAAGAAAGGGACATTGTCCCAGGAATTCACACTCATGGGAACTCAGTCAACACAATGATGTATTGCAAACTGTGAGTGGACTATGACCAATCAAAATCTCACTGTAAGTTTTAGTGAGGTGGGCTTAAAACACAAATTGTGACTGCCAATGTGTTGAGAAGACGTCACTGTGAAAAAATCTTGGAGCAAATACTGGCAAACAAGCAAAAAAGTGTAATTTATTTGCAAAGATTTTAAGGTGGAGAAAAAAAAGAAAAGAAAAAGCCTGAACCTTCCAGAGAGTGAACTGGCAAAATCCCAATCCTAGCTCCTCCTGAAAAGCTCAGTATGCTAGTGTTTCCTTCAGGTACTACATTGTCGACAGCAAGATGTTCTCAGCAGTAAAATAACAGCTGCACAATACAAGCAGCAACTGAATGGTTGAACAGCTTTTTTTACACAGGCATAGTGTGATAAAAACCTGGTGTTCTTTTGTGCACCACAAAGCCTGTACTTTGCTGACTCCAAGTTCAAATCTCACGGGCTATTAGAAGAAGGAAGAAGGACAAAGCATTAACATGCATGAGAAAAAGGAATATGCTTTATTCTGGAAGCCAGACCTGTGCTAAGAGCAGTGTTACATCCTAAATACCAAGCCAGGAGCAGCTTTTATGTCAATTATAAGGCAGTTATTTTGGCATACAGTGATCAAACACTCTGTCACAGTGCCACTCATGCCCATTGTACACAGTGAGGTAAAACTGGAACATTTTCCTCTGAATGGTTGTGTTTTCCAGCAGAGGTAAGAATAAAGGACACAACGCTGTCATTATATGTTAGCCCTGTGACAGATGAAAAAAAGATTGGATTCCTCCTCCCCACAAAAAACCTAATTCCTTCCCCCCCCCCCCAAATAAATCATAGTCATAGAAATTAGAGATGGAAAATTCCTTTTAGATCATTGAGTCCATCCCTGTGCTGATGCCTGACTAGAGGGTATTAACTACTGACATAAATTCTGTAATTATTTACACAAACTGTTAATATTTATTACTGGCTCCTGATTATCTGATTTTAACTGAAATAATAATAAGAGAAACAGCATAAGAAGACATCAAGAGGACAATGTGGCAAAAGGCAGGGCAGGGCTGTTAATAGTGGCAACCTAAATGGAACAAATTCTGAGGAATTGAAATGCATGAGTTCCTGATTTTACCTTTTCTCAAGTATCTCTGCCTTCATTTCCTCTTTTGTTCTTAATGCACATTTTTTTGTTTTCTCTTAAGTGTTTCAAGTCTATGTATTCCTGGTGAAAGATGTCCAGTAGTCCTACAGATTGAGCCTTCTATTCATCCAAAGACCAGATATAGTATGAGTAATTTATTTATCATTTTCACTCCATTGTCTTCCAGGAAAAGTGTAGAGTAGCCACTCCTTGCTCCCCTTCCCAGCTCTTCCACTGACTTTCTTTATGACCTTGTGACTCAGTTTATCCATTTGCAAAATTTGTATAATGATAGCTACCTCACAGGGCTGTTAGGAGCTTAATTAATGTCTGTAATGCACTGTAAGATCCTCAAATAAAAGACGCAATACAGTACATGATAATATTATTCCTTGGCAGTCCCCCCTTTTCCAGTTGGCACAGTTCCCTCTTTTCCCTGCTTCATTTTTAATCTCCCTCAGTCCTGGGGCTACATCTTATTGCTTTGTCTCTAAATTCAGGCTAGAAACCCTTGGCAAATATAATTTCCACTAGCAAAGTTAAGTCAATGTCAGAGTTTTCTGTGTAAACTATAGGAATTAAAACAAGTCATACTGACAGTGACATATAATTTAGTTCTCTTATCCCTGCTGCAATGGTTCTTTATAGAGATCTCTAAAAGAAGGCAAGGTAGCTGAAGGTCAACAACTAGATTTGTTCCCTATATACTCGAGGCTGAATATCCTTATGAACATTTATGCACATTATTCTGGGAGAGAGAAAGCCCAGTCTTTGATGAATGCTTGAATTACATGCTGGCTTTGCTGAGGCAAACTGCTAATTGGCAATAATCAATTCATAATCAAAAAATTCTGATTTTGTAGAAATAAAATTAACACCACAATTCTTTCCATCAGTTTTTGGAAACTAAAATGATTAATTTAAGGAAGAAAAGAAAAGATACTTTAAAACTGTACAACGATTTCTCACCTCTAAAGGTGATGATAGTTCACAGACTTTGAATGGAAAATTATATAATAATAATATAATTGCACACGACTTTGCTGGAAACTCAGGAATACCATGGATAGAGCAAATGATCAATTACTATATGCTGCTGCTAATAGTCCACCCACACAACTTTGTCTGTCAATACTGAGCTCACATTATTGTCATTACTGTTCAAATACTGATTCCAGAGCACATATTAATAATTCCAGTGTGCTTAGTTGTATCTTACACATGAATGGATATTCAGGGCAGGAGAAAACCCTAAATTCTGCATGCCTCAAAGAAATTTGATCCATGAAGATGTGAAGTCTCATGTTCTAATATATTACATCTTAGTTTGCATCTTTTCTTTCTTGCATTAATCTTCACCTCTAAATTAGTCCCATCTTCCTTCAGTGAGTTATATCATTGCAGCCAGGTCTTATAAAACACACTTCTATTTAAAAAGGGAAGTAACAATTAAAGATGCACAACTGGCTCTTCTTTAGACTAAGAGCAGTACAGAACATGCTGAAGGAATGCTAATCAGAAATTCAGAAGTACTGAAGACAATCTCCAGGTTTACAAACATTTGCTTTGTGGTGGTATTCTCTTCGTAGCGAACAAACCAAACTACTTGCCTTATTTACACCAACTTGAAGTTTATCATACTAGTCCTGGTAAAGAATACCATCCATGTAATGTTGAGGGTCTTACATGAAGTTTAGCAGATTGAGGTATGCTTTGCAGAAAAATTCCAGACAAAGTTCAATTTAAAGAAAAGATTCTGATCTTAGTTACACGAGGTTTACTCGTACTCAATGACAGAATTACTGATTGGCTTCAATGGAGTTACTCTTGATTTACACCAGTATCATAGCAGAATGAGGTACAATATTCTTTTTACAAAAATGGAGTTGGTTGCTGCACAGATCATGTAATACTCTAAGACTATAATTAGAAATTACACACTTTTAGCCTTGAAGTCTTTAATAATATGTTTGTCTAATTCAGAGGTGTAGGCCGTTTTCACTGAAATAACTTCCGAAGAGTAATCAGCATTTGTCTTCCTGCCTATCATATTCCTGCTTCTTTTCCATTTTCTCTCTTTAAATCTAAGCATACACTGAAAAGCCCATTTTATAAATGCCCAGGAAGGATGCACAGTTTAAAATGTAAAGATACTTTCTAAGAATCACAACATTAAAATAGGGACATTTCCCCATTTTATGGAATTTCCAGAGTAGATGGATTTTCACTTTCATTCCTTTGTTTTTGATCTTTATACTATGCTACTTAAAAGGTTTATAGTAACCACAGACACAAGACCCTCCGCCCTTTTCTCTTTCACATTTGTTGTCTCTGCTTGTAATTAATGATCGGCATGTTAAAACAAGCTAATAAACATGAGCTTCCATAAATTAAGACGTTGTGAATGGAGATCAGTTTGTATGTAGGCAGCATTTCTTATGGCTGAAGATCAAAAAAAGTTTTGTAGACAAAACAAAAGGGGAGACATACTTCTCTATTTTTTACTGAAACGTCTTCTAAATTGTCCTTGTTCAAAGGCAATGGAGGTGATGACAGTTTTGACCATGTGCCAGCTGCAACTAGAACACCTTTAAGGTGTAAAAGGACCTGTGCTGGTTTTTGTTTTACTTGGCCAGAGCCCATCAACTGTTTCTCAGATTCATTCCTTCTTAATGTATAGAAAAACTTCCAGTCTTTGGGGATATGGAATGAAACACCCATATAATCTGTAGAAAAACTGAACACGATACAAGAAGGGTGATCTCTCTTTTCCCATTTTTTCACCCTCTTTTCTCCCCTTTTTTTCTTTTTCTCCTTTTTGAGAGATTACTTTCAATCAAAGGATTACCTTCATCGTTACTTCCCCTGGTTCTTAACTAAACTCAATAGGATAGATTTCCAGCCATTTGCCCATTAAAGTCACTACAAAAATATTATAACTATTATGCAGACTTTCCAACCTGATGACTAGTACATAATGACCTTGCAGATAAACACATCTAGTCTAGAATATTATCTTTCCAGAATTCCAGCTTTCTGAAAAGAGAATCTGGAGTGAACTTGTGGCCCATGGAAGTCAATGGGAGTTTTGCCATTGACTTCAATGGGACTAGGATTTCATCCCTGGACTCCTAGGGCCCTATTCTGCTCCTATTTAAGTCAGCAGGAAAACTATCTTTTTTTTAAGATGAACATTGTATTTAGATGCATTTGGCAGATAATTGTTCCACCTGTTTTGGACACAGGTTCATTATCTGATAGTTGCAACTAAACAAAAAGGTTTTAAAAAATGTAACCATGTACAGGACACACATCTGCGGTCCACTGATTCTCTATGATATCCATTCCAAAGAACACTAAAACTAGCATTTTCCACAGCCCCAGTTACAGTAATGAATAAAAATGATTTAATTTTCACAAAGAGCTTTGATAGCAATGACTTGATTTGTACTAGCAGGGGATTCATGTTGATCAAGGTATTATCAACAATACATAAAGGCAGATTTGAGTCTCCTTTGATACAACATTAAATCGCTGAATGTACTTAGGGATGGCTGCATTTGTTTGGGGACAAATGACTACCAGCTGGAATCTCAGCCTAGACACTGAATGAAATCTGAATCTTTCTAAAGATTTGGATAAGTAATTTCTGATGTCAGTGTTAGGACCCCCTGGTTACTAGGATAATATCAGTCTCTATCATATGGTGCTCAACAGGTGGAAAAGTCTCTGCTGGGTTGACTGCTATCTCCAGATCTCAGGTAATCCAGGGTTTCCTCAGGAATGCAGTGTGCAGTGTTGTTGGATGCCTATGAATTGGGAAAGCCCTGTAATGCAAGTGACTTGAAGACCCGACCTGCTGAGATGTTGCTGGGGATTTGGGGCAATAATAAAGATAGCAGCGTAAGACTGGGGAGTAGGGAAACAAAAAATGGAAGAAAAACATGGAGGAAAAGGCATAATCAGAATGAAGTTGTAGGGCTGGGAAAATCATTAAGAAAGTTGATTTCATACAAAAGGAGGGAAGGAGCAAGAATCTGGATCTGGATAGTGTAGTTTGGGAGAAAGGAAAGATCAGGTTGAGTTGGGAAGAATGCTAGGGACTTGTCTACATGAAGACACTCGGGAAAGTTGTCACATTAACTAAAGAGATTAATTTAAAGTATATTAGTTAAAGTACATTAAGCTAAAGCAAACTAAGGCCACTTTGCTTCTGAATAAGAGTGTCCACACAGGGCGTTAATGAGTTTTAAATACTGCATTTGAAATTCACACGTTTAGTTAACTCAGCTTAACTTTTCTGAGCGTTCCCTGGTAGACATGTCCTAGGATAAGACGTGGAGAAAGGTGGAAGGTCCAGATCACATTCAGATCTCTGAGGGTTTATGGTTTCTGAAAGCCAGATCTTTGAGATTTGACCTTCACTATTTATAGCAAGTTTTTCCACAGTGGTATATGTAGGATTTAACATTCAGAGTTGCTTGTGGGGTCTTAAATGATTCTCCTGAGTGCATAGCAAGGTATTAACCCAACTCAGTCTCTTGTCCATCATAGAAATTTTCCATGTAAAGCACTACATGTAGTTTGATGCATTTAATCAGTTGAATACTCCATTTATTACTATTGGAAATACTATAAGTAGAAATGTATTTCAAACAAAAGCACAGCATGTTCTGCCCTTGCTGCTACTGTTATTTAATAATTATCAAGGCTGCAGCAAAGATAGCAGAACTTTGCCATGAACTAGCCTATTCCTTCTCATGCAAACACATTTCCCTATTCACCTTGCTCCTTGATCACTAGTGGAGATTTATAAACTATTGTTTTACAGTCAGCCATATAATATGACACATCTACACATGCAAGCTGTTTGCTCCCCTTGTTCATTTCATACTGAATTTGTCTTCAACTATAAACTATAGTCACGCACTGAATAAATAAAATAAAGGCCCTTTCCCCAAGTAAGTGTTGTTGAACACTGTGATAAGGATAAAACTAATCCAAACAATAGTCTAATCTAGGCTAATTCTTCTTAGCAAATTCAGTCAGTAAAGTCTACAGTCTCTGTTTACCCTGATAGAATATGGCTCCAGTCATATCAGCTAAGAATTCTATCCTCTATAGTGCAGGTGTTGCGTTCCATAAGGCATGCAAAATGTTGAGGTCTAGTTTAATTAGTTTTCAGACAAAGTTTGGCAGTTTTATATGTTTAAAGTATAATGACTAACAAAAATATAATAATGTTCTACAATTAAAAGGAATTGCAAGGCTAAACAAAGAAACATTTCTAAGCCCCTCCTTGTTTTATGACAAAGAGCTGCTGTGTCATATTCTTTAGGTTTTCATTCTTTGTGGTGTTTTTTGGACTTTGTAAATACCATAGTTTTTCAAACAAGTAACACAAAATGGTTTTCTGGCTCTCATTCTCCAGCATCTTATTTGCTCCATTCCCCCAGAGCAAAACTGACATAAGCCTATCAGATCCAACCACTTGAGGACTCCCTTTGGTAAAGGGATCTTCTCCTGGCATAGATCTGCTACTGTCATGCCTGCACTATTGCCCTCCAAGCCATCAACATAAGGGAAGTGGCCAGAAGAATGAGGATATAACCAAAGTGCTCTTATGCTCTGGTGATTTCCACCTACTGGGATTGCCCCTTGGCACAACTTTCACAGAACTTCCCCATGAACTGTGCTCTACTATGTACTCTTCGTCACAGCCCAGAATAAGACCTTCTAGGTAAAAGTGATGACTAATCTACAGACTCAGTACATAATGTGTATATGTCCTGAAATTATCACTTATTTTACAGACCACTAAAGTCAAGGGGAGCTTTTCTTAAATACAGAATATGTGGTCAGGGTCTATAAATTTTTCTTTCAAAACATGAAAATTACGGTATTGTAGTTCCTCTAGAGCACAGAATTCCCATGAGCCGAACATTAAAACTGTAGGAGAAGTAAGTGAATAATACTTTGTAACCTCCAGGAAGTCCAACAGGAACTTCACTGCTACTAATTGATTTTATGTGGAAGTAAGATACTATACTATAACAACAGGCAGTAATCAAAAACTCCTTAAAGAACCTACTAATGAATAATATTCAAGTACACAATGTTTACCTTAACATATCATTTCTCTTTCTGAATTAGTTTTATTTCTTTCACAAACTTTTTTATGCTGCTTATTTGTTCCCATCTGAATTGCAAATGGGTTTTTCTCAATAAGTACTCAATAAATATTCTCTTGGCCTTTTGGCTAAGAACAAATATCATGTCAGTTTAACATCTGGTGTTTGCTCTGTCTGCAGACTATATCCTGTTTTTGCTAGGGGATGTGCTCAATAATCTAGTATGTCTTCTTCATCCTTAACTTTCAGGAGTCTATTTGATTAATTTATCACTAGAGCGGAACATATCCTACAAAATATACCTATGAATTTTTAAATAAATTCTCTTACTGTTTTCATGTCTCTGTTTTGCTTGCTCTTGTAGATACTCCAATAAATAAATGTATTGGCTGCAACTTTCAGCAGAAACAGTAAATATTAAATGCTATTGGAGAAATATTTCTGCCATAGGAAATTATGCAGGCTTCGTGAATAATGCTGAAAGGGATGCTTGCTAAAATAAATCATCATGTATTTTCTACTCTGGCTTTCAAATGACCACAAGTAGGGGTTGAGAATGTTCTTCTTTTGTTTATCTTATCCTTCTGTACCTGCTGTAACATAGAAGCTAGCTCCTGCAGCTACAAGTTTTTTTGCCAACTACAGAATCCAGATATCCAGCCATGGAATATATTTTTAACAGAGATATTGGACCTCTTCCCTGCTTTTTGGCACATTCTTCCATTGTAGTTGTAGCTGGTGACTATGGAACTGCGCCTGGCCAATTTAGGGTGACCTTGCCCACTTGAACCTTTTTTTTTTCTCCTGTTTCTAGTCTTTAAGGGATTTAATTCCTGTTTTTAAATAAAATTGGTGTGCCAGTCCAATACCAACCATTAGATTCGGGTGCTGAAGGCTTTTGGGGTTAATAAAATAGCTTTCACTGCACATGGCATTTTTTTCAATAAAATTTCACTGATTATGAAAGGGTAAACTTTCTGTGTAAAGCTCAAGGAATAAAGTTCAACATACTTGTGCATCATATTTTTCACATACTATGCTGAACACCTACCCCCTGAGAGTCACCTTTATCTGGATTTGTATCACACACTAGACTATTATTGATACAGTTCTAAAATTATTCTCATCTTTCTCTCATACAAAAATATGTACATTTTCAGCCTGTGAAAAGTTAAGACTTAAATGCTATTTTTTTAAAACTGTACATATTAAGAGCTATCTGTATGCCTGGCTGTTTCTCCCATACTAACGTTTCTTCTGCATTAATCACCATGTGCCAGATTCTGCCATACTTACTCATGCTGACTAGTCCCTTATTGTGTGAGAAATCCTGTTTAAACCATGTTGTATATCCAACAATTGATTCACAAACAATCCATCCCCAAACGAATGCAATCCTGAAATCCACAGGAATAGCATTAGTTTCACAAACTGTTTGTTTACTGTGATGCGTTATCTTGTTTACATTATGGTGACTGACAATGAGTGAATGATGTAACCACTTAGCAAACCTTCATTGCTTTATTACTCAAGTTACCTTTTGTGCTAAGTGACAGGTGACAAAAATAAATATTGTTTGCAAACAGAATTACCCAGAGCAGGGGTTTTCAAATTTTGCACTGGTGACCCCTTTGCCTCTGAGTGCAACCCCTCCTTATAAATTAAAAACACTTTTTATATATTTAACACCATTATAGATGCTGGAGGCAAAGCAGGGTTTGGGGTGGAGGCTGACAGCTCGCGACCCCCCATGTAAGAATCGTGTGACCCCCTGAGGGGTCCCAATCCCCAGTTTGAGAACCCCTAACCCAGAGGAACAATTGTCAGGAAATGCAATGTGCCCATTTTACATTTTTAAAGCAATGTTTTTATAGTTTCATTGTTCCTAACTCTTGCCACTTTATTAGGAGTCACATCTGAAGAAGTGAGGTTCTTACCCACGAAAGCTTATGCTCCCAATACTTCTGTTAGTCTTAAAGGTGCCACAGGACCCTCTGTTGCTTTTTACAGATTCAGACTAACACGGCTACCCCTCTGATACATGATATTTGGTGTTTCCTTTAAAGCTTCAGCTTCTGGAATCATGTGATTATATGAGAATCTAAATCTCTATTTAAAAAAAACCTCCTATTTTCTAGCCTGCATAGTTATGGAGAAAAGAATGAAAATGTGAATTTCAAAGACACAAAAACCAGAAGGCAATAAAAAGATCTCAACATTAAGTATTTTTCAAAATCTCATGATTTAGAAGTCAACCTCCTTATGTTTTTTGGAGTCTTGACTCATGATTTTTGAATAGGCAATACTGTATTTATTTGGAATTCTGAGGAACTCAAAAAGTTAGAAACTTTCCTGAAAACTATTGTCTTGTTTTAATTTTAACCAGACATAGCTTATCCAGTGACACATTTTAGTGCCACTTGTGAGACCTGCATTTGGGAATGAACTCTGCCTATGAAAACTTGGTGTGTTGCAATGATTTTCTTCATAATCTTTCTGGGAAAATGGCAAGGGGATCTGGTTGCTTTTGTTATGTACCTTCCATGTCAGCTAATCCATTAAGAGCCCAATCCTGAAGCCCTTACGCATGTGCGACACATACAGAGGTCAATGGGAGATTTGCGTAAAAAGAACTGTGGGATCTGGCTCAAGGTAATACCAATGTTACCCACCCTGTGAGCTGAAAGTAAAGACCTAGTGATCTGATCTGCAGAGGGAGGGGGCCCCTGCAGCTGTCATTGCTGGGTATCCAGCAAGTCTGGAAGTCAGACCAAATATCTTTCTTAACAGCTGCAAAAAATGAATGAGGAAGATAAAACATGAAGGCAAAACTCTGGAGAAAAAATCCCTTCATTTGTAATAAATGGAAAATTATCATATGAATTTGTAATAAGACATTCATTTTGATAATATTAGCCATTATTATTAAATAAATGAATAAACTGCACTTCTGCAGCATCTTCCGCAAACATTAATTAATTTAACATTGTAATACGCCTCCCAGAAAAATTTAACCTATCCCCATTTTACAGATGGGGGGAACTAAGGGAGAAAAAGGTTTAGTGACTTCCCCAAGGTCGTGTAAAAGTCTGAATCTGAGTGGGGATTAGAATGAAAATAGAAATAGAAAACTCCACAGCCTGTGTTTCGATTATGAGGCCATCCCTCCTTTCTCTCACATGCAGCATGTAAATAGGTCTCTGATAATTAAGTCAAATACCTCTTCTATATAATCCATACAAAGAGAGATTATCTATCCGTATTTCCATTTTACTTTACAAAGCCTGTATAGGTTCTGGTACATACTGAATGTTAATGAGCTACTGAGCAGTACTCCAAAAGATCATATTGTATAACACGCATCCATCCTTTATTAACACCTTTCTTGCATATATTTTCAGAGGCCTGCAGATTTTTGTCATCCGCTTAATGCAATCTACTCCCAATGCCAATTCCCTAAACCTGTGATTCTCTCATACAACAGACAAAACCATAAGTAACACTTGTTTTCCATGGTGAGTGAAACTGAACTGCACTTTTAGACTGAAGGTCTGCTACAAATTTTACAATGTCAGCAATGTTTATATGGATTGCAAAAAGGTTACAGAAAGAATTATCTCAAATGTTACTTGATACTGGCAGAGCTTCAATGCTCCAGTTCTGGGGTTTGAAATCAGCACTGTGAAATAACCTAGCAAATTTGCTAATGCTAACAATATTTTGCTGTACAGAAGCTCTCTGATAGCGGTATTCTGTTACCAGTGTGGCTCCATAGTTCTCTCTTCCTTTACCTCCATTGGTTGTGAGAGTCTGAGAAATGCCGCAGAAAGCCGGAATATCATTTCTATCATTTGATTCAGCATTCAAAACCTCCTCTATTTCCCATTAAAAAAATCTGTTTTACATAATATTTCAAAAAAAGACAGTAGCAGCTAAAGGGTGTGGAACTATGGCATGAAATTAAGGCTCTGTGCACAATATTGTTGAAAACTGTTAGCAATAACAATGTTAAAGCACACTTAGCACTTGGTACTATTTTTGTATCCCTTTGTCAACATCTGAGCCTACTGTTTTAGCTACTCAGCATCCAAGTTTACAGAAATCCGAAGGGGGGAAATTATGAACAAGACAACGCTGGAAACCTAAGAATGACCCAAATTAGCCTTTCTATACATAATAATGTCAACATTTTAAACTCTGGTATCTAAAAATGTCCCAGGAATAAAGTGCCTTGTGTCTGGTTGGCAGTATACAGATCTCCTTTTTCCAATAGTTTAGAGCTATGGGGTTTGATACTTAGCTGTATGCTTCTCTAACCCTGAAGATAGGTCAGAAGGTATCAATCCCTAAACCTCTCACTGTGGGCAGGACTGAATAATGTCCTTGATCTTGGGCAAAGTGTAGTTTCGGGCACATAATTCTTCATTTACTGGGTAAAAGAGGGCCACATTTTTCTGGTGGGTTGTTTATTGAAGAAAATTGCAGCTGTATGAAGATGCTTCTAAGTTTGGAATGTTGTAAGTAATCCCAGGAGGGATATATTAGTGGGCAAAATGCAGGTGAGGTAGCCAAAGATACATAACAAATGCTATTTAATGTGTGGCTCTGCCATTCATCACATAGACACCACATATAGGTGGCATATATAGAAATTTTGACAAATTTCAAACAAATATGTTTGTTTCCCTATGGTATTTTTATCTATATCATAATGTTGATCTAACTGTATTTTTACATTTCTAACTTTGTGGTGTCACAATGAATGAATCATTTAATAATGTTTTATTTCAATGTTAACAAATGTTAAGACACACAACAAATGCTTTATCAAAACTCTTCCCCCAAGACCACCCTGAAACTCCAAATAAGTCCAAAAAGCTACACTAAGAATAAATATCAGAGACACTGCCATCTTTGTCTCTTCATCTCATTAGTATACAAGATCATTAGTATACAAATGATATAGTATATGGTGCCTGTATTCCCTGATAATATTAGGGACCAAATTTTCAGAGAAGTAGATTATAATCACACTTGCAGAAAACAGTACAGTACTGTCAGCAATAGCAATAAATGGGAAAAACGGAGACATAGGGAAGCCTGTTGTCCTAATGAAGTGAAAATTCTACAACACATTGTGTTATAAAATGAGATTTGGCTTCTTACTGGAAGAATAAAACAATGGATTCAATAGCACACAGCACTACCGATTGAGTATGTTCTGGCTCCTTTAATCAGGGCTACTTTCCATGCAGAGGGGGGATGGGTAGGAGGGAAGGGAAGACAATCAAGGTCCTTACATTCTGAATGCTGTCACGTTCTATGGAGCACTGCACCATGAATAAACCAATTCAGACATGGGTCATAAACAAATAACTACCATTAGAAAATATGTATGGTATACATATATGTGTAACTTAATTTATAATGTAGCTATGACAGGTTTCTGCTGAGTTCAAACAGTTTGGCACAAAATAGCATCATTTATAATAAAGCCAGGTTTTAGCACTTGTTCTCAAAACACACAGGCAACCAATACTAAAAACATTCACAAAGCGCTCCAGGAACTGAAAAGACAGTTTGTCTGGTCGAACCAAAGACAGTTAATTGCAGCCTATCCAAGTAGGAGCAAGTCCATCTAATTATTAATGGGACATTGTCAAGCACGTTTAGCTTTGAAAAGCCCAGTTTAAAATAATTTTTCAAATCTGTCCTCTTAAAAAAAATCAAAATATTTGAAAAAAAATCACAGCTGTTACTAATGAATTACATTCAAAAGAATAACATGAACAAGCTCCTCTAGCAAGGTTCCTAATCAAGGTAGGGATTAATCATTTTTATAAAGCACTCATTTGAAAAGTCCAGTACGTCTGTATTTTGAATATGTCAGGGAATACTTCCATTGCAGTTTGAGTTTTGGAAATTCACTGCAATATATTCTTTGCAATAAACATGTTTTTTAAGCCTTATGAAAAATGCCAGAAATGCCCCTGCCCATCACAGAAGAGGTAGAGCATGGACAGCAGCAATGCAAGCCGTGTCAAATGCCGTAACCTTGGTCTGACCCTCCACGGATGAGTGGGTAGTTCAGCAAGGATCAACATGTTTTCTTTGTTATAACTGCTTCAAGACCAATGCTTGGAAAAGCCTCCTTCAACCTATTGTAGATTTAAGATTAAAACAGTTTCCATTAGAGGCCCCAAATTGACCCCTTTCCATAAAATCCATTAAAAGCATCTGATAGGTGGTGCTTGATAGGTTAGGGATGAGGTCGAAGTAGAATTATTCTACCAAGGTCCAAAGTTTGAAGTGAATTAGCTTCCTAAGTTTGGACACCCTAAAAATAGAGGTATTCACCAGAGTTCAAAATGTCTTCTAATTTTTTTGCCACTTTATTACAAAGCAAGCAGGAAAGCAATAAAATTTACCTTACTGCCCTTTAGCTGTTCAGAACCAGAATTTCAATTCTAATTTAAAAACCTATTTGCTTTGAATCAAGAGTGTCAACGTTGGCTTTGGTGAACCTCATGTGGAATGTCAAATGACTGCTGGAAGGCAAATCTTCTTTCTCTTCAAGTAAATATCAAGCTCTTGTTCTTGAGAGCTAGACCTCCAGTTCTAACCCAATCACTTGTTAATGATGAAAAGACAATTTTCCCACCAAAGGCTTCCAAGAGGGGTCAGCAAGTCTCCTAAGACTTTGTAGGAAAGAGAAGTCAGGTGGGGGACTTCTATTTTTCCCCACCTACGAATCTCAGGAGTTCTATGGGAAGATGATCTCCTGTTCCCTAAACCTTCTGTTGTCTCTGACTGCCCCCCTCCCACCCACCACCATTCCCCTCCCTCCCCCCCCACACACACTGTGGATCTCCTGAGGTCCTTTAATGGAAGGGCTCATCATAAAGAAATCTCATTGGTGCAAACCATAGATTTGTAAGGTGAAGAAGACAGGAAAGGTGCTATTGCTTCTTCCCCACTTCAGCTCCTGAACCTCAGAGCTTCCCGCCAGTACACACCTCCCCACCTCAAGTCCTGGAAGTCCCCCTGTGGCCCACCCAGAGACCTGTTCCTCCCGGGTCCCTATAGCCCCTCTCCCTCAAATGTTCCCTGAATGTCTCCTGTGACAACCGGTACCCTTTTATAAGGTTATGATAGATTTTGAACAAAATATGCTTTGTGAGATATCATTTGAAAGGTCATAATCTGCTGAACATTATTGTCCTGATAAAATATGTGTGGCAGCATTGTATATAAAGTTACAAGACTCCACTGTATAATATTGTTATAACATGCTCCAAGATTAAGAAAAGCAGGTTCAAACCTGTTTCTCAGAGACAAAGACACACGGACACCCCAGCCAGGTGCTAAAAGGCTATCGCCTGCTTAAGAGACATTCTCCAGCAGAGGGGAAGGGGTAAACAGAAATTTACATTCCATCACAGGGATGGTTCAAACGTCATAGCCGAAAGAGACTGTTTTGTCACCATGACTCAGCAAGGGGGGATAATGCTTGACTTCACTCATCTTCCTCCCATCTCTATGCTCATGACCTCAATGAATACCTGAGGGACACTGAACTAAGGGGGAAGGGTTCCAGGCTGGAAAGAGACCCAGTCTGTGAAATTTACTGCAGAGTGTGGTAAGAGAAATGCCTTTGCTTTGAATTCTGTTAGTCTGTTAAGTTAGCCATCAGTTCGCATTTTATCTTGTATTTCTTTGGTAACCAATCCCGACTTTTATGCCTCATTGCTTGCAGTCACTTAAAATCTTTCTTATCTTTTAGTAGTTAATAAACTTGTTTAACTGTTTTATCTTAACCAGTGTGTTTGGATTAAAGTGTGTGGGAAGCTCCAATTGGGGTAATAAGGTTGGTGCATATCATTTTCCACTGATGAAAAGACAGACTTTATATGAACTTGCATTATTCAGCAGTGTGGTGGACAGTGCAAGATGCACATTTCTGGGGTAAAGTCTGGGATTAGAGAGCTTGCTGGTGTTCTTCTGCGGTTTAATTCATGAATGGCTAGTTAGGAGCACGCAATACCATGTAACTGGGACACGCTGGACACTGTGTGTTAACCGGCCAGGAGTGACTGTTCTCACAGTAAAGCACTGTAAGAGGTACCCTAGGTTGGAGAACTGGGGAGAGACAGCTGTTCAACAGTCCAGATTGTACCCTGGCTAATGTCACACTCTCACTCCCCTGGATGTCTTTATTCTTCCTCCTCCAGTGTCCCAAGAGTTAGGATGGCAGGGCACCTGCCAAGAACCAAAGGCTACCATCACTGCAACTGCCTGTCCTTTTAGAGAACTTCTTGTGAGCTTGACCTTAACTCTGAATTTACTGGGTTACAACTTTATTTAATTTATTTCTTTTTACCCCGAAAGGTAATATACATGCAAACCACTGATGTGTTCCTGCCATCTTCATTTCAGCTTAATGAAGGGGTTTTTTTGTGCGGGGGATTTACAATCAACACAGCACCGTCCATTTAATTCAAATAGGGTGAAGCTCCATCCAAAGAAAATGTAGATGAGGTAGATAATCTGATACCTTGTACTGGACCACCTTAGAAGTGTTGCTGTGCAAAAGGCTATCTGGAAGGTCTTTTTTTCAGCTTGGAAGCTTTTGTACTGAACATACACAGTAGGTATCAGCTTGTCATATAAACTATTTTTCAAACATTATTTACTTTCCAAAGATGTCTCTAAAACCTCTCTTGAGAAACTCACAGGTGTTACCCCTAGGTAACTAATGTATTATTTATTGCTCTAAGATGTATGCTGAACTAGGAGGACACATCTCCCTATAGCTACTTTAGCCAACGGAGGGTTAACAGAACTAAAACTGTGTATTAGAGACAAAATGCTTGGTTAAAGAATGTTAAGGATTTCATTTCAGTCAAGGAAAGCAAAGAAATGTAGTTAATGGAGCCATTCCATACTTAACTTTCCATTTAGTACTGCAGACTTCCAGAACCATGTTTGATCTTTTATATTGTGTACTGTAACATAGAGGCAGAATAGAATGAGTTTAAACCACAGAGTGACAGCCTTAACTTTGAATGTTCTTGCTTTTGTTAGATTAAATTAAAGCTGTAGCCAAAAATACTGCTCTTGTTTTGCATGCTGAACCCCCACTGACATTAATGGAAGTACTGTGCACCGTCCTAGGAAATCATATGTTCTAAGATTGTGTTTTAACACATTTTTTTCTGAGTTAGAGGTAGTAGGCTACCCCAGGCATTTAAGCTTGTCCAATATTTTGTTGTTCCTACCTCTAACTGAAAGCCAGTTCAGATATTATCCTCAGTGTGGTCCTCCCCTTTATTAAACAGATGTTCTTCTTCCTAGCCACACCCATCATAATCTAGGCATCATCACAAAGACCACCTCTCTTATTGTTTGTCTCTGTATCAGTTGCACAAAGGAGCTAGAGTTAACATATTGGTTTAAGAGATGGGATTGGTGAGTGGGTGTTCTCAATGAAAGGTCTTTGCCTTTGGAACTCCTTCCTCCCCATCCCCACCTTTGTCAGCCAGACTACATTTTTGGTGACCTTCAGGATGTACTGCAAGGCCCACATATTTTCCCAAGCTCTTTAACAGGCAGAGAGCCGTTGATTAGGGTTTGGGAATAGATGGCTGGAGAGTCTTTGGTTGACACTGAGATAAGTTATAGACAGTGTAAGTACAGTTTTTAAATGTTTATGTACGCTAAAAGATTATTAACTAGCACATCTTATGAATCCAAATAAATAAATGGCTTGACTGGAAAAGTTGGTTTACTGGCAGGTAGGAGGCACCAGTGAAGCAATCAGGCATCATCCTTCTTCTCATTCACACATCTGAGCGTAGGTAGCTCACTTCCATGACACACCCAGGGAGAAAAAGACTTCAGATTTGCCTAATTCCCTCATTTTATTCACATCTGAATTTTATGCTATTTACATTGTTAGTCCCTTGCCATTTGGGGCTGAAACATATTATAAACATTCATAATAATGCAAACAAACAAACACACCTAATTATCCCCGCTCAGATCGGTGTGCTGAGGGAACCCTTTGTGTGCCGATCCTCTCCTTTTCCCATGGAAAGAGAGGTTAACTGCCTCCCCAGAGGACTTGTGTAACGTTATAGATCTGTGACTGAGGAGTGGGCAGAGAAGAGGTGAAGGGTATGGGCCTGAGGCAAAAGTGGCAAATACTAGATGAATATGCCCTGGCAGGAGGGACTCCATGGTGACACACTGCGCTGAGGCAAAGGAGGGTTAGGAAGCCCCTGTCACAGGGCCTCTGAGGCTATGGCTTTGCTCTTCTGCACATTTCTTGGGCTCTTCATGGATCTCAAAGGGTCTGCATGGCCCTTCATTCACTCCATACACATAAACCTCATCCCCAAGCAGAATGATCTGGAGAAAAGTCTGAAATAGAACCCTCTGACTTCAACAGGACTTGAGCACACTAAGAATTAGGCCCTAAATGCTGATAATCAGGCAGTGGTTAAAAAAAACGCTACAAAAATTATCTTTTGCCTGTTCCAGATCTAAAAGTTGATTCGTTTTAAAGCAATAAATGGTGTAAAGGTTGATAGCTTTTGTGCCCTATTTCAACACAATGCAAATGAAATGTTTTAAAACCATTGAGTTTTGAAGTGGACCTGAATCAAAATCCTAGATCCAAATACACACCAAGCTTTGAGGAAGTCAGATCTGCATGCTAAGGCTCAGGATCCATCAGGATCTGGATATGTAGGGGAGGCCCACCACTAGTTGAATTATGAACATGGTTAACAATAAAAACAGCAACTGACCTTAATTTTCTTTGTGCTGCTGAGCACTCGCTTAATACTGAACTGTGGCAGCCTATTTTTCTGCGTCCTCCAAAAACTTTTTTACATTTCAAAACGCTTATATTTGTTTAAAACATAAAATAGGGGATAAATACTCCTGTGAGCCAGGAAAAATATACTTCATCTGAGTAAGGGGGAGAGTTGGGACTATTGCCAGAAACTATTTAATAATTTGGAGCCATTTTTACTCTCTTGTTTCACCGGGGGGGGGGGGGGAATGTGGAGAGGACGGGGAGAAGAGACTGTTTAAAGACCGTGAAATCTTTCTTGCTTGCTTCCTTCCTTTCTTTGTAGGAAAATCCAGCTAATTTGTTTGAACTTAATCTGCCATTTTAGGAATTCCCCTTTGCATGATAATCAGAAAACCAAATGATTCAGAGCTAAAGCTAGACCACACTATTTTAATATTAACCTGAGATGAAGTACTGCCAAAATGAACAGCCATGGCCTCGATGCAGGAAAATTTGTATTATTTCATATCTAAGTTGTTAACACTTGTATATCCTGACATTCCTATTTATCCCGGAGTGTTAGGGCAAGACCCTGCTACCCCTGAAATTAAACAGGAATTTTACCAGTACTTTCATTAGAAGCAGGATTGGACCCTAAAAGTGTCTGTTAATCCTAGCGGCAGTTCCTCAGGGAAGGCAGTGAATCTCATTTGAATCAGACACATTATGGCCTTTACCCACTGCTGTAAATTGGCTCTGAGTACATGTCTGTGAGTAGGTTTCACTAACCCAGTTTGAGATATCAGCAGTCTCTATTGCAAAAAGCTATCAACTGCATTGCTTCTTATATTACTTATAAACAGCAAGACAACACATGAACATAAAAGCTACAGGGCATTTGAAAAGTGCTGCTTGGGTCTGTCTTTTCCTATTTCTCTTCAATGTTTTCACTACCCTTACTAAAATCTGGCTGACAAGAGTGTCTGCACTGAGATTTATAAACACAAGAGGGCAGACTATATGTAATATGAAAAGGAACACGAAAGAAATGCATATTTTCCTATTGGTTTTCACAATTTAAATTGCTGAGGTAAAAAAACAACAACACTTAAGACAAATATTTTTAATTTTCAACACAAAAATATCTAGCTAAGCCCTTCTTTGTTCCCTTAGGCACTTTATTGTTAGTGGTACTTTTACAGAAGACTTGATTTTAAAACTAGCTTTGTGATAAAGTGACAAGTTTTTTCTCTTGAAAGTATAGGGATTTTCTGAAGCTCCTATATAACACTAAGGAAAGTTGCTTGTTTTGTGCCAATTTTGCTGTCCCAACTAATGAAAATGCAACATATACTCTCCAAGTAAATTCTACCTGCAGAACTCTCTAGAAAGACAAAGTTTAAGGGTTTAAGTGTATTTCACTCATCTTTGCAGAATTCTTTGTTTATCTCCTCAGGAATTCATACAGCAGCTCATTTTTGGCTATTTACTCCAGAAGAAGTAAACAAAATTGTGACCTGGAAGTGTGGTTCAGTCTTGCTACACTAAATAACAAGCTTTTCCAGGTTTAACTTTTGAAAAAAAGTTCACATCTAAACTCCTTCAACCACATGGACTCTAAAAGATATTATTTCTTCAATACAACTACTAACTCAGACTCACACCTTTATATACCTAGAGAAATAAAGCACTTCTTCATGGATTGAATGTCATGGAATTTTCTCATTCATTTCTTTAGAGAGTTGAAAATCTCCCAGATTGAGGGCCCAGTCCACCTCCCATTGAAATGTGTGGGAGTCCTTCCATTGATTTGAGTGGGAATCAGATTGGGCGCTTACAGATCGATTCTGTTCCCAATGAAATAAATTGGGATTTTACCATTTGGAGTAGGATTGGCCCTTAATTTTGTGAATTAGGTGTAAATAGATTGAGCACTAGATCCTCCTAACCCTTACTCTTGTGAGTAGTCTCAAAAACTTCATGAGTAGTCACTCAACTAGTTCTTACTCACATGAGCAGTCTAATTGGCTTTGATTAGATGATTCACATAGGTAAGGACTACTTGCCTAAAAAAGATTTTCAGGATTGGGCCCCAAGAGTTGCATCCTGTGGTTTAGCATGAATCAGGACTGCAGAATTAGGCCTTGTTTTCAGAAAATACTATAGAGGAGATTTAGATTCTGAAAAGTTCTTAGGATTCTTGGATTGCAATGACAATCAGTGTTTCCATCTGTTTTAAACTAACACTGATTACTGACCATTTTTGAAAAATGTCTAAAAGAATTGATTTGCTATTCAAGGTGAATCAATACATGTATTCTTACAGATCCCTTCTTTGACATTAACAATCATTACACATTCTACATTTTCCTTCCCTCTTCAGTACATCAGCATTTACTTTCAACACAATGTTACAAACAACACTTGCTAGGTGCTATTTATGATTTTGCAAGTGATGTCATCTCCAGCATTTCAGTTACACAGGATATCTTAAGACATAAACACAGATAAATATAACTATTACATAAACATATATCTGTTAAAATGTAAAGCACTTGTTAAAAAGGAAATAGAATACCTTTGTCTGAGAACACGGTCTAATTATTACACAGACTGTATTTTTATGTTTAAACAGTTTTTCCAATTACAGACGCCCCCCGACTTACGCAATCGTTCCATTCCGGAAAGCCTTGCATAACTCAAATTTTGCTTAAGTCGGAAACGTATACCCGTACGTTAGGCAAAAATTTCTGCAACTTGAAAATCCTATTTCTGGCTTATGGAACTTTTTCCATAAGTACGAATTTGTGTAAGTCGGGTCTTGCATAACCCGGGTAGTGTCTGTATAGTCAAACTTTCATTATAAACATATTTGAATTATATACTATACTGGGAAACATATCTTGTCAATGAAAGAACTGTATTATTCCAGTGGTTAGTCATCCATCCACCTTCTATCCCAGGTTTTCAGACTGTTAGCTCCAGGTTGGCTAACTATCCCTTTGGACTGTTAAACAAGAACAGGACCTTGGGAAAGGAAATGCTCTGGCAATATCTCTGGGTCTTATGTTCAGAACAGGATAAAAGGCGAAAAAAGACGACACCACCCTACGAATATGCTTCTGGTGAGGAAGTTAATCAGTATTTGAACACAGTGAACTTCCCTTCCTCAGAACTAAAAGGAAACACCTTGAAGATAATTTAAGAAGTGTAATAGCTTATGCAAAAGGCTTTCCCATTCCCAGAATATCTCTTTAAGGGCCAGATTCTGCAGGACTTACTCAGGAAAAACTCCTATGGAATTCAAAGATTTTTTTTTTTTTGCCTGAACTGCAGTATTGGGACCCAAAAGAGCCACTACAAAGAAGTTTGTCTTATTATTTGTTTGCAAAAAATGAAATTACTTTCCTCTCTCCACTCTGCCCCAAGAAAAAAATCCATATAAATCTATGCGTGAATTTATTTCTATTAGAGGAAATCTTGTTAGATGAGTACAGTTCTGAAAAGTTATGTTATGTAATCAGTTTCCTAGAACACATTACAGCAAATATTAAAAATCAATTTAATTTAGGTCCTTTCTCAGTAAGATGACTAAAGATCAGTAAGTCATAAATGCAAAAACTGAGCATTTATAATTAATGAGTACAAATTATTCTAAAACTGATGGGTCAAATGCTACTAGGAGTTTATGTAAGCTACAAATTTATTGTTCACGCGCAGAAATTTAATTTAAAATTCTAATGTATTATACCCTACGTTCAGTAGAAAACTATTCTTAGAAGCTAAGTACTATGAAAGATAACCGGGCTTTGATGAGATGATTCATCAACCGGGCTTGAAGATTGTAATTAATAGGTTGAGGTCTGCTCTGAGGTACCTGATAATGAAAAAGGTGTTTCAAAACAAATACTGAGTCAGATTTTGCCATGCTGACGTTGGCTAGTACCTCACTCCATGGAGAGACCCCTGGGACTAGATCATTACTTTGGAACAAGACTTGTGTATGGAGTGACAAATAGGTGTACCCCAGGAGTAGTACAGAGGATAAATTGTGCCTCTTGGCAGCACAAATCCCACCTTGCTTCCCCACTCCTCTGTCATGTGTCCATGGGAGGTAGTACTTTGCTGCTGGCCTGTTCCAGCACCACCTTACAACATTACCCACAATGGCTCAGTTGTACCAGAACACTGGGGAAGCAAAGCCAAGGCTCCAACTACTCTCCCCATCACTTCTCTCCATCCCCCTTCTCTAGGAGGGAAGCAGTGGGTGCATAGCACCCATTTACTGATGCTGCCCAGACCTAAGATCCAGGTAAGCAGTCATGAGATAAGAGGGGAGGACCTTTCATGGATCAGTAACTGGTTAAGAGATGGGAAACAAAGAGTAGAAATAAATGGTCAGTTGTCAGAATGGAGAGTGGTGTCCCCTAAGGGTCTATACTGGGACCAGTGCTGGGCAGCATATTCATAATGATCTGTGAAAAGGGGTAAACAGTGAGATGGCAAAATTTGCAGATGATGCTCAGGCCTGGTCTAGACTGGGGGGGGATCGATCTAAATTATGCAACTTCAGCTACGTGAATAATGTAGCTGAAGTCGACGTACATAGATTGACTTACCATGGTGTCTTCACTCTGGTGAGTTGACTGCTGCCACTCCTCCGTCGACTCTGCCTGCGCCTCTTGCCGAGCTGGAGTAGAGAAGTCGACAGGAGAGCACTCGGGGATTGATTTATCGCGTCTAGACTAGACACGACAAATCGATCCTCGCTGGATCGATTGCTGCCCGCTGATCCGGCCAGGTAGTGAAGACATACCCAAAATTACTCAAGATAGATAAGTCCAAAGCAGACTGTGAAGAGTTACAAAGGGATCTAACAAAACAGGGTGCCTGGGCAACAAAATGGCAGATGAAATTCAATGTTGATAAATGCAAAGCAATGCACATTAAAAAACAAAATCCTGATTATATATACAGAATGATGGGGTCTAAATTAGTTGTTACCACTCAAGAAAGAGATCTTGGAGTCATTGGGGATAGTTCTCTGAAAACATCCTTAATGTGCAGTGGCAGTCAAAAAAGCTTAGAGAATGTTAGGAACCACTAGGAAAGGGATATATAATAAGACAGAAAATACCATAATGCCTCTAGATAAATCCAGAGTGCGTGCACATCTTGAATACTGTGTGCAGATCTGGTCGCCCCATCTCAAAAAAGATATATTGGAATTGGAAAAAGTACAGAGAAGGGGAACAAAAATGATTAGGGGAATGGATCAGCTTTCATATGAGAGATTAAAAAGACAGAGACTTTTCAGCTTGGAAAGAATATGATAGAGGACGATTGTGAAGTACGTGAATAAGGAAATGTTATGTACTTTTTCACATAACACAAGAATTAGGGGTCATCCAATGAAATTAATAGGCAGTAGGTTTAAAACAAAAAAAAAAGGAAGTATTTCTTCACACAACAAACAGTCAACCTGTGGAACTCTTTGCCAAAGGATGTAGTGACAGTCAAAACTATAACTGTGTTAAAAAAAGAACTACATAAGTTCATGGAGGATAGGTCCATCAATGGCTATTAGCCAGGATGGGCAGAGATGCAACACCATGCTCTGAGTGTCCCTAGCCTGTTTGCCAGAAGCTGGGAGTGGAAGACGGGATGGATCACTTGATGATTGCCTGTTCTGTTCATTCCCTCTGAAGCACCTGGCATTGACCACTGTCAGAAGACAGGATACTGGACTAGATGGACCAACAGTCTGATCCAGTATGGCCGTTCTTATGTAGTTGTGGAGAAGAAGTGGGGTGAAGTTACTTCTTCTTAAGCCTCTGCACAGGGCCACAGTCCAAATCAGAATTTAGCCCATTAGGACTACTCACAGAGTAAGAGACTTCTCAATATGAATAAGGGTGGCAGAACATGCTGCATAATGTTGTTGAAATTAGGAAATATTATACTTTAATTCTCTTCATGAAGTGTGTTTTCTTTGCTTGATGAGATCCTTGGATTCAATGTTACAATATTACAGTTTCGCTACGAAGAGATGTGTACACATTCTTTAGTTGCCCAACCTCAAATCAACCGTATATTTTAATAAATTGAAAATATACTCAGGGACCAATCCTGAGGAGTTTTGCCTCTGACTTCAATAGGAACAGGACTGGGCACAATGTACATACAAAGACAATACAATTGAAGTTAACTTGCTGCTTAAAACAATGCTTTGAAGTAACATAACTTCAGATATGACTATGCCTTGGAGGCACAAAAATATGTAATCAAAAATTGTTAATTAAGGTTATTTAAACTCCAAATTATATATGACTATCATCCCCACAAAAGAGCTGCTGTCTTTCCTTAAAGCTGCATGAACAATACCTTGTCTAACCTGAGACTAACTGGAGTACTACAAGTTCTGGTGGCAGAAAGCACAACTAGTGCAAACTGTCTTTACTGCCTTTGAACTGAAGTATTTTTTCATTAATATCAGTTTGCTTTTGAAACCACCTACTCCCATCCATAAGGGAAATGTAAAGTGACCAGGGCCTATCCGTTTAAAGTGTTAAATCATCAAGCTACCACAATGCTGGATATACTAACACATGTTTTCTCTGTTTAATGGAAAAGATTTGGGGAGCTAATTTCAGCCTAGGGGAAAGTCACATCACAGGATCAAAAACTTCTGTGTCACATGAAAGTACAAAACTTCACTATATGGATTTCTGGGCCCAGAAATCTGTGGAAGCTAACAGCAATTAAAGCCTTGTTATCCCCTCTAATTTACTTTAAATTGTTGGACTTTGAAATCAGTCATTTGGTATAATTCATGAAGGAGGGTTATGTATAGTAGGCACATGTACTAAAACTATTGATCTTTTTGGAAAACTGATAAGCTGGTGTAGTGAAATCCCAAACTGAAGCTCTGAAGCTCATCCTTGAATGAAGCTAGCCATTTTACAGTAAAAAGGGGCTAATTTTTCAGATTAGTTCCATTTATAATGAAGTCAAGCTTTCTTTAATCTCACTGCACAGCTTTTAGTATGATGCCTTGCTTGATATGAATTTTACAGGTTTCTTTTTTGAAGGGAAAATACTGGTCAAGTTTATCTATATGGGAATCAAATTGCATTATTAAAACTGGAGGGAAGCACTTGATTCCTGTTTGAGAAACTGGAAATAAAATCGAACAGAAAATGGGATTTAAGAATCTGCTAAAAACGAATGGTTCATTCCTTCTCACGCTGAAGTCAATGGGAATTTTGCTTCAATGGGAAGACAGGCAGATCCATAATTTTCTTACCAAAAGAAAGCTGTGCACTATTTTACATCGTATATGACAGACACAAATAATTAATTAGAGTGAGAAATGCATATTGTGCTATAGTTAGTGTTTCTTACTATACCAGTTTACTAGTCTACCACTTTCCCCCCCACTATCAAACAAGACACCATTTTACAGGTGAGCTACTAGTATCTGCTTCTACTTCTGCCTATACAAAGCTACAAATGATTTAATATTATAATTAAAAACAGATACTACAACCTTAAAGAAAAGTAAATGTTTGTTCTCATACAGTGCTGAAAGAGAACTAGTTCTGAATGCCAAAAGTTTACTTCCTTTTTTCCCTGCTGAATAACTCAAATGGCCACTGTAGCCAGTAAAATGTTCCTCACTGTGAATGGAGACCTCCCTCCCCAAAAAGGAAGGGTTAAATAAAGCTAATAATAGAAACTAAACAAATGTTTACTCTGTCAAAAACATGATGTCATGTACCTAGGCCCAAGAGATTCTAAAACAGATTACCTGGACTGCTTAGTAAACTAAACCCTAAATGCCCTAATTTACCCAACCATTTATCAACAGTCCTAATGAAAAGCCTTTCCTGCTCTTGCAATAGATAAAAGTAGCCATTAGTCTCTGAACTGTACATTTTTACCAGCAAGACTTAGCAAGAAGCAAATCTTGAGATTAAAAAATCAGCTGGATGTTCACATAACAAGGTCCAGAGAGACATATCTAGGAGTTGCCTCTTTTAATCCAACACTGAATTATGTTGGAAGCTGTTTTCTATTCTTTTAGAGCTCTACTAGTGCCAAAATAATGGCAAGGTTTGCAAGTCCTAGTATATCTCAAGCCTTTCCCAAGGCACCCCAACACTATCTGAGACATTGAAACTATGGCAACCGAATAAGAAAGCAGCTTCCATGATTAATAGATGAAGATCCCAGCGACAGTGTCTAGGTAGGCCATAATTCAAGAAAGCAGGAGAAATTAGCATAGAATCCATCTCAAACTACCAATAAAAAGTAGATTTTGATAGGCATCAACAAAACTGGGCTTTTGTTCTTTTAAGTCCAAAACATTGTTTAGATGCTAATTTATATCACACTGAAAAGACGGGTTTCTCCCATACAAGTGACAGATAAAAATCCACCAGAACGATGAAGGGAACAATACAGACAATTTCCTACCTGGACATTTCAAAGCCAAATGCAAGCATATCTAATATTGGAATCATCCAATTGAGCCTGCATAGCTGGGTATAAGAAGTGGGGGTAATGTTTGCTGGGGTTGGGAATATGTTGGGATACAATTTTCCGCATTGTGTTTGGGATTCATAAGAGGTACATTCCTTTTCATCAGCAACATCAGGACACTCATTTTCACTGCTGGAGGCTAGTGGTTACTACAACATTGATGAAAGGCCTGGAACATTTATAAAAATGCATAATAAATAAGTAAGTCACTATCCCCTCCAGGAAAACTTCTGATACATACCCTCTATTCATTGGTATCAGGCTACCCTAAAAACCCCATAACAAAAACACTCTTCACTTCTTTCTGCTTCCATAAACATTTGGTTTCCACTGAAGGCAATTAGATATAGAAACCACAGATGTATTGGAACATACTTTCTTCTTAACCTACCACTAAGGGCCCAATTTTGCAATCCTTCATGCAGGCAAAAATCCTATTAATTTCAATATGGCATGAACATTTAACAAATATTTTTGCAGAAATCCCCTCAGTAGCAGTTTTGTTTGATAACCACAGAAAAGAAATAGGAGAAGGCAGCATATTAAACATTCCAAGTATCTGCTCTAAAATACTGTATATAGAAATAGCTATTACTAACAATACTTAAAAAAAAAAGGTCATCATGAATGCAGTGAATTACCATATGTCTTCACTCTTGAGATACAGCAACTGGCAGTTCTGTTAATAGCTAGTTTATCTATTTCATTTTACATCTCTGTTTCAACCACTACAGATATATTTTGGGAACCAAAAAATATCCTTTCATACAAGAAAATCTCTGTATTTCACACACAGCATTACCTACCCCTCTTTTTAGCTGATAAATAACTATAATTCCAAACTGTGGAAGGCCCTGGAAGACTGAACTTTCATGGGGTTTTACAGTTGAATTATGGGATAATGTGGTTGTGGTTCTTTTCTAGTTGTTCTTGCTTTTTAAAAGTTGTTTTCATAAAGTGATATCTATTTCAAATTGTAAAATTATGGCTTGAGTCAAACTCTAAATTTCAAAAAACATTAGGTTGGCAGCCTTATTTCTGTTCATCTGGTGCACAAAAGCCAAAAATTTGCTGATTTTGTGTTGGGGGAGGAAGTGGGATATTTCCTATGTGTCTCTTCCCTTCTCTATTTCCTGTGGCCCCTTCATTAACCATTAGCAGCTTTTCTGCTTCTGAAATGTAAAAAATAATGAGTCCTTCTATGGATATATTTTTAAAATAAACTATGACTTTCTGAACGATTGATTTCTTAGCTATACGTCTTTACTTTTAAAATTATTTTCATTTTCCCTGTTGCTTTGACCCTTTCAGAGCTCACTATTGCTAAAAAGCGACAGGCAAGATCAGTTTGTGGTTTGGAGATCTTCAGAAGAAATTTAGGATCTGCAATAAATGGCAATTCAGTAAGGGGCACTCTTCCCTCTAAGTGCTATATCAATATCCCAGCTTTGTGCTTGGAGGCACTATACATCTACCAGTGCCACTCTTTGGATGAGCCCTAAGCCAAGTTCTTGACCATTTGTGATAATTAAATATCCCCAAAAATGTAAATTTCAGTGCTCAATTATTTCCACCATCTGGAATATTGATTTAGTTGATAAAATAGATTTGTGCATCATAAGAAAAGGAGAGATGTTAATTCTGGTGCCAGACCAAATTCCAACGGGAAATTAAGTTCTGCTTGCCCAATGCTGCAAACACCTTGGGTTAATCAATTATTTGTTGTCAAGGTCCAAATTTCTTGGTCAAGGTATAGTCAAGCTCCAGACTCCAGAGAAAGTAATACAAAAATAATAACAATGATGATAATAGTAAATAAATACTGTAAAAAGATTTTGTGGTCTATTCAAAAGTGTCTGGTGGTCTAGATTTGGCCCCAGGTCTGCCTACTGACTACCGAGTGACTTTACTCATATGTGTGGCCTCACTGAGATCAAGTAAAGTTACTCACCAGCCTAAGAGTTCACAGATCAGGATCCAATTTTCTCTGCTTCCTATCCTAACAGTTGTGTACTACTGCTGTATGCTATTGAACAACAATTCCACTCTGTACCAGAGGTGGCCACATTTCACTGTCAAAGTGATCTCCATATATTCCTTACCCACCTCATTGTAATGCTATGGAGGACAATTGGTTAATGGTTGTAAAATGCTTTAAGAATCACCAGGTGTGCTGGTAGGTGTAAGAGGGAATTAAAAGACATGGAGTTCAGC
This sequence comes from Trachemys scripta elegans, assembly GCF_013100865.1. Classification (NCBI taxonomy): domain Eukaryota; kingdom Metazoa; phylum Chordata; order Testudines; family Emydidae; genus Trachemys; species Trachemys scripta. Next base: position 69,669,697 of record NC_048303.1, read on the forward strand.
ACAATTTATTACAGACCTGACTCTGACCTCACTCAAATCAGACCACTGATACAGAGCCTTAGGGCTATATTACCATTAAGGGTTTCATACTGCAAGGATGTGCTCAGCACCTCACTATATCAGGCCCTGACTATGGACCATTTCTTACCATAGGATAGAATTTCCAGTGTAGGGACTTAATCCTGCAAACTCTTGCTCACCAGAGTAATCCCTGCTTACATGATCCCATTTTACTTTAATGAAACTACTCAGAGGAGTAAGGATTATTCACGTGAGTCAGCTTTTGAAGATCCGGCTCTGGAATTGACATTACTAGTGAAGTCACATGGAAAAAAAAAGGTAAAAGAAAGCAGCATCTGTACCTATTTAGGAATATAAGATTTCTATTTTAGTATCATTAGCCTTTCTCCCTACATATGGTTTGCCAAAATATATAAAAATATATCAGAATGAATATTACTTTCCAGATTTTACTCTGTAGTTTGTTTTGAGCATTTTATTATCATGTATGGTAGCCATGTACTATACACAAAACATTTGTTTGGGTAGCATAACAATGTGTTCCTGCAAACAAGTAGGTTGCAACCCACGTGTTATCTCAGGCCAATTTAATCCTAAAACATTTTATGTCTTCCCTCTGTAAACCGTGTGAACTCCTTTCAGATGTATTTATGTATGGCTCTTCTCGCTCTTCAAAACAAGATGACAAATTTCCCCTTTCCTTACAAAAACACACACACAAACAGGTTCACAATCACCTATTTCCTTTTTAATGTGAACAGTTCTATTTTGGATTTATCACAGGTCATTAATTTGCTCCTTTTTAAAAAATCAATGAATCAATGAAAGCAGCTCCTTATCTATACCCTCTGCTACCTATTTCTTTTGACTCCAATTGCAATAGCTGCCCTCCTCAAATTACAAACATTAAAAAAGGGGCCATAGCTACCATCTACTTTTATCTTCAAGTAGTTAAGACATGTTAAATACACATGTTCCTAGTAAATTTTAGCCCAATTATCCCCCTCTTTTAGGAGTATTGGTTTAGCTGATAAAGTAGATTTTGCCACCATAAGAAAAATATACAGTTCTAATGTAAACTAATTGAGAATATGCAAAACATCTGTGAGCATATGATTCTTTTCACTCAAACTATTCACTCATGTTTCATATCTTCTTTGACTCCTATTATATGAAAAGCAAATGTAGCAAATATCTTGTATTGCATGAAATTAATTATTCTTAAAAAAACATCAGTTTATCATTTACAGAGGTAAGGCTGGATCCTGCAGTCCCTCGACTAAACTTCCATTGAAGTCAGTGGAAGATTTTCCTGAAACAAGGAGTATAGAATTGCACCCATATTTTTTATATTTAGGGTTTATACAAGAAGAATACGCCCTTTGTCTTATTGTCTTTGGGTCTTTTATAAATGGTTACCAATATAAAAATTGGATGTTTTATATTCTAAAGAAAACTATAAACAGAGAAACACATTGGCACTGTAGGTGGTTTGGGGTTTTTATTTTATTACTCATGCCAGTAGTTCCATTCAAAGTCCTGTGGGACTACTACTGTAAGGAAGGGCTTGCTGGCAACGGCCCACTTTTCTTCAAAATATGCTGGCCAGCCCCATTAACCAAAACAAGGTCATTTGTCTTTTTCATTATTTTTTCTGAAATCCACAAACCAATCTCTAAAAACAGTAATATTTATGCACATCTTAAACCAGTCGAATAATCTGGGCAAGAGCTGCATAAAGGGCCTGATCCTGCAAGCGTTCCTTCTGCAAGTAATTTTTACTCACTGGAAGAGTCCTATTGAAGTAAATGAATTTACTCCTGTGAGTAAAGATTACTCGCATGAGGAATGATTGCAGGATGGGGCCCAAAGTAAATAAGAATGTGTAAACCAAACTCACAGTTATTGAAATTGTTTTTACAAAGACAGGATAATAGCTGGAGACAAGATTTTGCCCCTATATTTAAGGTTGGGTTAATAATTAACGTTAGTTCTGGTTTATATTAAGCAGGAGTTATCAGGGTGTATTTCAAATAATACCATACTATATGTAGACCAGAGATAGAAAGTGTTTGGGATGATTTAACTCTCCTGTTATGTATTTACAGACCCAAACATGCCCCCCCATTAGGAATTTGCATTTTTTATTTATAGCCAAGTTAATTAAAGCCACTATTTCTGTATCTGCAATGAACTTCATGATCTTCATTCTGCCTCAATTTAAAGAGGTCTGAAAATGCATAAACATTGGCATAAGTATGTAGGTTTACAAACATACTTAAAGACCAGCTAATTATCTTAGGAAAGAAGAAAAGAGAAGAACAAATTTCCTTCTAAACAAGTGGTCAAGCAGACATGTAGGAAGAACCCAATAATTACTATATTACAACTAGCCATTAAATAGTCACTCAAGTGGACTAGATGACCTCTTGAGGTCCCTTCCAACCCTGATATTCTATGAGATTCTTTGACTATGGTTAAAAAAAGCCCTACTGCCTTAACTTTGTCAAAGCTGCTGGGAGCCTAGCTTCAAAGGAACAGGGAAAGCTGTGGTTTTTACATTTAACCCTTCCTCTGGATGTCAGTCATCAGCACCAGTTTCCCCTCCTCTCATCACAAGCAAAGCTAGTTGGAAGTAAAGCAAAAATCTTTGGCACAGAGCGCTCAGTGCAGCCCAAACCAGATGCCTTTTCACACTTTCAAACTTTCACTAACATTTCCCGGGCCACGAGAATGCCCCAAATGGCTTCACTGGCCCCGGAGCCAACAATCCCCTGACCCAGACTGATTTATCTAATAATTGTTACTTCTGTAATTGCTTGTAGGAGGCCAGCAGCCACCAGCTCTCAACTTTCCCCCTTCCCCCAGGCAGTCTCAGTTCTGCTCCACTTTTCCAATACACCAGCAGGCAGGAAAACAACTCATGGGGATTTGCAGGCTCAGGCTCCCACTTTCGCTCATGCAAATTCACAGCCAGAGCACTTAATGCACATTACTCTCAACTGAGAGCTTTTCATGCTCCTGCACACACACACAAAAATCCCTCCCACCAGCAGCATCCTCCCTGCCACTATCATCCCCCTCCGCCCTCTGCTGCTGGCTGGGATTTCGGTGGTGAGAGTGGCGGAAAGTCCTCTGTCCCTTTCAGATCTAACACTCTCTGTCTGAAATAGTCCGGAGGGCGAGGGGGCTTATCGCCATCCCAGGACGGTTCCTTCTTACTCCCTACAGCAGGGAGCCCCCCTCGCCTCCCCTTCCCCCGCCTTGTATTTTTCACCCAGGCAGCACTTTTAGGAGGGAGCTCGGAACAAACACTCCATTGTGCGATCCAGGCCTGTTATTTCCTTTTAGACAAACTTTGCCATGGGGTTGCCTAGTTCCCCGGGGTCTGAAGGGTGGGGGGGGACACACACTGGGGGAGCAGCAGGGCAAGGGCGCTCAGAGGAGGGAAAGGGCGAGGGCTTTGGTTTCCTAAAGGACCGTGTTGTGGCTCCTTCATGCTCGGGTCAGTGCGGACAGTTGGCAAGAGCGGGTCAGCCCCGTGGGCCCTTCCAGTGTGGCTGGCAGGACCATGGGGGAGGGAGTGCCTGAGCCGCCCCCACCCCAGTGCCAGAGGAGCTGACAGCAGCGGCGAGAGGGGGCGGGGAACAGTCCTGCCCGAGAGCCACCTTCGCTCGGAGCCGACTGGCGCTGCGGGGAGTCAGCCCGTGGTGGCTCCCGACACAAACACACACCCCAGCTAGGAGTGGGGGGGACAGCGCCAGAGCCTCCCCCGCTCCTTGCTGGCAAAGCAATGACAGGAGCCCGCGGCTGGGAGGGGGAGATCAGCCCGGAGCGCCAGCCCCATGCTAGCGAACAAAGCCAGCCAGGCAGCAGCGCACATCCACACCCAGGGACCAGCATGGGCACGGGGGGCGCGGGGCAGAGCGTGTGGGGCTCCCAGCTGGCAGGAGGCTCCTTTGTTCCACACCCAGCGCCCGTGTCAATAACAACAGCGTCAATACCCGGGTTAAAGAGCAGCGCCCAGGGATTACGCACGTGCAAGGCGCTCACATTGTCCCCATAACAAAGACTCGCCAGCTCCCCCCGTGACGCTCTGCAGCCCCGGGATGAGCAGCTAAAGGCGGGGGCTGGGAGCCCCAGAGCCCGCTCCCGGCCCGCTTTGGATCTCTCATTCGGGGCGCCCCGCACCGCAGCAGCGCGCACGCCCAGCGGCGGGGCAAAGCAGCCCGGCTCCGCGTCCGCTGCGAACAAGCGGGGCTGAGTGAGGCGCGAGGACAAACGCCTTCAGCCCAGCTAGCGCCCGAGCCCCATAGGGACGCCCCGGTGTGCCAGCGGGCTGAGCAGCTAGACTGATAAAAAAGGCAGCCCAAGCCGCAAGCTGACCGGGCAGGGGCAGCCGCACAACGTGTGCTAGGGCGGGCGGCTCTCCCCTGCCTTCCCGAAGCGCTGCCGAGCTAGAAACCAGCAGCCAACCTTAACCACACACCGAACACGCTTCTCCCGGACCCGCCAGTGCAAGCCAGGAGGAGCCTTCCTTTGCAAGCAACCCAAAGGATTAGATATAGATATGGAGCGGGGAGTACTGTACCTTTTCGGTGCATGTATCTAGGCAGCTAGAGGACAGAACTAGCTGATGTAGTGTCCCATTTAGTAATCCATTTAAGGGGATCTCTCTGGGAAACTGGATCCACTCTCTCCTTTGCAATCCTTTGTCATTACTACATGTGTGCTTCTTTGGGGGATGGGATGTTTAATATTGCTACTTTCTGGAATGCAAATGCAATTTGCTCATTTCCAATGACGGGAGAGAAAAGGGGGAAGAGGAAAAAAGGTTTAGCAACTCCTCTCCAAACCCAAATTCCACTAGGATCCCACTCCAGGAAGTCCCCTTCAGTCGAATCTTAGGAGATAAGTCATTTCAGGGTCTTGTCCTGCTCCCTTTCTACCAAAAGTGCGCCAGGTGTAGAGGCTGCTTCAGGAAAACTCCTAGGCAGGCGGCACTCTGTGTGCCACGGCAGGAAAGCGCGGTTGCTTTAGCCCAAAGCTCCTGGTCATTGAACTGTGTTTGTAGAGGAGTTCAGAGCAACCTCTCTCCCCACTGCTTGTCTCCGAGTCCCAACTCCTCTGTCAAAGGAAGGCAGCTTCGCTGCGGGTGGAGTCAAATCCCGGACTGGATCTCTCCAGATGGACTCACTTGATTCCACCCACCCTTCTTCTCCAGTCCCTTGCTGTACCGAACAAGGATGAGCATGTGCAATGGGTAGGGGATAGGGTGAGAGCATGGCGAGTTTCCAAGTGGATATTCCCCCTCCCCCCGACATATACAAACAAGAAGGTAACGAAAGTGAAGAGCTGGAAAAGCCCTTACCCCATATACAGCATTTATGTACAGTACTGTGTTTGTAATCAGGACTGGGGATAAAGCAGTGATGAGAGAAGTATTACTGATTCTTGACGCAGAAAAGGGCAAGGAAGAAGTGCTCCAGGAGACGAGATACAAGAAAGGATTTGCTCATCGATTTTCTTAAATGAAAAAAAGTTTTGAAGGATGAGGGTAAGTGAATTAAGACTTTCTAATTCTGAGAACTGTTCCACTGCTCAAATCCTAGAGCAATGAACATCCTACACACAAAGCGAATTGACTATAAGATATGTAAATATATGTAAAATAACTGTTCAGTACATAGTATTCTTATACAAATAAGTAGATATAACAGCTCTTGAAAGAAAAATATATGCCAAGAATAAACTAACAGAACTATGATAGTCTGAACACTGTGATTGAAATTTTGTATTTATATGCAATGAGAAAATTTTTATTTAAATCCTTAATAAAGTGAATGTAGTGCCAATAAAAAATCCCCAATAAAAATACCTACACACGCACATTTTAAATATTTATTTTATACAGGTGCATGAAGAGAGGAAAAGGGATAACCTTTCTTCTACAAACATTAACTTGCCAAGACACAGCCTCCATCCATCGCCCGCGTTAAAAAAAGACTTTTTTTTAAAGGAAACTTGCCAAAGGCCAATACATCCTCACTCCTCTCCATTCCCAAGGTATATCCTTATTTCTACCCCATATGTATATGCTTATGTCTACGTCAGATTTGTACTGAGTGAGGCAACCATAAATGTTGAAAATGTTGGCAATCGAAATTTTCCACCACCGCGATTATTCCGGGTCCACTAAAACTGTTTCCCATACCAGTAGCAATGTTTCGTTTTAAGAGAAAGCAGCAGCAAAAGAGCAGGGAGCTATACTTGTATATCAAGGTCTGCAGGAGAGAGCTGAAAAGATGACAATGAAAAAGTGCCCGGAGTCAAAAACAAATCAGAAGCCTCAGGTGGTCTAACTTGCACCTCTGAAACCTAAGTGCCACTGCGTATGTACACAAGTTACACAGCATATGCCTATATTATAAGTACAGTCTGTGTGTACAGTGTATCTCAGATGATATGATTAAGAACACACGCACACAATAGCTCTACCTAGAGGGGTTTAGCCTTGGGAGAAAGACGTCTCCGAGCTGTCTCTTGCTGTTTTCCCGGTGTGCCAGAAGGGGCCGCTGCACTAATTCGCCTGGGCAAACAATGCGAGACTTGATTAAATTTGCAAAGTTGCTGCCTGATCTGGCTTCCTCTGAAGGCGACGGCAAAACTCCCACTAACTTCAATGGCAGCAGGATCGGACGTCTGAGTTGCGCACGTATTAGCACAGCGGGAGCTCCCCTGCCTCCTGTCATGCTAGCATGGTACTGTGGCGCACTTCTCAGCTGCGAGTTCAGTTTGTGTGCGCAGATACACAGACACAGCTCCTCCCGCTCCAGTCTCTGCTCTGTACAGATAGACGCATGCTACGTATATCTCCAGCTACCGCTATACAGTTTCCACAACGCATGTTATATGGAGAAGTATTCCAGTCTATTGTGTAACCTCCTAATCGCATGTTACTGACATTATACATTCACGGAGGGCACTAATCTGCAGTACCACGATGCCATCCGTCCGATGGCCTCTAGGGAAATAGGGCTAGTCGTGTTTGGCAGATCAGGTCCCAGTTGTCTTTCCCACCCCACCAATCCCAGTTTGTTAGCTGCTGGCTGGGTTAATCCGTCCGTGTCTCAGAGCCAGTGAAAAGCAAGAACAGAGCTAATAAATTAATCCTCCGGTTTCCCACCCCCCCGCCCAGCAACCCTGCTGCTACCGCTGCCAGTCAATGCTGCTACTCCGGCGAGTGGTAGCACTAGCGCCCCCAGGCTCAGGTGCGGTGAAGGAACGGTGTAGCCTGCCTTTCACTCTTGGCTCCAGCAACAGCCCCAGCCCCACACTCCGCGGTTGATTTACATGTTAATTGTGTCTGGGAAAACTTCTTTAATTGCCGGAATTAGGCAGAGCAAACGGATTGTTTCACAGGCTGAACCAAATTAATTCCAGGTTTAGCTCCTTCCCTTAGAGAAACAAACAATTAAGCTGTCTTGTTTTCTTTATGGATATCGTTGAAATGGGAGACACGTTGCTTTTCTAGAGAGGGCGGGGTGGGGTTTTCTTTCGCAGGATGTATTTGTTATTTTGAATATTAATGTTTATTTATTTATTTATTTTATTTCACAGAGTCGTTATATGAAGAGGATATTTCTACTGGTACAATCCAACCAGTAATACACTGATTTACAATTGCTTACCTTTTCATAGCATATCACTAAAGAAAGCTGTGTCCCACCTCTATGATTTTCCAAATCCCGCTGCATTACGATCCAGTTAGACAGCTATCATTTTAAACCGTTTGGATTTCGATTATGAGATGAAACTGTAGTGGAAGCCACGTGTAAATCCGCTCGCTTGGAGCTCTGAGACTCTTTTACCAGTGCCTTTGTGACAGCAAGAGAAGGAGCGGGGGGAATGAAAGCAAAAGATCCCCCATCCCCCTTTTGCTGATTTCAGCCTGTTCCTCCTCTGACTGCTGCCGCTAAAACCTAGAGGCTATATGGTCAAAACCTGACACTCACAGACAGGATTGACGTTCAGAGTGCTCAATCCCACTTCAATCAGTTGGTCTCCAGTTTGAAACAAAGTACTGCTTGGGACGTGGGAGGGATGCAAACCACACTGGAGTCTCTTTACAGTGAATGAAGTGCAATTCAGTGCAGCACATGGAGACTTCTCAAGGATCTTAAATCTGGCTATAAAACATAACCTTTAAAGTCCTGGGAAGGAGCTAAACTATAACCTGAATTCATTTGGGGGGATGCGAGACCATCTCCTCTTGTCTTGATCTAACTAGTGTGCAAATGTTTCCTAACAGTACTTTTACTGTATCTGTGCCCCATGAATAGATCCACAGGGCTGCTGTCCTTTCCCTTTCAACAATAATTCTACTGTACTGCATTGAATCTTTAGCTCCATTCACTTTTTATATCAAATTATTGTTTGGGAAATTAAAAAATAACTGGAGCAGAATAAGATGAAAAATATCAAAGATTAAACAACTTAGATCTGTAACTAAAAAAACAACAACAAAAAACAATAACAAAATTGCATATTTTCTTGAGGTCTTCAATTGTATGGTATGGACCTTAATGTCTTCAAGAATAATTTCCATCTTCCAGATCTCAACTGACCCATGTTACAACAGCCGCCTCAAGTAATACATTTCAGAACCAGATTTGTGAAATGATGGATTTACTAGCTGGCCATAAGAAGCATGGCATTAAAATAATTACTTGTTTATGACAACTGTTTTTCTGCCTTTTACTTTTATATAATAAAAAGACTGCTAGAAATTGGCTTTGCTGTGGTATTTGTTTTAGGATCTAAAGTTACACACAAACACATTCAATTTCTAGCTGTTAGATTACAAGGAAAAGGATTTTTCTGGTATCAAGAAAATTCACCCACCCCCCAGCCCTCGACAGTTTAAACCGAATATGTACTTAGAGTAATTTTCTAACCAAAGGAACAGAGACGTTATATATTTTCTTTCTTTTCACTGGAAATTTAAAACAAGACAGCTCTGCACCAAGCAGAATAATTGCTGAGAATGGATAAACTGAGTGATGAATCCTGCTCACCTTAATAAGTTAACTTGCTGGGCCTATGCAGGTGAATATGATGAGGAGGATTTGGCCCCATTAGCCTACTTTTTATTGTAGGGTAAAGGTACTGGCTAACTGCCACTTCACATGCCTAAATCCCAGAATCAGTCCACTAAGATTCACTAAACCCCTGCTCTGTTGCCCCAGAACCCTTTAGGTGCCTAAACTAGCTCAGCACCTAAATTTTTACAGTAAGAGTTCCCTAGGTGCTTATGTATCAGAGGGATAGCCGTGTTAGTCTGAATCTGTAAAAAGCAACAGAGGGTCCTGTGGCACCTTTGAGACTAACAGAAGTATTGGGAGCATAAGCTTTCGTGGGTAAGAACCTCACTTCTTCAGATGCATCTGAAGAAGTGAGGTTCTTACCCACGAAAGCTTATGCTCCCAATACTTCTGTTAGTCTCAAAGGTGCCACAGGACCCTCTGTTGCTAGGTGCTTATGTTACTGCCTCTGAGCATAAGCCGTACATGAGGCATCCAGACACTTAAAACTCAGGGTGATGCATAAACTGGGGACAAAATAGGTATTCCTCCATATAAACTGCCTGCAGGACCTAATCCTGTAATCGCACCAAGACCTTGCCTACTGGATCAGGCCTCTATAGGTGAGCTTTGCACAAAATGGGGAGAGGAGGAGCTCCTTCCTAACTTTTAGCCTCTGGTTAGAGTACTCACCTGGGATGTGGGAGATGCCTAGGTCAAGTAGCGCCTCCACCTGAGGAGATGGGATTGTGAACTAGGATCTACCACCTCTCAGGTGTGTACCCAAATCACTGGGCTATGGGATATTCTGATGTGGGGCACCCTAAATTTCTCCTGTTGAAGTTGCACTGTGGCTAACAAATAAAAAGAGTCACTGGAGCAGGGGTACTGAATTCTGGGTCTCCCACCTCCCATTTCAGGCTAAAGAGTCAGCATGATTCTCATACTCTATCTGTACCTCTCTCTCTCACCTGATAACTTGAGATGGCTAGAGCACTGTGTTGGGAGATCCAGAATTCAGTACCCCTGCTCCAGTGACTCTTTTTATTTGTTAGCCACAGTACAACAGCTTCAACAGGAGAGTGTGAGGGAGCCCCACATCAGAATATCCCCTAGCCCGACTGTTAGGGCATCCAACTGCAAGATGGCAGATTTCTGTTCAAATCCCATCTCCCTCTTAGATGGAGGGGGAACTTGAACATGGGGTTCTCCCACATCCCAAGTAAGTGCCCTAACCACTAGGCCAAAATTCATGAGGGAGCTCCTAAATGCCAAGGCCAAAAGGGACCATTGTCATCATCTAGTCCGATCTTCTGTATAACACAGGCCATAGAATTTCCCCAAAATAAGTCCTACAGCAGATCTTTTAGAAAAACATCTAATCTTGATTTTAAAATTGTAAGTAATGGAGATTCCACCGTGTTCCTTGGTAAATTGGTCCAATGGTTAATTACCCTCAGTGTCAAACATGTATATCTTATTTCCAGTCTGAATTTGTTTAGCTTCAACTTCCAGACATTGGATCTGCTGCACTGAAGAGCCCATTATGAAATATTTGTTCTCGATGTAGACATTTATAGACTGTAATCAAGTCACCCCTTAACCTTCTCTTTGTTAAGCTAAATAAATTGAGCTCTTTTGGTATGTCTACATAGCAATTAGTGCCACCCAACTCGGGCTTGCAGGGCTCAGGGACTGTTTAATTGCGATGTAGACATTCAGGTTTGGCTAGAACCCAGGCTCTAGGACCCTGCAAGGTGGGAAGGTTCCAGAGTCTAGGCCAGGGGTCAGCAACCTTTCAGAAGTGGTGTGCTGAGTCTTCATTTATTCACTCTAATTTAAGGTTTTGCGTGCCAGTCATACATTTTAACGTTTTTAGAAGGTCTCTTTCTATAAGTCTATAATATATAACTAAACTATTGTTGTATGTAAAGTAAATAAGGTTTTTAAAATGTTTAAGAAGCTTCATTTAAAATTAAACTAAAATGCAGAGCCCCCCGGACCAGTGGCCAGGACCTGGGCAGTGTGAGTGCCACTGAAAATCAGCTCGTGTGCCACCTTTGGCACACGTGCCATAGGTTGCCTACCCCTGGCCTAGGCTCTAGCCAAGCCTGAATATTTATGCTGCAATTAAACAGATCCTTAGTCCAAGCCCCATGAGCCCAAGTCAGCTGGTATAGGCCAGCCGCAGGTGCCTAACTGTAGTGTAGACGTACCCTTTGAGTCTGTTGCTCTAAGGCATGTTTTCTAATAGTTTAAGCATTCTTGTGGCTCTTCTCTGAATCCTCTCCAAGTTATTGACATCCTTCTTGAATTGTGGGGACAAGAACTGGACCTAATATTCCAGCAGCAGTTGCACCAGAGCCAAATACTGAGATAAAATAACTTCTCTACTCAAACGATTCCCGTCTGTGCATTCCAGGGTCACGTTAACTCTTTTGGCCACAGCCTTACACTGGGAGCTCACGTTCAGCTGGTTATCTACCAAGACCCCCAAATCTTTTTCATGGTCACTGTTTCCCGGGACAGAGTCCCCCATATCATAAGTATGGCCTACATTCTTTGTTCCTAGGTGTATACATTTACACTGAGCTACATTAAAATGCATATTTTTTGCTTGTGCCCTCTTTACCAAGTGAAGCAGATCACTCTGAATTACCACTTCCCCAGGCTTGTGTCGTCTGCAAACTTTATCAGTGATGATTTTATGCTTTCTTCCAGGTCATTTATAAAAATGTTAAATAGCGTAGGGCCAAGAACCGACCCCCATGGAACCCCACTAGAAACAAACCTGCCTGATGATGTTTCTCCATTTACAATTACAGTTTGAGACCTATTCGTTAGCCAGTTGTTCATCCATTTAATATGTGCATGTTAATTTTATACTGCTCCTTCTTCTTCCAGAAATGGCATAGGCGCCTAGCTCCAAAGAGGATTCCTGGCTGTGAATTGTTAGCAGAGATAGGTGCCTATCTCCTTGATAAGTGTGAGGCTTAACACACACCTCTGTGGTTGGCTCAAGTATCTCAAGTGGCTAGTTTAGGAGGCTCCCTGCCTAGCATGCCTGCTTTTGTGAACTGTAGTCTAAGGCACCTATCTCTCCCCATTCATTGTACAGAAACTTAGGTGCCTAATTCAGGCTGTATGAATTGCAGTGATTTTCCAGGTGCCATTCTTTTGTGCAGCCAGGCCAAGATGACGTTAAAGTTGGGAGATACATCTGTGTTAAAATGCAAGAATAGAGCACTGAGCAAAAAGACATCTTAATATAGATATGTTTTTGTTCCTTTTCTTAATCTTACTGCAACAAGGAAAGCCCAAACTGTAAATATGATTTCTGTCAAGACAACATTGTTGAATGCCTAGCAAAGTAATTACTCCTACACAGAGAAGATAAGATCCTTCTGTTAATCGCATCAGAGGAATTCTCAAAATTCAGCTGTATTTCAAGTATGTTTAAAAGCAGTTTGACATTAGATGAGTAGATAACCATTCCTTATCACACCATTGCTGGCAGGAAGAAAAAGCTGGGTAAATAGTTAACTTATGGGCGCCCGATCCTGAACTCATTACTTGGGCAAGAAGTCAATGGACATTTTGCCTAAATAAGGGCTATAGAATGAAGCCCGTGATTTAGGAGTTGTAAGCTTTCGACATATTTCAGATATATTGTAAGCGAACTGAAATCAGGGTAAGAGCAGGATGGCCCTGCGCGATGTGCTGAAGGGAGAAATGTGGTTAGAAAGGCCACATAATCCACACCAGGGAGAGCAGTGGCTCCACAGCATGATATGTCCCTCCCTGGGAGCCCACAGAGAGCCTCTCTATGACAACTCCACGCAACTGGGTTTGCACAGCTGTGGGGAATGATGGAAGGGAAATAGGGTCAGGGAGCAGCTGTTTTATGCAAGATGCTGACTTGGTTAGCCAATTGTATTTCTGCCAGAAAAATCAGCAGAAACTCATGCTATTGTAGAAGCAACAATAACTTCTCATCTGTGTCATCTGCTTCCCATACAGGGGGAGTGGTGCACAGGCTTGGCCAAAGTAGGTAGTGGCAGCAGAGGTCCTGAGAAAGTCATGGATGGGGTCAGGAGAACAGAGTGACTTGTCCTTACACAAAGACTCCAGGTATGAGGAGCACAATATGGAAAAGAACTGTAGAATTTAATAGATGTTAAACCAGTAGAGTTCTATAGCTATTTAATAGGGTTCTGCTATGAAATAACTAAAAATATATGGGTCAGATCCTCATTTGATATAAAGTGGCATTACATTGACATCAGTGCAGCTTCCAAAATGACAGCCTTCACATCGTACTCCTGTTACATGTTATCCTGGCCCTTCCTTTCCAGTTTTTATTTTGTTTCAATTTTCTCAGGAACTTATTAGTGTTTATGAACAAATAAGTGAAAAATCAGTGAAAAAATTAACTTCACATTTTCCTGGATAAATATTGGGGGATGGGAGGACAAAAGAAAAGCAACAAATAGAGAAAAGTAAGAATATTGAAAGTAAAAACAGGTTAATGCTGGACTGCTGACCATGCATCTCTCCTTCTAGGGAAGGGGGTGTTCCAGCTCTTCTTTTTTTTAGAAATTGAGCACTAATTGTACACACATGCATGTGTGTGTGTGTGTGTGTGTCTCTCTCTCTTCTACATAATGAATGTCATCAAATTTTAGTTATGTGAAATGTGTTAAAAGACCTTGTCTGGGGCAGCGCAGAAGAACTGTAGGACAAGTTCTATGTGTCTGGCAACTTAATGTAGAAGGTTTGTCACATGTCAAGTGTGAGTGCCTTTAAAGAGTTCTCAAAGTGCATAAAACTGATGTTGTAGCTCTATAAGAAACTCATGCTGCAGAGAATGAGCAAGCTGCAAGATACCAAATTCAGGGCTATGATCTAATTGCCACTGTGAATTATGGGAAGTATGGCCTTGCCAGGTACACCAGACACAGTCTTATAGATGTCTCAGTCCTGGAGGAATCTAAGACTACAAGAATCTCTATTGCTGCAATAAGAATCAGACAATTGACCATCATGAATGTCTACAAACCTCCAAATATTGAATGGCCAAAGCCCGCATTACCATTTTTTCTCCATCCTGCCATGTGCCTTGGTGACCTTAATAGCCACTACTTATAACAGGGTTATAGCAGAAATGATGCAGCTAGTGAGAAACTCACAGACTGGGCCTCATTTTTGACCCCAAACAATCAGAGACTTTTCACTTGGCCAGATGGAACACTGAACACAACTCAGACCTGTGCTTTCTAATGAAAGACAATAGTGGTGTTCCTCTGTAAGCTTCATAAACAGTACTGGGAAACTTTCTTTATGTAGCACACCACATTCTGCATTTTGGCTTTGGAATTTTGCTGATTGAATCAACACCAAAACCGCACTGGAATTTCCACAAAGTGAACTGGGTTGCATATACTGCTGATATTGAAAACGGGATACTGTACCAAGTTGATCCCAGAAAACTATGACCACTTTGTTCACCTTCTTATCAAAGTTGCCATGAAATACATTCTCTGCAGCTATTGCAAGCCTTGCTGGCAGCCAGAGATAAGTACTCTTCAAATAGTATGAGAAGAGCTCATGCAGTGATCCGGACACAGCAAAAGCACTAATAGAGTCATTGAACTCTGCCCTCCCAAAGAGATGGAATGAGACTGTGGAGGGTCTTGACTTCATTCTTTCCAATTGCGAAGCCTGGGCACTCCTCCATAAGCCTGAAATCACTGACCCAGTAAGACCCCATCAACCAAAAGTGATGGCCAATGCCGTTGCCTCATATCTTCTCTGTAACTCAAAGACCTAAATTAACAAAATGACTGGACTCAAAGTTCAGAAAGAGTTCTTCCTATCTGACAAAGCCCCACCACTTCACTGCTCTCATCTCCATATACTATAGAAGATAGGAACAAAGCTCTCATGGCCACTAAAAGTGGAAAAGCTGCTGGCAAGTGTATTTCAGTATGCAATTCTCCAGTTTGGCCAGTACAAAAACCAGATGGGTCATGGCATCTTACTATTGATTATCAAAAATTAAATCAAGTGACTCCAGCTTGTGCAACTGTTGTAGCCAAAATGCCTGACCTAAATAAATCTAAATCCCAAAGCAAAATGGTTTTCTACCATTGATATTGCCAATGGCTACTGGTCAGCACCTGTTTTAAGGAAAGTCAGCACCATCTGGCTTTCATGATAGAAGAGGCCCAGTACCCTTTCCAAGTCTTACTCCAAGCATTCCGTAATAGTCCATCTATCTTTCATGGACAAATGAAGCAAATTCTGTATAGGTTTTCCAAGCCATCTGTTTTATTTCAGTATGTAGTTGACATTTGTTTAGCAACAGAGACTCAAGAGGAACATCTGGAGTGCCTGGATGAGCTTTTACAAATCATCAAGGAAGCAGGACTGAAGTGTAACTCAACAAAGGTACGACTAATAGTCCCAAAAATGTTTTTGTTTGTTTGTTTGTTTTCAGGTATCACATTGTCTCAAGAAGGTTGAACAGCAGCCCAACAGAAGGTGGATGCAATTCAGGAATGGCCTATGCCCACTGACATAACTTCTTTACCTTCTTTTCTACGTGCACATAATGTAGGTATAGGCAGAATCCCCTCATAAAAAAGGGGTGCCCAGAGTGGGGAAATTGAGCTTCCTATGGGAAAACTCCTGCAGGAACCATCCGTCTGTTGATCAATCCATGAGTGACCCATCAGACCCTAACACCATCTAGGAGGATGTGGGTATGTCTGTGTAAGCAGAGTCAGGATGAGCTCTATCCTGACATCTGGTGGTGAATTATGGCGAGTGTGGAAAAGAACTCCAGGGGCTGATCTTGTTTGCACAGGCACACCCACCTGCCTGGCATGAAACAACAGCAACTGAAAGTGGTTACTTTGGATGGGGTGGGATCCCCAGTTTCTCTGTTATTGGGGCAGGAAGAATAAATTTTTGTTACCCTGATTCTGTGAATCAAGGCCAGTGGAACTGTTGTATGACAGAAGGACTCCCATTAGCTAAGTAGCACTTGCTTGACAAGGGGCATGGGTTACAAAACCCAGTGACTTGAGAGAGGATGGGGGATAGGTATTTGTACCTGATGGTATGGGCCCCCTTTGAGGGCTTGAAACACCAATTGCACCACCTCCCCTCTCCACTGTTGAATGTCAGAGCTAACTTTGATTCCATTAGAAGTCTAGTTACAGGCTGCTGAGCTGAATTCACTTTGGGCCAATGGTGCACCAGCTCAAGTTCAACAGAGTTATCTCTGCCTGGTTTAGATCTAGAGCTCATAGGAACACATGAAACCATAGGCAAATAACACATCAATCATGAGAACAAGGTCCACTGTCTCTTACCAATCTTATTAAAGTTACCAACAAAGTTATGAATGTCACAGCATATACAACTCCTAGATCTATCTATGCACCAGTTATAATTACAGATGTAACGCTTCTGCCCATCTAAGTTGGCAACAACAAGGGCCGGGTTCTGTATCTAGGGGTTCCGTTTCAATAACGCAATGCAAAACTGGCTTGAGCCCCCACCCAGTGACCTGGGACAATTACATACCACCCCCTGGGCGCCTCTAAGAGCTGAAATCACTAAAAGCTAAAATCACAAAAGAGCTAAAGTTATTAAGAGCTGAGATCACTGAGTGCTGTGTTAACTAGTGAGGGAGCCTGAAGCTATATTGCTAAGCAGCTGAACTCAAGACTGTAGCTGCCAGAGCCGAACCCTCCATGGTGTAATATAACATCATTAAAATTAACTTTAAATAAAAATAAAGGCTACAGCATGTATTCCAAATTCCTTAAGAGTTTGGCCAAAGGGACAAGCATGGTTGGGAGACCTATTTATTTGCGGGGACTATCCCACAAAGCTGGTGTGAGGAGATAGTCATTGTCCTTCTCAAACATGGGAAACTACCTCCTTATGCCACCAGCTAATGCCCAATATCACTCCTCTCTACAACTCTCAAGTCAATGAAGATGGCCTGTTACACCCCTATCTTTGAGACCATCCTCAAAGGAACCGGCCAGTTTTAGACTGGTATGAAGCTGCTGCAACTAGATACTCACTATTACTAGTCTCATTGAGGCTGGCTTCCAGCAGAATCTAAAATCCGGAACAGCACTTATAAGTTAATTTGCCAACTACAACACAGTATGGGGATATGAACTATTGTTCAAAGCACGAAGAGCATCAAATACCATAGCACAATGCAACCCTTGGCCACAGTATTGAGTTATCATAAATACCATGTCCTTTTGAATCAGCAGATCAGGGAAGCATGCACCCTCAATGATGGTCTGCCTCAGAAGTTCATGCTGGCTCCTTCACTATTCAACATCTATATTGAATTGACTTACCTGACAAAATGTTGCATAAATTCATTTATGCTAACGACATTGCTCTTGCAGCACAAAGCAAAGATCTTGCCACCATCAGCAACACCCTCTCCAGCAACCTCAAGATAATGGCAGAATACTTTCAATATTGGAAGTTCCTCCCCAGTGCCTTCAAATCCTTAGTAATAGCCTATCACCTAAACAAAAAGGCCTCAAGGAACCACTCAGTGCCATCTTTTTGTGGTCTGAAATGAGACCTATCTGAAGTGCCTGGGGGCAACTTTGGACAGAAGCTTGATTTTTAAGGCTAACCTGGAAAAAAGATATGAAGAAAAGTAAAAGCAAGGACTAGCTTCACCTGAAAACTTGTGGGCACAACATAGAATGCCAATGCACACACATTTCAAACAGTGACTCTAACCCTGGTATACTCGACCACTAAATATTGTGCACTAATCTGGGTGAGCAGCTCACATACCAAATCTCTGGATGCTCAATTGAATGCTGCAATGAAAATCCTAAATTGAACATTAACGTCAAGCCCTGTTCAATGGTTGCCCATTCTGGCACATATAACTCCACCCAAAATCTGAAAACACCCACACAGAGCTCACGAGAACAACTTGATCTTACCAATTTATGGCCAACTTGGTCTTATCAATTTATGAGGACCTCTAGAACCTTCCAAAGACATGCCTGAAATTTTGCAAGCCCTTTGGGGATCAGGCTAAAGCTCTCAAAGCATCCTCATTGAATCCTGGCTGGCGCACATTTGAAATAATTCTGGGATAATGCTAATGTCCCATACAACACCTGATTGTTGACCTCACAAAAGAACTTCCACACTTCAGCCTATCCCAGAAACAATGGTCTGCATTGAACCATCTCAGAACATCATATATCAGATGCTGTCATCTTTGGAATGTAAGATACAATGCACAATGTGAGCGTGGACACTAGTCGCAAACTGCAGACCACATTGCTTGCTTCAGTCCTTTGCTGGTCGCATCTCAGATAACACCTAGCCACTTCCAAAGGTATTCACTGGCTCACTAATCTGGACTTGGTTGAATGTTGCTAACCTCTCTTGCCATATGAAAGAAAAATCAGCTGCGCCCACTGTAGTTGATTTACACCACCTGAGGATCTGGCTGATAGAATTTAATTGAGAATGGTTCACTTTGTATAGAGTTTTTTAACCATCCTATAGAATTCTATAGCAAGGATACAATTCTCTATTGAATTCTATAAAACAGTCCCAAAAATCTATAGAAAAGTCAACATTTGCTATTAAATTCTAGAAGATTTTCCATAAGGAAAAGCTTCTTTTCTTCACACATTCCCAGGTTTTTTGGATTTTGAAGGTTGCACATTGGTCTCCTATAATGCCAAAACCCCGTCCCCTTTGAGGGGAGAATTTAGCAGAAACTGTACGAGGTGCATTGTGTGGAGTTTTTAGACTGTCCTTCCCAAGGGTTTTACTGTGGGAAGGTGTGAGATGCTCCTTAGTTAGTAATTATACAGTAGCTTAGTTAGTAGTATTGTACTGTACGTTTTATTTGCCATTTCTGAAGTTTTTTTTCTTTAGCTCTTTCTGCTTTGTTCATTGCCATTACATCCTGAATACAGCTAAGAACCAAAGATAATAAAATTCATAGATTCTCAGTTGCTGTCCCTGTTTATGCGATCAAGGTTTGAAGCTAACCCAATGGTGTTGTTTAGGGGTGAAAAAAACGCTCTGAGAATGTGCAAAAGATATCTGGACTGGAGAGTCAAGCCAGTTTAAGCATTTTTCATGGTGTTCTCAGCAGGACTTGATAAAATCAGGGCATCAATCAAGAGCTTAGGGAAGGTGGTGAGGGAAGAGTAGATTTATTTTAGCTTTGTCTGTGTTCTTACTGCGGATGAATGTGTCCCAAAGCAGACCATTATTGCGGTTCCCAAAATAGCAATGAACAGTTCAGATGGGGGGCGCAAGAAAAGTGTAAAATTATCATAATTGAAAAGACAGTGTTGAAAGAGGTCGATATTATAATAAAATGTTTAAAATACAATTGCATCAAACTGAGAGCAAATCCAATTTTAAATAATAAAAAGTAGTTAGTTAAATAAGTAAAAATCATTGCTTTCAGTGCTGAACTGAGCCCTTAGGAACACTCAATGTGTGGAATTGCTAGGCAATACAATATTACCAAAAGAAATCTTTAATGGTTTCAGTAGCTGAAAGAAAGAGGCTTTATTCCCCACCCCTCCCCCCCACTTTAATTCACAACATTAAATCTCATACAGCTGACTTTTTAAAAACCCTTCTAGCTGATGACAGTGGAAGAAAGAAAAGGATTTGGAGGGGAGGAGAGGAGAGAGAGAGAATAGATAGGAGAAAATGGAAGAGCTGAGAGAAAGGCTCCAGCTGAGAAGAGTTTGCTGAGATTAGAACAGACTGAGAAAACAGCAGAGGTGCGTGTATAGGGAAAACAGAAAGAACTAAGGAGAGAGAAAGGTACTAGAGAGAGAGAGGGGGGAAGCTAAGGATGAAAAGGATTATGCCTAGCAAAGTATTAGCAGTTATAGGATGAGAATGTAGGAAAAATGTGATTGGCCAATCACTGATGGTCCCTGAAAAATGATAGCGACTGATGAAAACTGATCATATGAAACAGATTTCCCCCTCTCATCTTGTGGGAGCATAGAATTAAAAATATAAGGGGAACCTGGGATAGGGGAGCCTGAGTTGTTTTGTGTTTGCACGGGTTCTGAAGCAGCATAATACTTTTGCATATTAAAGGAAAAATTAAAGTCAAACACATTATGCTAAGAAAGAAAGGAGTGACTGAAAGCATGTTGAAAGAAATGACAAAAAGAAGAAGGAAAGAAAAGAGTATGTCTCCATTTTGGTTGATCAGCATTCATCTATGTCAATCAACTCACAAAGAGGTCTGCTGAGTTATTTTGAGCTTATTTTGGGTGCAGGAAAAGTTATATATGATATGCAGGTGGTGAACAACAGATACTCTGAACTTAAGTCCAGAGTACAGCCAAGACTAATGCAGCTAAAAAAAGTTGTGAGGTTGCACCATTCCATGCATGGCCTACCCAGATTGCAACTCTGGGAGGGAGAGGAAAGCAGGTTTTACTTGACTGTTACTCCTGGGCAGGGAGGAAATTGAGAACGAGTGAGCTTGAGCTCCACCCTCTCCTATTGCACCAGCTAGTGCATCCAAGCTGACTTAAGAGGGTTAGTAAAAAGTGACAAGGAGTCCTGTGGCACCTTCCAGACTAACAGACATATTGGAGCATAAGCTTTCGTGGGTGGCTTTCGTCAGTTTCTCCTATCTTGGTGTTCACACTTCAACTGCTAGAAGAGGGCCTCATCCTCCCTGATTGAACTGACCTCGTTATCTCTAGACTGATTCTTGCTTGCATATTTATACCTGCCTCTGGAAATTTCCACTACATTCTACTGATGAAGTGGGTATTCACCCACAAAAGCTTATGCTCCAATACGTCTGTTAGTCTATAAGGTGCCACAGGATTCTTTGTCGCTTTTTACAGATCCAGACTAACACAGTTACCCCTCTGATACTTTGATACACTGTGAGGAGAAAATATGCTGCCCCAACTTTGGAGATCATTTCCCAACCACAGCCCAACCAGGGTAGAGAATTCTCAGGTTCAGAACAGGTTAATGAACTGGGGCAACATATGTGATACAGAAATAGTTGTGTGTGTAGTCTATATATATCATATCTAGGGGATTTATTCTTCTGGCACTACAGAATGGTTATCAATACCTGATATTATTAGAGGGAAAATTGTTTATATGATGAGTTCAGAAAATATGATGCAAAATTTAATTAAGTGACCCTCACAAGACTCCTATGAGGTAGGAGAGTATTGTGATGCCCATGGAATGAATGGGCAAATTGAGCTATGATGTAACTTGTCCTGCAGCTTGAATCAGTGGCAAAGTCCGGAAGAGTGTCAGAAGCCCAAACTTCTGGAGTGAAATCCTTGTCCCCTTGAAATCAATAGGAATTTTGCCACTCACTTCACTGGAGTCAGGATTTCACTACTGGTGACCTGCTACACTGAATAGACCACTCTCTGCCTTATTCTAACTGAAAAATAATATTATCTTGGTGGAAGTTAAATGCCAGTGATGGACATTAAATTCCCCTAAGACTAATTATGAGAAATTAGTATTACACTCTACAAACTAAATTTTAGTATCTTGGCCTAGCTAGGGAAGTAACTAGATTACATTTACACAAGAGAGGAAATTCTAGTCTGGGACTTACTGGTGATTATTAGAGCTGAAAAACATTTGCTAATGAAGCCTGCCCTGTTACCAGAGAGAGAAGATGGTGTGTGTCTGCTCATTTCCTTGGAACCATCTGTTAGCTAATCTCTCTCACTTGTGACAGGCTCAGGTAAATCCCAGCTGGAAAATTCTAGGGTTGTTTAAGTAGGTTCTGTCACAGTTCAGGGCAACTGCACTTGTATTCCCCATCTATGGTTCACCAAGGGAACCCTCTCTCAGGCTTCTGGCTCCCCAGCCATCACCTCTCTTGGGTGGAGACATCTCTCTTCTCTCTCTCCTGAAGTGGGTATTTTAAGGTTGCACAGTTCCCTGCCTACACTGTAAATTCCTCAGCAAGTTAGTCTGCTTAGGCAGGCCTGCTTTACCTTCTCCAAAGATATTATGAACAACATAATTACCCACAGTTAATTACCACACAGTGGTAAACAAGCACATTTATTCTTCAGGTGAAACGATTACAGAAAAAAAAGTAAAAAAACAATACACACATTCTATAAAGCCTGGCAGAGTTCACCCACAACTCCAACCTTGGGCTCTGGTAGGTGTCAGATCTTCCAATTCTTCTCTAAGGATTGTGCCCTCACACCAGTGTGTAATTTGCAATTTTTTTACTTTCATAACTGACACTGCAAATCCAGAGATCCTGGGGCTATGAACTGCCAAGCCTACAGGTGCTGGGTCAGCCATGGCAAACCTTGGCACAAATTAAACACTGCCCACTGCCCACCTCCTACCCCCCTTGGATAGAAGGTCCTGTCCATTTGCTAGATCAGAAAGAAGGCCCCGAGTCATTTTAAACTCAGACTATTTATCCAAAAGTCCTTTCTTTGCCTGCTGGCCTCTGGAGAATCCAGTTTAAACTAGTATATGTGAGCCTCCCCAGGAGGTGGTACATCTTTGGAGGTGTTACAACCTGAGTGAATTTACCTAATCACCTTCCACTGTTCCTAGTTCCTGGAGGGGCTGTGGTTGCCCTCCCCAATACAATTACATACAATCACTGGCCTTCAATGATACATAAAATTAATTCAGTAAGATCTCCCAAAGATATTGCAGGAAATTGCCATATCTGCCACAATTTCTAGTTACTCCCCTGAGGCCAACACTGATATAACAAAATGGGAAGGAAGTGAAATACACTGGAGAGTCCAGCCAGTTTGAACATTTTTCATTAAACCAACAAGTGGTCAGGAAACCATGTAGGAACAGAAGCCCGTTTGAGTCTTTATACAAATGGGAATTTTCCAGCTACTAATGGACACAAACTTTGATTTCTGAGTTAAAACTTTGCCCTTTTTCTAATCCATCTCACCAAACATAAACATAAGAATGCATCCTCTGTTGGTAAATATTGACATTATTGCTTATGTTAAAGCATATAAATATATATACAAAATAACAATAGAATTAAACAGTTTATATATAACAGAGGGAAAATATGGAAAAACATTAAATTCCATGAAATAAACATCACACTAAATTTGTGTGTTATCATTTATGAAACTCCATTCTCTGAAAAATAAACTCACATATTATTCTCAACAGCATCATTTATAACATTATTGGTGACTGGCTCTTTTACTGGTGATATATCTGAAATCAGCATCCTTCCCTTATTGCTGTGACTTTCTGTGGTGGCTGTTTAGATTTCGCATAGAATATGCATTAGAGCTCACACATAGCCAACACAAAGGCCTACACACCACTTTAGCCCTATTTTGAAGGTATAAGTGGATTTAAGCAGTGCATAAGCATTGTATGGGCCTCTGCCCAGTAGTGAATTTTCACTGTCAGAGTTAAGTCTTTTTCTTTTTAACTGCATAAAGGCCAAATCTGGTGTTATAAATTACCTATATTTTCTATGGGCTAGAACACCTGGGGTAAAATCATGGCCCCCAATAAAGTAATTGGGGCCTGGATACAACAGGTATGTAGGCACCTAAGTCCCATTTTTAGGTACCACTGTGGTCTGCAAAAGCCCAGCTTGGCTGCTGCCTAACCCTGTGAGCAGCTAAACTCACTCAGCACATACGTTTTTTCAGTAAAAGATCATTAAGCACCTACGTTTCCGCCTCTGGGCATGCACACTGCAGCCTCACTGTAGGTGCCTAGATGCCTATTCTGCCTAAGCCCCACAAAGAACAAAGTTTGCTCACCTATTTGCATATGGAGTCCAATCCGGCAGGTGTGCCCAGAGGCCGCCTACGGATTAGGTCTCTTTCAAAATCCATCCAGAGGAGATGCTAATGCCCATTTTATAACTTTTAGCCCAGTGGCTAGAGAACTCACTTGGGATGTGGGAGACCCAAGGTTAATCCCCCCTTTTGCAAGTGGTCTCCCACACTCCTCAGGAAAATGCTCTAGCCACTGAGCTATGGGATATTCTGGTGTGAGTCTCTCTGTCTGTTGGAGTTATTCCATTTTGTATAAATACTTAAATGATCACTGGGCCAGAGAGTGACTGTATAGACCAATAGTTAGGGCACCCGCCCAGGCAGAGGGTGAAATTGAACCTGGGTCTCCCATATCCTGCGTGAGTGCTTTAGCCACAGGTGGGCATCAGCATCTCCTCTGGATGGATTTTGAATCAGACGTAATCCGTAGGCGGCCTCTGGGCACACCTGCCGGATTGGACTCCATATGCAAAATAGGTGAGCAAACTTTGTGCTTTAACCACTAGTCTAAACATTCTAACCTGGGGAGGCTCCTCCTCCTCTGGTTGTTTTGTTAAGTACCTGGTTTGTGATTGTGGCTCCCTACGAGAGACAGGCACCTCTCTTCAGCCCAGACTTAGGACACAACCCTCTAGTCAGTATCTTTCATTGGTTAGCTTACGCAGGGAGCAGCCTAGAATGCTGGCTTTTGTGGATTGCATTCTAAGGCACCTCTCTCTCCCTGTGCACTGTATAGGGACCGTTGGCACCTAACTCATTGCTGTTCCAGTGATTTTCGAGATGCCTAAAGCAGCACTTAAGGGTATGTCTACATTGTGATAAAAAAAACCCATGGCAGCGAGTCTCAGAGCCCAGGTCAACTGACTTGGGCTCATGAGGGCTGTGAGGTTAAAAATAGCAGTGGAGACATTTGGGCTCAGGCTGAAGCCTGGGATCTGAGCCCTTCCTCCCTGGCTCTCAGAGCCAAGACTCTAGCCTGAGCCTGACCATCTATACTGCAATTTTGTAGCCCCACAGCCTGAGTCTCACATCAGCTGACCTGGGACAGGCACAGTTGTGCTGTGGGCCTTTTATTGCAATGTATACATACCCTCTGTCCCCTTCTGAATATGGCCTGGGAGCTTTGCCACTGACTTCAGTGGAGCTAGGATTTCAATTCTGATGCTCAAAATTCTTTACATAAATCAGTTTGTGATACTATCTTCTAAACCCTGGGATTGCAGAGCATCAGATAGAATATCTAAACTTTGTGATATGTGGTACAATATGTATATATCTAGAAAGTCGAGGCCAAATTCTGGTCCCATTGAAGCCAATGGCAAAACTGGCATTGATTTGAGTGCAACAAGGAATTGGCCCCTAGGTACAAATCCAGACCCCAGCACCAAGCACGCAGGCCAGGCACAGGGTATATATACAGAGGGACAGGCAGGGAGGAATTTTCCCTTCTTTTCTCCCACAGCCTACTTCATCTAATGGGATGCATAGCCTACTCCAGCCCATTGGAACCTTGTGTGATCCCCAAGCCTCCATATTGTCCATTCTGCAGAAGGTAATCCATGCCACAAAGGGAGTACATTCACTTATAAGCTCCCCCCCCCACCCCAGTCACCCAGGTGGAGCAGAACTGCACAGGTTTCAGTGCCTGGGGAACCTCCACATGTGAGGAGACAGGGGTTTGGTTAGTGAACTTTTGACATTTTTGTAGAAGTGGCTGTTCATGTTCATTAGTTACTATTCAAATGGCAATAAGTAGGCATTTTCAGTGTCCCCCTCAAGACTTTGCAAGATACATGGCCAGATTATGTAGGAGTGGCCTACAAGATCACGTTTTAAAATTAATCATATGGGCTCAAAGCTACATCCCCTCCCCCTTTTTGTTTTTACCTGTCTAGAATTTTAAAATAGTCATAGTACTATTTCTGCAAAGACTGTATTTAAAAAAATGTTCCTTAGCAGTCCACCTCCATCCTTAATTTTCCAGCAGAGCTATAAACCCCTGCAAGGAGGGGGCCTTGTAATAAAAACTCTGCTGCCACCTTAATGATGGTAGCACATTGTAATATGCAGGTTGCTGAAAGGTCTGGTTAATGAATATCAGTAGGATAAGAAAATTATGAGGGCACTTTTTAAGGTCTCCATGCTGTGATAGATTTATATCACTAATTACAATGAAAGGTGCACAGGAATCTTATGGACATTGCCTCTTTCCCCCAGAAATCAGTGCTGCCTTTTATTAATTAAATTGCATATAGAACAATATAAATCTCCCAGTGCTTATTCCACTCATTTCATACATACTAATGAGGATGAGCTTCTGAAGCTAGTGATAGGAATCATTTATTCAGTGGTGGGAAAAATAACATCAGGATTCAGACCCCCTGCTGACTTTGCACACAGTTCTGCAAGATTTATATTGGTCTACTAATAAGTAACTGAATACATTAAACAAGGCACTTGTCATTGCAAGGGACTCCTTGTTTTTCTTCCTTGAGTATTCTTTGGTGAGGAGATTAGGGGGAGATGGGCCCTTTATCTAAGCCTCTTCCTTTCGCATTTCATCCATCAGTTCAAAGCTATCCTTTCCAAATAGAAACTATGCCAAAGTTCTCATCAATCATTAAAAGTCCCAGCAGCTACAAACTAGCTGATTTTGATGTGAAGTGCAACAGTACTGCCTCTTTTTCACATAAGAAAGTGAACTGCGCTATATATAAAGTTAAAACTCTATGTTACACAGTATGCATGATTAGTGAAAACAGAAGATATAGGATATTCAGCCCCCCTCCCCCAAAGGTCCCTTTAGAGCTCATCTTTGGAAGCAAATACAATAGAACCAGAAGGTTAGAGAGTTTTCTGCTGCATACATTGCTGCACACATGGTCAAAGTGGAAAAAAACCCTGGTTGAGTCCTATAGACACTCATTTAAGCTTAAACTGCGAAAGGAAACTTACTTACCTTTGAGATTTGGAAACAGACAGTACTATTCATTATACTGACACAGATGAGTGACTGCCATTAAAATGTTAAAATATGCCAACAATTACCCATGAAACCATCAATATAGAGTGGGTGGTGGGGACAGGAGGAGAAGTAGGGGAGGTTTGGATGTCATCATAAACAGCACTTTATAGTAACTGATGGTAATGATGACTTTTTAAACAGTAACCAATTTATTCTGCCTCCAGCAGTTCTCACAAGGCAGCCAAAATCCCAATAATGCACTAAAAACATACCTGGGAGAAATATTCCTTCCTGACTCCTGCAGCAGACCAGTTTACATTGTGACACAGGAGATTTGATTAGCTTTAGTATCACAGCTTGCATACCTGCACATGTTATTAATGGTGATAAAATTATCCATCTCTTTCAAAACTCCAGCTGCAGTATTTGACTCTACTTGAAAAGGGAGGAGCAATCAACTTTTTTGTGCAAGTCAGCTCCAAGACTGTAGATAACCAAGGTACTACATCCTTTAGGAAGCATAGGTGCAGGTTTTAGAGCAAACACTGTTAATATATGTATGGCAAGTACATCCTAATTGGCTAAACAACTGTTTTATATTTAGATTGCAAACTGATTGAGGTAGGGATCTTCTTTTTGGTCTGTGTTTGTACAGCACCTAGCATAATAGGGCCATGCTCCATGACTCTAGGGCTTTTAGGTGCTATGGTAATACAAATAAAATAAATAAAATAATAAATAATAACAAGAACAATAATTTTGTGGGGGCATTGCACAGCACTTGTAAGGGTCAAATTCACATCAGAATAGTAGGCTGAAAATGAATCATGTGGAGGAGCTGAGTCAATCAGGGTGAATGGGGAAATAAAAGAATGGAAGTTGGAGGTGAATTGCTTCCCATCTCTTAGCCTTCTATTCCGTAATGCAAACATAAAGGGTCAGATTTGTATGGGAGTTAGGTGCTGCACTGATTGATGTTCAATAGAGTAGGGTGCCTAACTCTGCTAAGTCCTTTTGAAGATTCCAGCCAAAACTTCCCGGAAAATTCAAAAATTAAAGAGAAAACCAAACCTGTCATTTTCTCAAGGTTTTGTTCATGGTTACAGAAGTTTGAATATTCTGTGTTAGAAAAAGCAAGGCAGATAAAAACTGTTCCCAGCAGAGAACAAGAATAGGCCAAGGATCTCCTTTATATAATATAAAGGAAACTTCAGGAAATTAACTTCCCACTTCTTCATATTTCCTTGCTTGTTACAGTTTCCTTCTACCCTTAAGCTCTTTTGAGTGACCCATTTTGTCAATGGGGATGCATTTTCTTTGAAGTCATAATGTATCTAGAAAAAAAATACTTTAAAAACATTCTTTTTGTTAGACCTGGGAGCAGGGTGGGGATTGTAAGTCACCTCTAAGCATTTGGGTAAATTGCAAATAATATTTTTACCTCAAGGACCCAATTTTAAATTATGGCTTTTTCCTCTGAAGATTTTTTTCTTAAAACACATTTTCCCATTTCTTTAACTTCAGATTTGGATTTAGACTGTACAAATTAGCTGTGGGTGATGAATTTATGACACACAGTCTGTCAAATGCCAAAATGTGGCTACTTAAATCATTAGCTATCGAGTAAGTCATGACTGTTGCCTGTTAAAAACATAAGAACAACCATACTGGGTCAGACCAAAGGTCCATCTAACCCAGTATCCTGTCTTCCAACAACAGTGGCCAATGCCACATGCTTCAGAGGGACTGAACAGAACAGGTAATCATCAAGTGATCTATCCCCTGTCTCCCATTCCCAGCTTGTGGCAAACAGAGGCTATTTCACTTTGCACTCTGAAGCACTCCTCCTTCGGCTGCTGTGGTTGCCCTCACCACAATCATCTACCCCCTGGAAAGGAGAACTATGCAGCCCCGCTGAAGCCCCTATTCTTGACTGTGTCTTTGGTAGCAGGTACAGGGTATGCATGCAGCAGTGTGTGTCATCAATACATCACCTAGGAAATCATGTGTTTCATCACCATGATGTACCTGGCTTCCAGGGGCCCTGAGAGCAGGAACTCTGAGGTTGTTTCCAAACCTGGGTCATTTCAATGGCATTACAAGGTAATCATGCTGCACTAGCGGGCTGGCCTACACTTCATTTTAAGCCACAAGTAGTAGCAAATTCTAGCCATACTTTCAAAGGAGTCAGTAACATTTCTGTAGGAAACATAAAAAGGATCAGATTCATGTGATTGTCAAATGAAACAATCCCATCTAGCTTCAGAGATTCCCATGTTCCAGCTGGGCAATGTTTGGTTACACTTTTGCCTTTTGATGCAGAAGCTTAGATCTCAGATTTAATATTCAACTCAGAGTTCACTGAGACAATGGCAGGATCTACTCAACAGTTTGGCACCTTGTGAAACTGAGATAAATCTTAACCTTTGCCAAATACAAAGGCTGATAAAAACACAAGTCACTCTTTCCAGCTGAATTAAAATAAACTGCCAATGACTTTGTAGTACCCATCTACTTTGCTGTGTTACTGTGCTAACCTTCAATGGCATTGTGTGATGTCTACAAAACACCCACTGCAGAATTAATAAATAGAACTGCAGCAGCAAGCTGTTTGCCAGAGATTTGAACAAGTCCTCTCCTCAACAACTTTTCATCCATTAAACTCAGAAGAAAAACATTTGTTACCTGATTTCTCTGTGCTATCCCAGCAGACAGTTTAAAGTCCTGTCCTGTGAAGACTTACCCCATGTGACTAACTTTATTCACACAAGTAAGCGCTTTGGGTGAAATCCTGGCCCCATTGAAATCAATGGCAAAACTCCCATTGACTTCAATGGGGTAAGATTTTACCCTTTGTGTTTGATGGGACAAGTCACGGGAGTAAAGCTGTGTTATGCATGTAAATCTTTTTACATGCATAAATCAGGGCCACAGTTTGTTTCTTCAGCATTTCTAAAACATATTTCCCTGTAATACTGTTATTTGAAAATTATATTAAAAGGTTCTGATTTTGAGGAGATTGCTCCATAGAGAATGGTTTTCTCCACAGGCTTCAGATCTTTTTTAAATGGGAGTCCACAAATGACGCATGGAAATGGAAAGAAATAAATATGTTTGAATGGTTTTGTTGCTCATCTTTGGAAAACTTTTTTGTGGGGGCAGAATTTGTGACTGGGTCTCTGGAAGAGGAATATTGTACATCTCTTGCTATATCAAATAGAACATCAGATTTGACATTACTCAACTCTCGCTACATTCTCTGTTCACTGGGCAGGGGATTTTCCATTTTAGTTTCCATCATACACTATTTGTAGCCATTTCACAAAGTTGCAAAATCATCTACATTCACACTGATTAGTACAATTTTTTTTTCTATTTTTGAAAGGTTGTCAAGGAAGATGGGTGTGAAAAGTCCTCATTCACCCCCCCCCCCCCCATCTACACTTGCTTTAGACGCAGTTCCACCTACACAGGTTTCTAATGTGATTTGGCCAACCAGTGTGGATATGGGATCAAAAGTGATAGAATCATGTTTAAAACATATTCAAGTATTGTTTAACCCCCATCTAATCTAACCATGTTAGAAATCATCTTAACTGGAAACATGCTTTAGCATATAGTAGCTTCCCCAGAGTAAAATAAATATTCCTTTCACCGAAGGGAGATACTGAAACAGAAGCAGGTATTTCTTGAAAATTAACTTTGTATAGGTAATATAAATATTTACTAAATAACAATGTACATAATGCTATTGGCGACTGTGCCTCTAAGGGCTTTGCTTCCCAGACAGCGACTCTTGGGCCTTGGCTACACTTGCGAGTTACAGCACAATAAAGCAGTCCCGGGGGCCCTAGCTCACTCCCCGTCCACACTGGCAAGGCACTTAGAGTGCTCTGACTCTGCAACTACAGCGCTGCTGGTACTCCACCTCGGCGAGTGGAATAACGTTTGCTGCGCCCCCGCTGGAGCACCGTGGCACCAGTGTGAATGAGGTGTTGCGTTACTGTGCTGTGACCAGCCTCCGGAAATGTCCCATAATCCCCTTAAGTCAAGTAGCCACTCTTGTCATTGTTGTGAAATCAGCTTCAGGAATGCAGAAATGCCCTTTCAAAGCTCCATTTTGAAGAAGTCATCTGCTTATTAGCTCAGAGAAAAGCAAACATTTATTGTTGCTTTGAGTGAATGAGAGAAAGGCGGGAGGGAGAGAGGGGGGTCTGAACTTACAAGACAGCATGCTGACACACTCTCAGCAACCCAAAAACCCACTCTCTCCCCCCCCCACATACACACAACACACTCCCTGTCACACTCCACCCCACCCCACCCCCATTTGAAAAGCACGTTGCAGTCACTTGCATGCTGGAATAGCTGCCCGTAATGCATTGCTCCCAATGCCACTGCAAGTGCCGCAAATGTGGCCACGCCAGTGCGTTTGAAGCTGTCAGTGTGGACAGACTGCAGTGCTTTCCCTACTGCGCTCTACGAAGGCTGGTTTAACTCACAGCGCTCTACATCTGCAAGTGTAGCCCTGCCCTGAGTGAGGTGCTGCAAAGGTCTAGTTTATTGTTACGCATAGCAAGTTGGAATCCACACAAAATAAAGTAGAGCTTAAGGAAGCATCTTAAACACGGAGTGATCACTGAACACCCCAAAGAGCGCTATAGAAAAATCACTAGTTTCCAACAATGCAATATAGCGCCTTATCTCAGTTTGTGTAAAAGTCTAAAATAAATCTCACCCAACTCAGGTCTCTAGTGTCATAGCTGAGCCATGAGTCCAGGGGAATGAGAAAGATTTCCCATTAGCAAGCTCAGCTAATAGGTGTGGTGACTGTGAAGACACTAGCACAGGATCTACAAGTGGTAGAATATCAGCCACTGCTCCTGTCTATACTTTGAACTGGGAGTGTAAATTCCAGTTGGAGGATACATACTTGTTTTAGCTCTGATTGCGCTAACGTGCTAAAAATAAAAATGAAGCTGTAGCAGCACAAGCCATGGGAGGGGCTAGCTGCCCCAAGTACGTACTGATCCGAGATATGAGGCACTTGCTCAGGGCAGCCACGGCTACGTTCTATTTTTAGCACACTAACTCAATCAAAGCTAGTGCCGATGTATCTCTTTGAGCTTGAATTTATACCTCCAGCTCAAAGTGTAGGCATACCCTTAGGAAGCTAAAATATTGCTGACCCTATTTTGATACTTGCTATGCTGTTATTGTGTCCAGTATGACTGGGGAGCTGTTTAGCCACGGATAATTTCCTGAAGCACAACAAAATATTAGTGATGTTATTCTAAGAGAACTCCTGCCCTTGATTAAACAGCTAAAAGATTCAGGATTTTTTTTGTAGACATGTCAAGGAATAAAGAACATGCAGCAAGTATTATACATGGAAGCACTAAGTGTAGTGGTGAACCCATGATAGCTATACCCAATGAAAGCCATCTACTATGTAGTTGCGGGAAAGGGTTGGGGAAGAGATTCTGGTAGAAACAGAGTTGGGAGATGTTCAGGACATCCATATACCCATATATCATTTATCTATCCAGGTTAATCTACATATACTGTGAGAAATCTCAGGACAATTACAGTGTGTAAAGTTAAGCAAATATGTCTTTGTAGGATTGGGGCCAAAATTTGTAGAATATATACACTTAAGGTACTGGAAGTAGGTCTAAGTTGCATCAAGTGGGCTTTCTATACCTGAACTGAGATTTGCTAAGCGCCATCTCTGAATTTGACCCATCATGTTTTTCTAATTCTCTCTGCTATACTTTTCTCTGTGTTTTGCTGCATTAATTTTTCAGACTTTTGATTTCACTAGTGATTTTAAAGAAGCTCTTCTTAAGCTTGAAAGCTCGACAATCTTCTTATTTTAAAGGTGAGTTTGTTTACCAGAAGAGTCTTGTGGTAAATCCAGTGGAACAATGCATTTTGTCTAAGTGAATGTTGTTATAGGTAGACTTAAAGAGAATTGGGAAAATGATTCAAGTAGCTATATTATTTTTCACATGGCAACATAACATCAAGAAGGAGCATATGGGGTTATAAGGACACAATACAAATGGGAAAAACAATTGATTCAAGTTATCACTTTTTAATTAACTTGACTCCTTCCTGTTGTTTGTCATTTACACGTAACTAGAAAGGCACACTTGGGCTACTGCTGCTTTGACATAAGCAGCAGAAGAAATTCATTTACAGCAGTGATTTCACCTACATAATAATTGCAAAACCAGAAAGAAAAGAAAAAATGAAACCTATGAAGTCTTGAACAACTAGTAGAATAATTCATGTGGGACAAACAAAAAGAAATTGTTGGTTAACTGAGATGAAATGTGCTTTAATTCCATTGAGAATTCTTTCCCCTTTCCTTTGTTTTATTCTACAGCATCTGAAATTGAGTCACTGAGTGCAATCCATCCAGGTTTCTTCTTAAGAAAATGTACAGTATGAAAATACTACAATAAAACTGAAAGCTCAGATGTAAAGCCTTTCTTCTAGGACTGCCACAAGTCTTCTTGGTTCAAAGTTATGGCCCTTTGTTGATGACTATGTCTTTTTCACACCTAGATAACCAAGAGACAACATCTACCACTGTATAATACTGGGCAATATCACTGGGATGATTGGAGGTGCTCAACTGGGTGCTCCAGTGATGTAAATGAATGAGATTTCCAAAGGGAGCATACTCTGTGAGGGCACATAGACTTTAGAATTTGGTTCCCCACCTGTTGATCCACCAGAGTCTGAATGTGTTAGCCTTTCAGAAATATGGCAAATCTCATATTTTTTCCTCAGGCATCTGTGGGTGGGGGTGGATGGATTGTGAGCAGCAGCAGTGATGGACAGAAGCACATCAGAGACTCCTGACATTATAGCCAACATTTTTCAAACTGACATCTAGCTTCAGGGTAAGACTCTTTGTGGTCATTTACGGTTAATATATTGTCGTGTCCCCCTCCCACTCCCCCGTTCCTCCTGCATTCACCAAATGCCCTGTCCCACCTTCAACAATTTCCCTACTTTCTTCTCTTCCCCTTGCCTAAATCCATCCTAACACCTCACTTTCCCATTGCTCCCCTTCTCACCTCTCCACTGCTCCATTGTGTCCCATTCAAAGCTGATAAAAATCACACAAATAGCAATAGGCAGAGTTTATTTATCAAAGTCAGAACAAAATAGGAAATGAGAGAGATGTGTATAATATATTCCACACTAATTTTTAACAGACTATTCACAGATTATGAGGCCCAAAGGGACCTCTGTGATCATTTGGTCTGACCACTTGTACAACATAGGCCATAAAATTCCCTGAATTAATTCCTGTTTGAATTAGAGCATATCTTTTAGAAAAAACATCCAAATGATTTAAAAATTGTGAATAATGGGAAATCCACCATAAAGCTTACTGTTCCAATGGTTAATTACCCTTCACTGTTAAAAATATGTACTTTCTTTCTAGTCTGAATATGTGTG
The DNA here is from genome assembly GCF_013100865.1 of Trachemys scripta elegans. Lineage (NCBI taxonomy): Eukaryota > Metazoa > Chordata > Testudines > Emydidae > Trachemys > Trachemys scripta. The sequence continues at coordinate 69,704,112 of NC_048303.1, forward strand.
GCTTCAGCTTAGCCTTTGGATTTTTTTAGCCTTGATCTGCTAGACTAGACTTATCAATTTTTTGTTTCTCATGTACATACTTATAAAGTGTGTAAATACATTATTGTACTAGGGCTTCCCTCATTTACCTTTACACTGCCTTCCTGTTACCTCTGGTCTTAAAGTAAATTGTGAATTATTAGGGGCAGGGATTGTATTTTAGTTCTATATTTGTACAGCATCTAGCACAAAGAGGCCCTAATCTCTATTGATTAGGACCATCAGAATAACAACAATAATCTGTGTATTATTGAATTTAGAATTATGGTCTGTTATATCTACAAATGTGTATTGATTTATGCTTCCTATTGTGAAATTTTAAAATTAGGTGAAATTTCAAGTACTTAAGATTGGAAATTTTGTGATTTGGTAAAAGAAATAAAAATTAATACACTTTAATGGACTTGGAATCCTTGTGCTTTCTGCATATAGGGCATGGCAGAATTGGTTGCTCCTGTCCCTATTTCAGTTTTCTAATCTAAAAAATGTTCACTATTTTTACTAGGTAGAATTACATATTTTTCTGTTACTTTGATCTATCAGGAAAACACCTAGGATTCACTGGGCCAGATCCTCAGCCATTGTAAAGCAGTGGCTCTGGCCCATTATCCCTCTCTCTCTCCATTCCTTGATCTATAGATATATGATATACCATATATGGATAATGAACCCTTTATACAATATAAAACCATTTTCAGGAGCCAAGTTGTTTGTTTCTCAAGAGGTACTGTGATAACAAGGGTAATAATGGTGAGACTACCTAGTACATTAAACTTTATAAGAGTCTTTTTTGATGTCAAAATCTCTGATAGAGATGCACTGTGAGTGAAGACTAATAATGTTTAGCTGTTAGATGTTTATAGTGGGTAGGCTGGAGCAGAGAACTTCCTGAATAGGTGCAGTCTTTAGAAAGTCTAAAATCTGGAGCTGATTTTATGGATGGAAAGACACCTTTTATAAATCTTTGGCACATGAGCCAGCTACACTAAAAGTAAGTTTAGAAGAGATTGAATACAAGTTGAGAATAAACCTTCTACAAATAGCTTCAATAATAAAGAAAAATATAATTAGCTGATGTAGCTTAATCTCTGATTTATGGATATTTTATCTCATCTTCAAAAGCTAATGGCAGAATCTCTTATTATGATCTGCTGTGTTCTTGGATACAAAGGGTAATATTGTCAAGAAATACTTATTGTCGAGGGTAATTGCCAAAAAGAGGAAAGTAGAACAGAAGGATAGAGATGAAGAGAGAAGGTATTGGTAAACCTTATACTTATGAGAAACATTATACTTCAGAATAAGCGTTTGTAACACAATAGCCTAGTGATTCAAGATCCAAGATTCAGTCATTTTAAACCCTCTTGTTCATGAGATAAGCAGTATCTTTAGGCTTGAAACATATGTTAACAGAGACAGTTTTAAAGTCAGATATTGTCATTGTAAGGTAGTGATTTTTATGTCAAAAAAGTCATTATCCTCCAAAGATATATGGACCTTTAAGGACTCAAAATATTGAATAACTTAAAAGCTTTCTTGTACTACTCTGTGTTTTTTTAAAGATTGCTTTATCTTAGAAATTCATTGCCAGTAAAAAAAAAACCCTTCATTTTGTATTATATTAAAAAATCATCATTACAATTTTAGTTGTTGCTTTTGCTGTGTTTTTAAAAAATATAATCAGTAATGCATAAATAAATACAAATTATAAGTGCTGAAGGTAGCAATGCTTGTGGTTAAGGCTGCCTGACACTTCCCATTATCAGACCTTTTTCCAGTTGTTTATAACGGTGCCAAACTTAAACTGTTTGGGCTGAAATTTTCAGTGATGTGCCTCAGGCTGATTTTTTTTTTAAATGTTTCAGTAAAAATAGTTCAGCCATATCCAAGAACAAGATTAGGGAAAATGCATCATTTTGCTCATCTTAAAAATAAATAAATCAATCTTACAATTGTTTTGCTGAGAAGCTCTAGTGATGCCATACTTTGGAGCAAAGGTTTTGAAATTTGGCAGAGTACTCACCTTAGTATTGGGAAAGCATCTTTTGACGTCCTTATGAAAATTTGCCCAAATTAAAAAAGCTTTTAAAAATAAAATTAATCGCAGTTTGTACATGCTTAGTAAAGACTTGTTAGAATTTGGCATCTAAATTGTCTGAAGCTTCCAGCTGTGATGAACATGCTCCTTCCCCTCACAGCTGTGCTGACCAGACTACACATATGCCATCTTCACAGAGTGACTCAGCATGCTCTGTCCTAGGACTGCAGGGCCTGAGCAGGACTTTCCCTGAAATTGCTGCTCCTAGACACTAGGGGCACAAGGTAGCTGAATTAAGGGGTTGCACCTTAATTTTGGCATTTCCTAACTTTTGAGTGCTCAACAATGTTCTTTTAACATGTTTTTTGGGTATAATAATAATAATAATAATAAAAAAATATACAGTGAGAAAATACTGGTAATTTGAGGCTTGAAATACTTCAGAAATAAGTATTTGTCATAAACCATTATCATGTGTATATGGAGCTTTGGATATCATGACAGAGTCTAAAAAGAGAATACTTTTAGGCTTTCATCCTGCAAAGATTTAAGCACATGCATAAATGTTTTCAGGATCTTGGCCTAAATTAATTCCATGTGCTGACATTAGAAGATAATGTTTCTTTTTGAGGTGGGGGAACATAGAGAAAGACTATTTGTGAGGAATCTGGTGCGTTAGATACTGAATATCAATTCAACATGAGTGGCATGACTTTCTGTATTTTTTTTTTTCATGAACATGCATTTGAGCAAAGTTTCTTCTCATGGAAAACACATTTTAGGCTGCTGCCCATGATAAAACAACTTTTGTTTCAGATGGAAGGGGAAATAGCATAAAAGCCATCTAGATGAGGGCCCATAAATTAAATTACAGAAATATATAAAGCAGACGAGGAAGGAGAAGCAATGTCATTCCCCTTATACCATATACAGGACATCACAATCTCCTGTTTTTCACATGCTACATCCTCCTTAGTTGCTATTCCAATGTGGCCAGCCTGTTAAGGTAGACTAATAAATTGCCCTAATCCCCAGCATAGTGCAGACATTCAAAGGAACGATCATATAATCTGATTACCTACAACTCTTCTGTGCTATAAAATATATGGAAAATAAACTAAGTCTGCTAAATAAATGTGGCCACTCCTAGGCGCCCATTAACAGATTCTATACGTGTACACCTCTACCCCGATATAACACGAATTCGGATATAACGCGGTAAAGCAGTGCTCTGGGAGGGCGGGGCTGTGTACTCTGGTGGATCAAAGCAAGTTTGATATAATGCGGTTTCTCATATAACGCGGTAAGATTTTTGGCTCCTGAGGACAGCGTTATATCAAGGTAGAGGTGTACAATGAAAGAATGAAAGCAACAGACAGACACACAGATTTCCAAAGTGTGCGAAGTAGAAATGTCAGGTTGTGAGGATGAAGCTGTGTTGATATAATTCTTGTTAGGATTGTTCCCTGGCATATGCACAAAGCTCAGATACATATTTCTTACTCCCCTTTTCCTACCTCTCTTGTTTACTGTGCATGCTGATGACAGCAAAGACACCTACAAATAGAACAAAGCTTAATTAACACAAAAGAGGGACAAAAATTTATTCAAATGTTCTGGCCATACTAGGACATGGAGATATTATGAGAATTTGACTGCACCCTTCCTGATAGTGTACATACATTCTTGCTGCAATTACTAATTTTTTGTGAGAATTACTGTGGGAAATAGTGGTATGAGAAATAATTGAAGACCGGTAAATACACTAGGTAATATGCGTGAAATGTTTAAAAAAACAAACAGGATAGGGAGAGAATATGTTGCCAATCCCCCAGACCTGGAGCTAACTAATTTAAATGAGAGGCAATGTATGTGAAGCACTCTTTACAATAGGACCACACAACTTCTCTGACACAGAGACAATTAAATAAATCTAGTTAAAATCTGCTCACAAACTTCATAGCCAGGACTGTGCATGAATAGTTATGCTCAGTTACGTTTTGTAAATATGCTGAGACAAAATTAAATTTTAATTCTGACTGACACAAACCAATAATATTACAATAGCCTAATTTTTCTAGCAGTGATTTCTCAGGCAAGGCCTACATATTCAGGTAACCTAAAAAGAAAATTCCTAATCTGGCTGGCCTAAGGCTTATTAGTGTCATCCAGCCAGTCAGGGACCAGAAACGATGCCACATGATTAAAGTGACTAACCACACAGCGGAAATGAATGAATAACAGATAATATAATGAAAGCAAAATACATTAATAATGTAAAAGCAGAAAAAGGCCCAGATTCATTGTATAACTTATTCACTATGAATAGAGTGCTTTGCTTTGTCTCTTGTTCTTTTACTTTGCTGTGAAATTAATGATGGACAAACTGATTTGGATGAAATAGGATTGATGCCAAACCAGAGTTGGGCAAATAACCGATTTTTCTTTTCAGTGGCAGTTCCAAAAAACTGAAAAAAAAAAAAAAATTGGTTTGGGTTGAACTGAATCTGAAGTTTTTCCAGAATTTTTGGTGAATTGAAAAAGTCTGTTTGGGAATTGTTCCACAGTGGGGATTCAAATCTGAGTCTCCCACTTTATCATTGAGCATCCTAACAGCTGGGCTAAATGTTGCAGGGAGGGGGCATCATCGTCATCATCACCATCATCTTCCCCTCTGGCCATTTTGTGAATGGTTGAAACTATTTTTGTCAAATTTTCAAATAGTTTTGGGCCAACCGAAGCACCTATTTTTGCCAAATAAACCATTTGTTCAAAAAATTTTGCCGGCTCTTCTCCAAACATTTCACTCAGTTTTAGAACCAACCCCAAACTGAATCAAAGTTTCTGAAATGTGCAGAAAAGTGATTTTTTTCACTTGTAGTTTATGGTGGGGCCTGAAAACAGAAGCATCAAAATATCATGAAAAATGCTGTTCTCTCAATATTTCCAGCTAGGGCCAAAAGTGCCAAAAATCTTGCAAGAAAGTCTGTTGTCTTGAAATTTCCAGCCTTTTTTTGCAGGCTCAAGAGTTGCTTTGAACAAACATCAGAATTTTTAGTTGCTCAACCCTGCTAGGCCTGGACTATGGACTCATTGAGGTTTACCAATCCCAACAGTAAACATGCTCCTATTTTTCAGAAGAAAAGTACAGCACCCTTTAACTGTGAGAAATAAATTGGTTTTCAAGGTATAAACTGATACTATAACTAAGCGGTAGGTATTTCTTTAAGCAAATAAATAGGTTAAGTACAAGCCACCCAGCACAATACATATTACCAATTAACTGCATAGTTAGACTGTGCCAAAGAAACTCATTGATTGCTCTGTAATTTGCAATATTACTCTGGTGTATTTACTGATGGGCAGACTAGAAAACCCATAAATTTCCACACATATGGGATTATGCTGTTCAATCCAACTCACAGAAAATAAAATAGAAACCAAAACCACTTATATAAATGAACCTGCAAAGGGATTTCACTGCAAAAGAAAAAATAATAAGGGTTTTGTTTTTTTTCATTTTAGATTTGAGTTTTCAAAGCTAGCACACAAAGCCTGGTTGATTTGATACCTATAGTATTAGTGAAGAGGGGGGGATGACCAGGTGCTAAAAGGGTTTTTGTGGCTTTATCAGCTGCTTTCCTGAAGGATGCAGCTGTTGACCTCTTCTTCAGCTCAAACAGCTGGAAATTGATGCAGCTAATTGGGTCCACTGACACAGGAGTCAAATACCTTTTTTAAGTTCTGTTTTTGCCCTTCCCTTTCTTAACGCACATTATTAACTTTCTAGATGGGGAACATTAAATTATGTTGCATTTCAAAGAGAAAATCTCTTAAAGTTGATGAAAAATATCCTTAAAATAAATAAAGGCTGCTGAAGTGAAGACACATTATCCATTTCTTCAATTAGCAGCAAAGTCCTGGTAGAATTCTTAATGAACTGTGGGTGTTCTGATTGAAACATTCACTATTTTCTAGGATACCATGGTTGGATAAAATGCCCTGACTGAGCCTTGGTAAAATACCTCTTTGCAGAGTTTCTGAGAATGAGGTTTTAAGAGATTATTCTAATCTGCTAGGTTAAAAGAAGGGCAGATCACTCGATTTCACTTTCAGAGAAAATGTGGATTATTAAAATAAATAAATAAATGAAACAAAACAAAAAACCCAAACAACATAATTATATTGTCCCTAAGGTTTATTTGTAATGCCCTAGTCAACTGTAGCAATATTACTAATAGTTCTAAGAATAAAAGGAATTAAAGAATCTAGTTTCCTAAACAATTTAAATATTGAAAAACTGTTCATAGATTTTCTTTTGTCATAAGATATAGTTTTGATTTCCTAAATATTCCTGAAGTCTGAAATAAAAATTTATGGACAACTTGAAGACCTAACAAAGGCTGCTGACAACAGAACTAAAACAATACATTTCAGTCTTTAAGTGCTGCCTTAGCTAAGAAGACTGGAAATTGACAGACATCTGAGATTTTCTGTTTTTAACAGAACAACTAACAATTCTTTCTAGTTTCACCTCTGGCTCAGAAGAGTATATTTCATTTTGTCGAGTACACTGATGGAGAATGGGGTGTTCAGTACCTCTCTGACTGTCTGTCTAGGTCAGCCAGGAGAAAGTTGAATGAGACTCAGTCACAACAGAAATGTTTTCTTGTATTTTCCCTTCAACTGAGCAAGAAGAAAATTACAAAGGGTAGGAATAAATGGCCATTTTTCACAGTGGAGAAAGCTAAATGGTAGGATCCCTCAAGGGTCATTACTGGGACCAGTGCTGCTCAAAAATGATCTGGAAAAAGGGATAAACAGTGAGGTGGCAAAGTGAAAATGATACAAAATTACTCAAAATAGTGAATATCAAAATGCCACTATATAAATCCATGAATACTGTGTGCAATTCTGATCACCTCATCTCAAAAAAGATATATTGGAGGTACAGAGAAGAGCAACAAAAATGATTAGGGGAGTGGAATAAGTTTTCTATCAGAGAATAAAAAGACTGAGGCTGTTCAGCATAGAAAAGAGATGACTGAGAGCAGATATGCACTGCTACAGGCTGGGGACCAATTGGCTAAGCAGCAGTTCTTCAGAAAAGGACCTGAGGATTACAGTGGATAAGAAGCTAAATATGAGTCAACACTGCGTCCCTGTTGCCAAGAAGGCTAACGGCATATTGGGCTGCATTAGTAGGAGCATTGCCAGCAGATCGAGGGAAGTGATTATTCCCCTGTATTTGGCACTGGTGAGGCCACATCTGGAGTATTGAGTCCAGTTCTGGGCCCCCTCACCCACTACAGAAAGGATGTGGACAAAGCGGAGAGAGTCAAGTGGAAGGCAACAAAAATGACTAAGGGACTGGGGCACATAGCTTATGAGGAGAGGCTGAGGGAACTGGGCTTATTTAGTCTGCAGTAAAGAAGAGTGAGGGGGTGATTTGATAGCAGTCTTCAACTACCTTAAGTGGGGTTCCAAAGAGGATGGAGCTAGGCTGTTCTCAGTGGTGGCAGATGACAGAACAAGGAGCAATGGTTTCAAGTTGCAGTGGGGAGGTCTATGTTGAATATTAGGAACAACTATTTTACTAGGAGGGTGGTGAAGTACTGGAATGGGATACCCTAGGGAGGTGGTGGAATCTCCATCCTTAGAGGTTTTTAAGGCCCGGCTTGACAAAGCCCTGGCTGGGATAATTTAGTTGGGGATTGGTCTTGCTTTGAGCAGGGCATTGGACCAAATGACCTCCTGAGGTCTCTTCCAACCCTAATCTTCTATGATTCTATGATACGATAGAGATATATAAAATCATGAATGGTATTGAGAAAGTGTTATTTACTCCTTCGCATAACACAAGAACCAGAGGTCACCCAATGAAATTAATATGCAGCAGGTTTAAAACAAACATAGAATCATAGATTAGCAGGGACCTTAATAGATCATCTTGTCTAGGCCCCTGCTTTCTTGTCAGGACTAAGTATTATCTAGATCATCCCTGACAGGTGTTTGTCTAAAAATCTCCAATGATGGAGATTCCACAGCCTCCCTAGGCAATTTATTCCAGTGCTTAACCATCCTGACAGTTAGGAAGTTTTTTCTAATGTCCATCCTAAACTGCCTCTGCTGAAATTTAAGTCTATTGCTTCTTGTCCTACCCTCAGAGGCTAAGGAGAACAATTTTTCTCTCTCCTCCTTTTAACAACTTTTATGTACTTGAAAACAGTTATGTCCCCCCTCAGTATCTGAGAACAAAGCAGCTATGCTGAGACAATGGAGCTATGTTTCTAGGGAACTGAGGAATGGAGGTAGCTGGTGGCTATAGCTGATATGGAGGCACAGGGCCTCCAGGCAGTCCGCATGGCCTTCCACAGATTCACTGGGAACAATGCACCATGAATGGGGTGTGCTCCATGACCCTTCTGTGTGTGTCAATCTCTGTGAGGAAATCCTTATGATAGATGTGACGATCTGGCCCCAGAGTAAAAATATGTTGGGGTCTGATTCTGATCTCATTTATTCCAATGTAAGTCAAGTTTAACTGGAGTGAAATCAATGGAACTACATTAGTGTGAGATCAGAGTGAAATTCTCAAATGTGTTAGTCATGTCTTGATGGTATTTTAAGCAGTTTATGAATCAATCCCAAATGGCACAGAGGTACAGTGTAGTTTCAAGTTTGGGTGTTTATTCAAATCTTAACCAAACTTACCTAAATAAATAAATAAAGTTGGAGAAGAAACTGGGCTGGAAGTTCCATGAGGCAGAATTTCACATGAGACATTTATTGCCTTTTGTAATACATCCACATTTGGCTTTGGCTGAAAGTTGGAACACCAGAGGTACTTATAAAATAAAAAAGTTAACATGAGAACATAAGAATGGCCATACTGGGTCAGACCAAAGGTCCATCTAGCCCAATATCCTGTCTTCTGACAGTAGCCAATGCCAGGTGCCCCAGAGGGAATGAATAGAACAGGTAATCATCAACCTACCTTAATATTTCCCAAAATGGTTCATGTTCAGTTCAAATTTTGAAGGCTTAGGCAGTTTCTTACTCATACCTTACCCATACCAGTTTCTTGCCCATACCTTATCCTAACATTGTCATATCTATTCAAAATAAAGGCATTACTTACAATATAATACAGTTAGTGGAAACATGCAAGATGGACAAACTATACCTTAGTGAAACAAGGGGAAATCTTTAGTAAGGATCTAACCCCAATTTGATTGTTATAACAAAATACTCACTAAATTCAGATCTATAAGACTAACGTCTCCAAATCAGACAATAAATAGAAGCAAGATGCCATCTTGCAAGGATAGAGGAAGTTCTGTTTGGCTTTTTAAAGCTATAGCAGTTCTGTAAGAATGTAACTGGCTCCAACTGACTTTCTCACAATCCCTATGCTGCGGATCAGTGGCATTCCAAAAGGTGGCAAGTCTTTTTATGCTTTTGAAAATATCAAAGGAAATTAAAGAAATCACTTCCAATCCAGATACTCAGAAATGATGCCTCACTGATCACTATGAATGAGGGCAACACGCTAACACCAACAGGAAATTTTGCAAAGTAATTTTGGATTGCTGCAGCTGAGTAGCACTCAGTATAAACCACTAAAATTAAATTCCACTCTCCTTCCCATACTTTTCAAAGTATACCAATTAGATTTTAGAGTGGAAGGATCATCTTGTTCATTGTGCATTTAAGGAAGAAGTTAGGTGCTTTGCTGACTCGGGTCCTAAGGCACTGTTCTGGGGCTCAGGACTTCTAGGTTCAATTCCCATCTATGCCATAGACTTCCAGTATGACATCAACAAATCACTTTAAAATGGGGATAATAAAAATGTCCATTCTCCCACCCTTTGTCTCTTTAGACTGTAAGCTCATCAGTTCAGGGACTCTCTTACAATGTGTAAACACATACAGAGTTCAGGGCAATGGGACTATAGTGGTGTCACGGTCATTTCTCCCACTCTGGGTCAGAGGGAGGCCATGCTGCCTCACTATGTCACCGGGATCACGGGCTAGTGTCAGGGAAATTAGCAGATTAGGTGTTATTGTCCCAGCCTTCGTAACAGGGTGGAACCCCAAACAGTCAATAGGCCCTAGGCCTTCAGGCAGGGCTGGGCTAACAAGTAGTGTATCTGCTCTAGCCCTCAGGGGTGGGGTGCCAAGGGTAGGGGGACATAGGCCTGCCCAACTCTACTGCGTCCCAGCCCAGGGCCCTAAAAGTGGCGGGGGGTGTCCCGCCACTGGGTCATTGGGGATCCTCCCGCAACACACTGACCGGCTGTTAAGCCACAACACCACCAAACTGAAGTCTGGTTTCCCTGGCTACTTCCTACCAGAGTTCCGGATCAGGCTCCGTGGTCTCAGGATCCTCTGCTTCGTTGGGGTACTCAGCCGCTGGCAGTCTCAGGATCCTCTGCTTCGTTGGGGTACTCAGCCGCTGGCAGTCCCACCAGTTCCTGCCTGGCCTCAGCCCTCTCTGAGTCCAGGGTGCCGCCCGGTTTGGCCGCAGAGTCGGCGGGCTGCAGCCAGCAAGGCACATCTGTCTCCTTTTCGTACTTCCTGCCCCACCTCTCAGCTTCCAGTGGGAGAATTGAGCCCAGCCTGACTCCGCCCACCCGGGCAGACAGAGGGGTTCCTCCACCTCTGGCTCATAGGGAGGCCACACCGCCTCACTAGAGGGCTCCTAATCTTAGCTGGAGATATTAGATGCTACTGTAATGCAAATAAATAATATTTTCTAGTTGTCTGTTGTCAATAGTGAAACTTTCAGGATTTTCATTTTGTTTTCTTTTAAGGATAAATTGTTTCTTTATTTTTTCTGAAAAAGGGGAAGCCACAAAGAACACCTCGGCCAAATGATGGCTTGCCATGTCAAATCCATTCTTCACAGTATTAATGTTTTAATTGTTAGAGAACTTCTTCAGGCTAGCTATCAATGAAGTTCAATGTGTCATAAAACTACATGCCAGCTCACAAAATAAATTATGCTGAGACACACCTTAGATGATTTTTATCCAGTTTGCCTTTAGCACCATAGGAGGGTATTATTGTAGGGATTACTGTTGTTGTAATATTTTCTTGTGAAGATTTAGAGACTGTCTTGATTGATTAAAATATTTGTTAATGGCTCTCTCTTATTGGGGGCTGAGCTATATTTGATATTCCTGAATAATTTAATGTTACACATTTATATTTTTAAGATCTGATAAAGGGACCCTTGATGGCTCATATTGAGTAACACTTACCCCTCTAGTATCCCAAATGAACAAGGGCTTCATTATTGGGTCCAATATATACCATACCCCATGCACACCACTACTGAAAAAGTAAAGAAAGACTCAACATGTAATCATTGTGACCTTCACAATTTAGAAAGCCTGGACATGAGGGTGTTGAAGCACAGAAGGCTTCCAGGGAATCAAGAAGAATGTAATAACCTGATCCAGTATGTAACATTGAATAAACTCCTCTTTGAATGACACAGAGATAATTTCAAGGTAGTTTTAAGGAGAATCTTCCAAGTGGGTTAGTTTGAGGTAAAACAAATAGTGTTTGCTTTCGCATTTTATAGTTACTAGAGGCCATTTAGCCTTTTTTTTTGGCTTGTGAAATGTCATGCGTGCACATGGTACAATAGAGATAAAATAGGAGTAGTAATCATCATCATTGCTATCGCAGTATGGTCAATTACACTTTTAGTAATAATAAGTTATTATATTACCTCTTACAATATGTATGATATTTCTGCTTAAACATGTATCTTCAAATTGGAGGGATTACTAATAGTTCATTGTTAGAGTTTTGGAAGAGCAATGCTCTTGGAGTAAAAGGTATATCATCATCAAAGATGCTACCATTTGCTGCCTCTGTAGTTTTCTACATTTGGGGACTCCTCAAAGTTGAATCTAGAATCAGTGAGATAACCTTCATTTGTAGTGACAGCTGCTCTTAAACCTCACAGAGCATGTGACCTCTGAGGTGAAGATTGAAAAAATTGGGTTTGTTTAGTCTGGAGCAGAGAAGACTGAGAGGGGACATGATAATAGTTTTCAAGTATGTAAAAGGTTGTTACAAGGAGGAGGAAGAAAAAATATTGTTCTTAACCTCTGAGAATAGGACAAGAAGCAATGGGCTTAAATGCACCAAGGGAGGTTTAGGTTGGACATTAGGAAAAAGTTCCTAACTGTCAGGGTGGTTAAGCACTGGAATAAATTGCCTAGGGGATTGTGGAATCTCCATCACTGGATATTTTTAAGAGCAGATTAGACAAACACCTGTCAGGAATAGTCTAGATAATACTTAGTCCTGCCACAAGTGCAGGGGACTGGACTACATGACCTCTCGAGGTCCCTTCCAGTTCTATGATTCTATGTGTGCTATTGAACAACTGAAGTATCATTGGAAGTGGAATTCTAAAACCTCTCAGAAGTTTCTAGAATATTTTAAGAGGAGAAACCTAGCCTGTCCCTGGATGCATAAATAACAAACTCCACAACTACTGTTGAAAATATCATTAAACAACTATTATTTTGCTGGTATTGGACATATTGGCCTCAGAACCTAGATGAAGTTTGTATGGCAAATTTGCCTCCACGGCAAAGGGGTCTAACTGTAGGAATTGTTCCATTAAAAAAGGGGAGGGGGGAACTCTCTCTATTGTCCAGCCTAAATCTTTGCCCAGAACCCATATCGCGCCTGAATGGAAATTTTTGCAAGATTCAAAAGGTATTTAAGTTAGGATTTCCCCCCCGTTGGCTTTTGTTTTTAAATGCTACTGCTTTTAAAAACTTCCTACCTTTGTCTGAGCCTAAGCAATTTAACCTGTTTGGAATCAGAAAATACAGAATCTCATATATATGTCTGTTTTTATGAGATTTCCAGCACAAGTTCAATTTCACAATTTGCATTTTCCAAAGGAAATTGTAGCAGAATATAACATAGCAATATTAATATAATAACCATTTCCAAAACAATATGGTTCAGTTATTTTCAGTTAAATAAGTGACTATTTGGGTGCTTATCGCAATCAGTCTGACTTTCTGAGGTCACCCACCACTTGCTTTTATTAGGGCAAATAGAATTGTGCTGATTTTGCAAGCTGATCTGTGTATACAAAACCCTGAGCCCACACAGAGCCCCACTGGTTTCATTGGGTCGGCTTGTAAAGTCAGGGCCCAAGTTGGAAACTAAATAATTTCAGAAAAAAAAAAAAAAAAAGTATGTCCACATTCAGACACTGCACTGACTTGGTGATACAGCAATCATGATGTGCATGTGGGTATGTGGGTTTTTTAAATGCCAACATCCATTTTTAGAATCACAATGCACTTACTTCATTTCAGAACATGATTTGTCATAAGAAACATTAAACATGAAAAAAGACACTCAGACATCCCTTCTTAAAAATCTTTTTTGGTTGATGATTCCTGTCATTCTGAAGTCATATAAGCTGATTTTTCACCCTTCCAATACACAGATATTTGGGGGCAGGAGAGAGAGTGGGAATGTGCAGTTTTGGCCTGGCTTTCAGAGAGTCTTTACAATGGTTTGCTCTTTCCAGGGAGGGGTAAATGCTAATTCCTTTTTAGTGTGGTCTCTAAACTGGATTTCAATTTGTTGTTAGTGCAAAAATACACTGTCTCTCACAGGTGGCTTGCAGTTGCTGTGTATATGCCTTTATTGCAAAACCATTAAGACCACCAATAGAGAAGACATATACAGGCCTTCCCCTGGGAAGCTGTCAGCATAATTGCTGTGTTGGCATATGCTGAAGACTCAGCTGTCTTTCCATTCACACATATCAATATATTCCTCTCAGGCTCCTGGACCCCCGGCTACTAACTTGCAGCTTCCCTTGCAATCTATCCTTCAGGGGCAGACACTGAAAATCAACCCTGCTGCTTTTAAAGATAGCATCTCTCCTGAAGGCAAATGATCACCATGAGTTGTATCCGATACTGGAGAAACGAAAGAAAAGTCTCCAAAATGAGTTCATCTGTTTGCAGGCTCCAATCGCCTCTGCAGATCCTGAGATCAAATGTACACAGCTTTTTATGCCTGCAAGTCAATCTCTTTTCAGGGAGATTCAAATTAGAACAGTTAGGGAGACCAGGCAGAAGCATCTGAGCATTCAGTTCTTATTGCTTATCTCTTTTCTGTCATTTGAACTTCTCAGCCTTTACTTGGCTGTGAAGCTGAACCCCAAATACTCTGTCTGTTTTCAAACAGCAGAAAAGGCACATTAGTGGTACAGTGCCTCCATTTCATGTTGGGTTAATACGTTCCCTATTATACTTATTGTTCTACATTTACTCTATTGCCTGGTACTGTAATACACTGCTCTCAGTATTCTAATGGGATTTCATGGGGCTGCCATCACTAGCTTGATTTGTAACAGGAAGCTAGGACAATAAAGGCTTTGAGAAGATTAATGTGAGAAATGCATGCCTCTGTAGAGGGGCATCAATGCAAAATGAAAAACAACACTGTCTCCCATTTCTTGTTACTGCCATCTCATTTTCACCAGTAAATAACTAGTGCACTTCGCTTCACAATGAACACAAACAAAGGGAAGACAGCCTCTATCAACAATGAATACACTATAAGAGGAGAGATAGGGCAGCATTCCTTTGGGGTATTTAATATTCACCTATCAATTCTACCCTCCCCCTAGTCTTATATGTTTAAAGAAATGTCCTCATTTTGTATCCAAGGAAACATCCTTCTCCCCCTAAAAAACAGCAACTTTCTATCAGAAAATGCACAGCATGTTGTAATTGGTCTAACAAAAGATTGGGCAATTTAGCAGCAGGTTACAATTGTAAGCTCATGTACATACTCAACTGAAACCATTTTGTCTCCCAACATAGCTTGGATGAGAAATTGCATTTGGTAGCACAGCATGCACAACTGTGTAGTTGACCTGAAAGCAAATAGCCATCCCCAGAACAAGGTGGTCCTGAGAAAGCAGCCTCTTGTATTTCACCGGGTATAAATTATGGTTATGCATGATGCACACTAATAGAAAGTCATTGCGTGTTTTTAGGGTTTCTTAGTTAGTGTCTCTGAAGGTCTTTGAAAATGTAAAGTGCTATATAATTGCCAAGAATTATTAATTATTATCAATTAGTATTTGAGCTATGGTATTACTTCTGGACAAAAAAGAGAGGGTGGGGGACAGACAAAGGGGAGAGATGATAAATTTACTGTTGTTTTAAAGGGAAAGTCTCTGGATATGCAGAAATCATCATGATTACAGTTCAGATAATCACCTGCAGTGTCACACCAACTTCAAAGTGACCTTCTGTAACTTCTCCTTGAGAAACAAGAAAAAAAGTTTTCACACCAATAGAACAGTTGACTGGTAACAGCCTGATCAATCTGGGCTACCATTGAGCCTGCTCAGAACAGAGCTGATTACTTCTCTATGGAAGCAGCCAAGCCCTTGTTACCTCCAGGTTAGACTACTGCAATGCCATTCACTTGGAGCAACCCCGGAAAAAACTGGGAATTTTCAGCTAATATAGCCCACCTGCTCAGCAGCATAAGTTGTCTTGAACATATTGCTCCACTTACTTTTTATCTGCTTCTGAGTGCATTTCCAAGTGCTGGCTTTAATCTATAAAAGCCTATGGATATGTCTATACTACAAGTACTACAGTGGCAAAGGGCTTTTCCGTCACTATAGTAAATCCACCTCTCAGAGGCCATAATGAGGTAAAAAAAAAGGGTTCTTCCATTGATCTAGCTTCATCTACATCAGGGGTTAGGCTCACCAAACTAGACTGCACATTCTTCACAGCCCTGAGTAATATAGCTAGGTGAACTTAAATTTTAGGTTTACACTAGGCCTCCAGAATTTGGGTTCAGGCTAATAAGAAGGTCACACCTTTTCTTGCATGCCATTCCTACTACTGAGATATGGATACGTGCTTCTGTTGACTCTGGGGATCTGGAGGCAAGACATACTCAATAGAGAATCCTCTTGCTTTCCATTGGTTCACCAAAGTTGTAGTTTATTAACCCATGGTACAAGAGTCATGTTTGCTTAAGTATTTGTTTAAGGGTGGGTTAGATTATGTATCAATTAAATACTCTGAAAAGTTTATACGATGACTGTATGCTCATAAATTCCAGAGTAAATAAATAAATGGGGAATTCAGAGAACACAAACTTTTGCCTTCTGAATGCCAGATGGCAATGGATGCTGGGAAAAGCATTGTAAGTCCACTCACTAATTACATTAACACTGAGATATGCACAGATACCATATTTCTTATGCACCCTGTACAAGTGTTCCCCATCACCACATCCATAATAATTTGTTATGAAAGCAATAACAAACTAGCTGCTTTGTGATACATTCTTTTCCTGAAGTCAGCTAGAGGGATCCTAAATTGATTTAGGTGTGATTTGGTTTTTAACTGGATTAAAGTCTGCTCTCCATTAAAAACCAATCAACTGATATGCCTTGCAGGAATTTTACTTTATGAACTGTACTCTGCTTTAGAGCCCACATTTTCCAAAAGACTGATTATGTCCCATTTTTTCCTCATCAGTTTCCTACACTCGAATGAGGGCATGAGTAAATTACAGAAATCCTCTTGGCTATTTCATTGTTTTTCTGTGTGGAGCAGAATTCACTGCATATTGCACAGGTGTGTCAATGTAAATTTCAGCTGACTGGTATAGTCCTTGGAAAGTTTTGGTTAATAGATCATCATCAATAGCCCTTTGAGGGCCTGATCAAGAGCCCAATGAACTCAGTAGAAAACCTGTTGACTTCAGTGAACTATGGCTCAGCCTCTTAAATGCCTTGCTTCTGATACAAATTTGAAAAAAAAAAAAAAGCCTATAGCAATACAGAACCCAAAATAGACCGACTTTTAAAGGACATTTAGAACTGTTTGTTGACTGGAAACCTATAACAATAGTTGATTTTGTAAAGCTGAAGGTTCTTTGAGTGAGCAATGTTTGTACAAGCTTAAAATATAACTGAATTCAGAAATGCAGCTCTTCTGTGAACTCTGTGTGTATACTTGAAAGTGTTAAGTAGAGCATTCCAGAGGAATCCGAAATTGAAAAGTTGTTATATACCTGATTTTGTGTGTGTGTGTGTGTGTGTGTATGTGTGTGTGAGAGAGAGAGGATGGACCAAAAAAAAAAAAAAAAAAAAAAAAAAAAAAAAGATAATCACCTACCGTAGTAGTGAAAGGACTACGTGGTTTTTACCAAGCAGCAGTTACAATGAATTTAGGGCTGTATTAATTGCACTGTCATGTGCTTTAGACTGTTCTGGTTGGTTGCCAATTTGTTGCCAAGTGATACTTTGACGTATGCCTAGCCAGGAAATGCTAACAAATAGAACTCCAATGTTTCCCTGTTCCTTTTTTTACAGTGTTTTTATTGGAATTATTTTTAATTTATTAGTTTTGTTTCTGTAGCTTCTATTTTGCTTTGTAAAAAAAGTACAGCTTCCAGAACTGCAAAATTTAGAACACAAAAGCCTGGGAAAGAATAAATGGTTTGCATACAATTTCAGGGAGACAATTTCAAGAATTCTCTGTTGAAGAGGAGCTCTTCTCTACTGCCTTTCACTTTCTACATGGAATAACATCTTTAGTACACCTAACTGAACCTTTGTTTACAGCACTTTTCTTGATTTCATTGTTTTAATGGACGAAAAGAAATTTGTATCCAGAAAACCTTCTTCTTTAGTTAAAAAGAGTGGTCAGAAATATATCACTTTACAAAGGGAAGAAGACAACTCTCTGTGTTGCTTTGGACCGAAATCATCCAAGGTGCATATATCTACCTACTTCCGCAAATGGCCCCCCAACACCACAGCATCTGAGTGCCTCACACATATTCATGAATGTATCCTCACAAGATGCTTTTGAGGCAGCAAACTGAGGAACAGACACCTTAAAGGCAACATTTTCTAAAAGACCTATGTGATTTAGGAGCCTAGGGCCCCATTTTTAAAAGAGATTTAATCATCTAAGATTCTATATCCTACTGAAAGTCAGGCCAAGTGCCCAGGTCATCTTTGAAAATAGGATGTAGGCTCCTAAGTCATGTGTGTGCTTTTGAAAATGTTACCCTAAGTGACTTACCCAAGGTCAGACAGGAAGTCTGTCGAGGAGCCATAAGATCTGGGTTCTGTTCCTGAGTTCCAGTCCAGTTCCTGAACCAATGTACTGTCTTTCCTTTCTAACGTAAGTAATTCATTGAATTGCACAGGTGTTATAATGCTGCCATTATTTATCCTTTCCTATATGAATAGCCCTATGCACTTGTGTATACAGGGGTTGTCACTATTCTGGAAGGGTACAGGCCTCTGCATGAGCATCAAACATACCCACAGGGATCTCTGGAGCAGAGGTTGTGAGAGAGCCTGGTTATACAGCACACTGGCCTGGAGGACATCTGAAAGTTTTGTATAACTGATGTTTGGATAAACGGAAATGCTATTAACTATCATAGGGTTACATGTGGGACACACTGGGTCTAGATAATTAGGATTTTTGGATCAAGGGAATTTGGCTAACTGGAATTATACTGTATATGCAAAGTAGATTTTCTTTTGATTTTTCCCCCCCCCCCCCCCCTTACCCCCCCTCAGTCTTAGACTTTAAATAGTGACCTGCAGAGGTGGTGCTAACCCATTGGGGGCCCTAAGCAGGAACATTTTTTGGCCAACAAAACATCATAAAAAAGCGAACGGGAGAGGGATGGCCTTGAGTGGCTCAGGGCCCTAAGCAATTGCTCTGATGACCTCTTGTCTGGTCAGGCAGCACCTGGAACATCAGTGGTAAGAATGAAGCACTGCTCTATTTGGAGTGCCTAACTAAAATCTTTTGTGCCAAGAAGGGATCATATGTCTTTTACTGGGTATATTGAACAGTGCTCTAATTACTTTTGCATACATTCACAGGTTCTGAAAAGCCTTAATTGGTTTCTCAGGATAGTTCTCAAACTGAAAGCAACTGCATATTGAGAGAGCCTGGCCCTGTTATATGGACAATATGTTATCATTTTCATACATGCCTCACAAATCTGGGGGATTAATTTTTTTAACTCTGTGATACAACAGTTTTAATGAACATGAATTAAAAAAAAAATTAAACTAGTAGTCCTTGGCATTTTCATGTACTCAGAATGCTTTGATAGTGCCTCTGATCTACCAAAGGGATTATATATACCAAGAGTGTATAGTCTAACAGCACTTTTAAGAGTGCACAGATTATTCATATCTATGGATTTGAGTCTCCTTTCACAATGCTGACATAAATCAGCAGTTACTCCACTGACATCAATTAAGATACACAGATGTAAAACCCACTTTAAATGAGAGGAAAATAAGATTCACATACATCTGCATATCTACAAATATATTAGGCCTGATTCTTCTTTCACTTACTCTGGTTTTATGCTAGAGCAAGTCCATTAGCTTCAGTGGAATTCCTCATTTACCCTGGGGTAAATTAGGTGAGAATCAGGCCTGTTTTGTTAAAGTCACAAGAACAGATTCTTTGCCATTGCTCTGCTCCATTTGTACTGCTCAGGTGGTGCAATCAGGAGTGCAGACTGACTGCAACCCTCCAGCTGGGGATACCCTTGGCATGAGGATGACTCCTGTACATAGTGATCCAGCATAACTGGCTCCTATGTCTACCTTCCTACTGCCCTCATTACCAGGGCAATTAGGGGTGTGTGAAGGGACATGCTGGGCAGGAAGGATGTGGTCCATCAGTCCCAGCCATGGGGATTATAGACAGCTGCCACAGGCAAACTCGAGTTACTCAAGCCGGTGTCTGGGGCTAAGGAGAGAATCAAGGGGTAACAGCCAGTTCCCTCATGGTTTCCCTTTGCTGTTGCACTCAATATAACTGGATGCCAGAGAGAATCTGACCTATGCTCTGAAAATATGGCTTTATAACTGGAAATATTGGCCCCATTTTACCTATAGCAGTGTGTAGTGTGAACAGTATCGCTGCAATATATAAGGTTAAATAGCTCATTAATGCACCTCTCAAGTTTTGTCACTTAATAACAGAGGGTCTAAATTGGGACCTTGTAGCTTTACCCTGTTAAAATGATCAGATTTTTGTTCCGTCTTGACTGTTTTTGGCCTTCCTGTGTGTCCTGAGTATAATTGTTTCTCTGAGATACTCTACCTGTTCATCTGATGGACTTGAGCAGTTGCAAGATCAGTATATACTAACTAGGCTTTAGATGCCTGAGGATGTGGCAATGTGGCAGTGCATTACTTTAACTACTCCTTTTGTTAATTAGCATTATTCAGGGAATAATTGCTAGGTGTGTCGTGAAAGAATCAGAGAGTTTGTAATTAAAAAATACCAACAACTAAACCAGCTCTTCCATTTCTGTGAAAGGCTGGAGCTAAGAAGTCAGCTAGCTATGGGCAAGTGAATGGCCTTCATTATTAAGTTAATCACATAGAGACAGATTCTGATAGTTTTACTCACATTAAATTGTACCTTATTCTGTGACATACACCACTGATTGCAACCAGACTGCTTGAGGAGAAGGGAAACTTAGGCTGAGTAAGGATATCAGAATCTGTCCCTTAATGCTTCTTTGTGGTATCTAAACATATTGGGTCTGGTTTCCCCCTTGGGTTACTTGAGTTTTATGCCAGAATAACTCCACTGAAGTCATGAAATTACATAGGGCTGAATCAGGCCTAGTAACTCTGGAAGTTGGTTTCTTTCTTTCTTTTTAAATGTAGTGGCTTGTGAAAGCAATCAGCTGGACAGCCTTGGACACTGTGGACTAGATCCTCTACTTGTGTATATTGGCCCGAGTCCATTGACTCCAACAGAGCTAGGCTGATTTACCCCAGCTGAGGCTCTGGTCACCTGAAATTCTATTTATCCAGCATGGACATTGTCAGTGCCCTATACTAATATGTTGAGAGGGGACCACTCTGGAGGGACCACCTTTGGTGCTGAGGGTTCAGCCTCAATCTCATTTCTGTCCCTACTTTCTGCCAAGAGTGCAAAGAAGAGTTCACCAAAGCTACCACCTCATTTCCTATACTGTAAGCCACCAGACCGCCACTGATACTATCTGAAAGGTAGTACTGTCAGGTAAAAGGGTCTGTATCCCATTACCCATTCCTGGAGCCATCCAGTCCCTCCATCATGCAGTTTTCTCTAAACTCATGTTTACACATACATGCTGCTATATACTGTATATTCCACATTCGATTTTAGTTTAATCCATCAAATATGTCTCAAGGTCTGGTGCTTTTTGCCTCTCTTTAAAATTGTGAATATATTAAAGACAGATCCCTAGATTCAAATCATGCTTGTTCAAGAATTCTAGCAAGTTTTGTTTTCAGATATCACGTTTCTGTCCTACTTTCTTCCTTCCTAATTTCACCTAATTAACATCACTACTAAATTTACAAATAATGTAGAAAGTTTAGCAATTCAACATGACCTTTGGGTCAGATTTCTTCTTGGTCTTCAGTTTTTGAATTTTTAATACTCAGTTCTTGCTTGAACAGAAAGCTTTAATCTTTCCAGTCAATAGTAAAGTGACTTTTTTTTCTTTCCAGATACATAATTTGAGAAAAGAATAATTCCCACTGCTGATAACTAGCACATAATCTAGAACAGGGGTCGGCAACGTTCGGCACGCAGCTCACCAGGGTAAGCACCCTGGTGGGCCGGGCCAGTTTTATTTACCTGCTGACGTAGCAGGTTTGGCCGATCGCGGCCCCCACTAGCCGCGGTTCGCCGTCCCAGGCCAATGGGGGTGGCGAGAAGTGGCGCAGGCGAGCGATGTGCTGGCCGCGGCTTCTTGCCGCCCCCATTGGCCCGGGACGGCAAACCGCGGCCACTGGGGGCCGCGATCTGCCGAACCTGCCGCGTCAGCAGTAAATAAAACTGGCCCGGCCCGCCAGGGTGCTTACCCTGGCGAGCCGCGTGCTGAACGTTGCCGACCCCAGATCTAGAACTAGGAGGGTTAAAACATGTATTGTGACAAATTTAACTAGCAGTTGGGGTACTGTTTCATTTCAAGCCTTGTCTATGCAAAGTTTTTGTAGTAATTTAAATAGTTAAGTTTGGGGTGCGATTTTCTACCCAACTAGCTGTATCAGTACATCCCCTAGTATGGGCACAGTTACACAAGTATAAAGGTGCTTTATGCTGGTATAGCTTATTCTCCTTCCATTATGAGAATAACCTGTACAGGTATAAGTAGTGTCATGGTAGTATAACAGCCAGTATAGTTAAAGCAGCATGATTTTTTTTTTGTAGACATAGCCTTAGTTTTCTCTTGGTCTCTTTTTCTCTCACATATACAATACTAACTAAAATTATATACGGCCTACATATAAGCTTAATTAAAATGCAGTGGTATCCCGTTAAAAGGAATTTTTAAAAGAAAAAAATAGATAAAATGAAAGTTTAATTTTAAATCAACTAGCAAACAGGAGCGGCTAACAGGGGAGATTTGTGAGGGACGTCTCCAGGTGAAGGAGGAGCGATTATGTGATCCTTGGGGTAAGTTTGTTGTCTGTTGTGTGTCTGTTTGTGTTTGTGGTAGTGTGATTGCTGCTTAGGGTCACCAGATGAGAGGAAGAAAAATCGGGACACCAGGGGGAGGAGGGGTGCAAAAAAAAAAAAAAAAAACCTGCCAGCGGAGCGAAATATTGGGTCAGAGATCGGTCGGGACATGGGACAAACACCTAAAAATTGGGACGTCTGGTCACCCTATTGCTACTGGACTGAAATATACCATGTGGTCTGTTTGTTTGCGGGACTGTGTGCTGACCGTGGGGGTGCTGAGCCTAGCGGCCTACTAGGCAAGGCTGAGAGCTTCTTAATGAGGCTTTGATCCCTAAGCCTTTTAGCACCCATCAACCCTTAACCAGGGGGCAGGGCTACTCAGGAAGACCAGGGCTTTAAAAAGCCCACTCCTAAGTGACCAGAGGAGCTAGCAAACAGGGAAGTTTGGTGAGGGAGTTTACAGGGCTGGGGCTACATACACTTAACAGTCCTTAAACTTAAGGTAAAAAATATCCCCTGCTAAACAACACAACAACAAAGGAACTAGCTGCAGGAATAAAAAGAGAATGCAGGCAGAAGTCCAGCAACAGAGTGGGGGCTACCCAGTTTATTGCACTCAATGTAGCATGTATGATTACCCGCCATATAGGTGGGTAGCGTATGTGTGCCTTCGGTGTAAGGAGCTCCTGGCCCTCAGAGACTGTGTATGGGCTTTGGAGGCCAGGATGGCTGAGCTGGAGGAGCTAAGGGGGACAGAGAGGTACATAGATGAGATTTTCTGGGACACAGTAGAATGGTCCCACCCCCTGTCTGACAGCCTCTGTGCTGTTGAAGAGGGTGAAAGTCTTAGGGAAGGAGAACATCCAGCTGGAGCCGAAGGAAACAATCCCATAGTTGGGACCCTCCTTCCAGATGATGTTGTGGTAGCCTCTCCCACTGCCTCTCCGGGGGAGGGAACTCCATTTATTAGGAAGAGACAGGTAATAGTAAATTCGATCATTAGAAACATAGATAGCTGGGTTTGCGATGACCGGAGAATCGCATGGTGACTTGCCTGCCTGGTGCAAAGGTTGCAGATCTCTCGAGACATCTAGATTGGCATATGTGGAGTGCTGGGGAGGAGCTGGAGTTTGTGGTACATGTAGGTACCAATGACAGAGGGAAGAATAGGAGAGAGGTCCTGGAGGCCAAATTTAGGCTGCTAGGTAAGAGTTTTAAGTCCAGAACCTCCATGGAAGCATTCTCTGAAATACTTCCAGTTCCATGTGCAGGGCCGGTTAGACAGGCAAAACTGCAGGGTCTCAGTACGTGGATGAGACGATGGTGTAGTGAAAGGGGGAGCCTATAAAGGAGGGATGGGCTCCACCTACACCAGAATGGAACCAGATTGCTGGCGCTTAAAATTAAAAAGGTTGAAGAGACGTTTTTAAACTAAGGGCTGGGGGAAAGCCGACAGGTGCAGAGGAGCACGTGGTTCGGACATTACTTAAATGGAGATACCCTATGTCGTAATAAGGAGGAGAGGATGGAGATGATAAAATACAGGTAGGATCTGATGAAAGAAACAGTTTAATGAAAAAAAATCCCATTCAATTACATCATGTAATGGCAGACAGCTAAAAAGTGACAAGTTTTTAAAATGCTTATATACACCAATGCTTGAAGTCTAAATAATAAGATGGGTGAACTAGAGTGCCTCGTATAAAATGAGGATATTGATATAATAGGCATCACAGAAACTTGGTAGAATGAGGATAATCAATGGACACAGTAATATCAGGGTACAAAATATATCGGAAGGACAGAACAGGTTGTGCTGGTAGGGCAGTGGCACTATATGTGAAAGAAAGCATAAAATCAAATGAAGTAAAAATATTAAATGAACCAAACTGTACCATAGAATCTCTATGGATAGTAATTCCATGCTTGACTAATAAGAATATAGCAGTAGGGATATATTACAGACCACCTGACCAGGATGGTGAGTGTGACTGTGAAATGCTCAGGGATATTAGAGAGACTACTAAAATAAAAAAAAACCTCAATAATAATGGGGGATTTCAACTATCCCCATATTGACTGGATATATGTCACTTCAGGAAGGCATGCAGAGATAAAGTTTCTTGATACCTTAAATGACTGCTTCTTGGAGCAGCTAGTCCTGGAACCCACAAGAGGAGAGGCAATTTTTGATTTAGTCCTAAGTGGAGCACAGAATCAAGTCCAAGACATGAATATAGCTGGACTGCTTGGTAATAGTGACCATAATATACTTAAATTTAACATCCCTGTGGCAGGGAAAACACTACAGCAGCCCAACACTGTAGCATTTAATTTCAGAAAGGGTGACTACACAAAAATGAGGAGGTTAATTAAGCAGAAATTAAAAGGTACAGCTCCAAAAGTAAAATTCCTGCAAACTGCATGGAAACTTTTTAAAGACACCATAATAGAGGCTTAACTTAAATGTATACCCCAAATTAAAAAACATAGTAAGAGAACCAAAAAAGAGCCACCGTGGCTAAACAACAAAGTAAAAGAAGCAGTGTGAGGCAAAAAGGCATAATTTAAAAAGTGGAAGTTAAATCCTAATAAGGAAAATAGAAAGAAGCATAAACTCTGGTAAGTGAAGGGTAAAAATATAATTAGGAAGGCCAAAAAAGAATTTGAAGAACAGCTAGCCAAAGACTCAAAATGTAATAGCAAAATGTTTTTTAAGTACATCAGAAGCAGGAAGCCTGCTAAACAACCAGTGGGGCCATTGGATGATTGAGATGCTAGAGGAGCACTCAAGGATGATAAGGCCATTGCGGAAAAAACTAAATGAATTCCTTTCATCGATCTGCATGGCTGAGGATGTGAGGGAGATTCCTAAACCTGAGCCATTCTTTTTAGGTGACAAATCTGAGAAACTGTCCCAGATTGAGAAGTCATTAGAGGAGGTTTTGGAACAAACTGATAAACTAAACAGTAATAAGTCACCAGGACCAGATGGTTTTCACCCAAGGGTTCTGAAGGAACTCAGATGTGAAACTGCAGGACTACTAATCGTTATCTGTAACCTATCATTTAAATCAGCTTCTGTACCAGATGATTGAAGGATAGCTAATCTGATGCCAATTTTTAAAAAGAGCTCCAGAGGTGATTCCGGCAATTACAGGCCAGTAAGCCTGACTTCAATACTGGGCAAACTGGTTGAAACTATAGTAAAGAACAGAACTGTCAGACACATAGATGAACATAATTTGTTGGGGAAGAGTCAACATGTTTTTTGTAAAGGAAAACCATGCCTCACCAATCTACTAGACTTCTTTGAGGAGGGTCAACAAGCATGCGGACAAAGGAGATCCAGTGGACATAGTGTATTTAGGTTTTCAGAAAGCCTTTGACAAGGTCCCTCACCAAAGGCTCTTAAGCAAAATAAGCAGTCATGGGATAAGTGGGAAGGTTCTCTCATGGATTGGTAACAGGTTAAAAGATAGGAAAAATGGGTAGGAATAAATGGTCAGTTTTCAGAATGGAGAGAGGTAAATAGTGGTGTCCCCCAGGGGTCTGTATCTGGCCCAGTCCTATTTAACATATTCATAAATGATCTGGAAAAAGGGGTAAACAGTGAGGTGGCAAAATTTGCAGATGATACAAAACTACTCAAGATAGTTAAGTCCTGGGCAGACTGCAAAGAGCTACCAAAGGATCTCTCAAAACTGGATGACTGGGCAACAAAATGGCAGATTAAATTCAATGTTGATAAATGCAAAGTAATGCACATTAGAAAACATAATCCCAACTATACATATAAAATGATGGGGTCTAAATTAGCTGTTACCACTCAAGAAAGATCTTGGAGTCATTGTGGATAGTTCTCTGAAAACATCCACTCAATATGCAACGGCAGTCAAAAAAGCAAACAGCATGTTTGCTGTTTTTGGTCCTGCCATGCGGGCAGGGGACTGGACTCGGTGACCTCTCGAGGTCCCTTCCAGTCCTATAATCTATGAATCTATGTTGGGAATCATTAAGAAAGGTATAGATAAGAAGACAGAAAATATATTGCCTCTATATAAATCCATGGTATGCCCACATCTTGAATACTGCGTGCAGATGTGGTGACCCCATCTCAAAAAAGATATATTGGACTTGGAAAAGGTTCAGAAAAGGGCAACAAAAATGATTAGGGGTATGGAACGGTTGCCATATAAGGAGAGATTAACAAGACCGGGACTTTTCCACTTGGAAAAGAGACGCCTAAGGGGCAATATGATAGAGGTCTATAAAATCATGACTGGTGTGAAAAAAGTAAATAAGAAAGTGTTATTTACTCCTTCTCATAACACAAGAACTAGGGGTCACCAAATGAAATTAATAGGTACCATGTTTAAAACAAACAAAAGGAAGTATTTTTTCATACAACACACAGTCAACCTGTGGAAGTCCTTGCCAGAGGATGTTATGAAGGCCAAGACTATAACAGGGTTCAAAAAAGAACTAGATAAATTCATGGAGGATAGGTCCATCAATGGCTTTTAGCCAGGATGGGCAAGGATCATGTCCGTAGCCTCTGTATGACACCAGCTAGGAATGGGCGATAGGGGATGGATCACTTGATGATTATCTGTTCTGTTCATTCCCTCTGGGGCATCTGACATTGGCCACTGTCGGAAGACAGGATACTGGGCTGGATGGACCTTTGGTCTGATCCAGTATGGCCGTTCTTATGTAGTTTGATTTTAAAAAAATACTTTAGCCAGCTTTGTACTCCAGATCTGAGGTGCACAGCAGCTAAAAGCATATAGGCTATAAGACTTTAACCTATATTTTTGGCATGGGCAATAGACCAGCTCCCAATGACCTCAGACTGTGACAAGACTCATACAGAGAAACACATAGGCCCCAAACTGTTCCCCAACCATACAAGTAATCAAAGCCAATTTAAAATCAATTTGATGTTTTACAAAGAGCCAATGCAGTTCCTTCAAGATTAGTGACAGCAGCATTTTGCCAGTGTTGGAAGCTATGCAGCATTTTCTCAGGAAAGCCATAAAGTAGAGCAGTACAATTGTCTATTTTTAAGAGATTACAGACACGTGCACTACATCAGTCTGTGATGATAGCATTAGCTAAATTCCAGCTGTGTTCTGTGAGTGACAAATCAGACAGATAGAACAGTCTGTAGCACAACCTTGCCCGCTTTTTAAACAGCAGAAGGAAGAATCTGATCAGTTTCAACAAATTGTTTATATTGGAGACCTCCTTTTAGTCACCCTATATGTAGGGAGCGAGAAAAATAAGAATAATTTGGATCACCAATTCAAGCCCAAATCCTTTCCAATATTCTTATTGTATTGGTGGTTTGGATAAGTATAACTATGCTAGCAAAGCACTATTCTTTCCATAACAAATCTGAACTTATGCGGATATCCTGCAGCTTCCATTGCAGCGTCTGAGCAAATCTGATAGCAGCTAGTCCAGTAGAGATTACATCAGGTGATAGTATTACAGAATCACCAAAAGCTACTCCCTTCTAACACTGAAGAAGGAATTTTATTAGAATAAGGAAACAAAAAGCAGTGTAATTGCTCTTACTCGGGCTCTGTCTGCTTCACTGTACACACAGCATCTGCTTAAAACCTTCCCCAGCTTCTTCCACACTAGCTTTGTGTTATAGCTTGAAATGAACAGTACACATCCTCACGGCTATTTTCAGATTTCAGATGCTCAGTTTTCTGCAGTAAAATCTACGACAGACTCATTATGCACCTCTGACTAGGGAGAAGGCTCAGAGAATGAGTGTTTAGAAATACAAGGGTCACATACTTGTGCTGGCCAGCTGCACATGAATAAACAAGGGAAGGCCAATAAAAGAAAATTCCTCTCCCTTAAACCTAGGCAAATAACTGCAGACACGTTTTTGTGAATATCTGCTTGACTTTTTTCAATGAACTCAGCCGTGGCCATGTTTGTAGCCCATTCTGAATTTGCTTTTCATGAACATTCATGCAAAAAATTTTGCTGGCACTATACCTGTTGAGACAGGACAATAAAGTTTTTTTAAAAAAATTGTAAGAAAAATATTGTGAACTATAAATACTGTTGAGGAAATAGTGATATTCTCACCAATAATCCAGAAGCTAAAAAAAAAATTGAAGCTGCAAATTATTTCTCTACTCACATACATGTTCTAGACTTCCCAGGAGTATTCTATAATCAACTGTGTTAAATGCCACTGACACACTCAAACCAATACTGAGTCAGAGATAATGGCACCTCCTCAGCATTTTGTGCTCATTGCTACTGCATATTTCTGAGAATTCAGTTCAGAACTTTCCAGCCTGGATTTAATCAGATGAACCTCATTTTTAAAAGAGCATTAATTTTTCTTCTACCTGCATTCCCATATTTATAAATTCTGATATTCTTCAATACTAAAGCTTTATGAGATACATTCATATGAATTCTCCGAACAGTATGATGGTTTGTTCAGAATATGAAAAATGCAGTTTTGAGAGTTAATTATCAGTGTTATTCAGAGAATGTTTGAAGGCATTATTCTAGGCTGGCATCATGCTAAAGAGGTAGGGCTGGTTGAGATCCATAGTCAGAACTGCCAATTATTTTTAAGCATTAAGAAGGTGGATAGCAGGAAACTAACTAAATTGGAGTTTAAAACAGTAAGAGCGAAGTAAACATGATAAGAAAGTGATCAGCAAATCCATAAGCAACCCAAAGAAATTAACAGAACCAAATATCAAAATCATTTCAAAACTATCCAGGGTGTATCGTGTAAAGCGAATGGGGAACATCATGTGAAATCAAGCTATTTCATAAATAAAGTGAAGTATTTTGACAACAAAGTTGTGTTATGTGTCAGCATGAAAGCTGAAATATTTTAGTACTGAAAGAGTAGAAGACTTCATAGCATTCATGGGAATAAAATCTTATTATTTTTATACGACTCCTAAAGGACTTTAGAGGGTGTGTCATGGAAGGTTCAAGGTAAGGCAACAGGAAGTTATTAAATATTCAAAGAGCATGTGAGGAAGATGCACAGTAGAAATAATATTTGTAATAATTTTACAATAAAAACCAATCACAATCTATGCAAAAAATACAGGCAAATAGAACATGTCAGATAAAAGGAAGATCATTAAATGACTGTCTACTTGTTTGAGTGTAATCATTTATCAATAAATTTGTTTTTAATCTAGTGCTAGGTAATATCATACTAGTCTTAATGGTGATTAAACAGGAGGATGAAACTCCATGGCCAGGCAGGACTTTATGGTGAACTCTCAAGTACTCAAAGGATAAGCAGTATAAATTATTGCAGATAGAATCTTCCTCCTATGTGTCAGGTTTTTCCCCTTGAGGATTCTTTCCGGAGGCAAGTCAGGTTGGGGAGCTCCTGACAAATGTCTTCTGGAAGAACTGTGCTCTCTGTGGCAGCAGAGGCCAGGTGCCAGTGCAGAGGTAAGGGGGTTTCAGTTCAGAAACCTGTTGCCTCTTGGGGTTTTGGGCGGGGGGGTGAAGCTCCCCCCAATAGTTTTGCTAGATGAAAGACAAGGCAAAAGCACTGCTCCCAAATGAAGGAATCCCCATGATTAGAAACCCAGGGAAGGTTGGGGCCTTAAATTACTAGAGATATCTATTAGAAATATTCCTATAGCCTTTCCTAAGGAGAAAGGCTGGTGTGGGGGAATAGCATCATATGTAAATCCATAGAATGTGAATAAGATTCTGAATCGTGGACTATGTCTCTGCCCATCTAAACCAGAAAAATGGGTAAAGCATGATGATAAGATGTGTATGTCAGTCCTCAGAGAGCTGCCAGATGTCTGCTTTGTAGTTGGGGGCGGGGAGGATAACCAACAACCCACCAAGCCCACAGAAAGACCCCAGGGTGGGGGTGGGGGGGCGGAAAGAGGTTGGAATTTGATATTTAGTATGGAAACCCAAGGAAAATTAGCTAATGTGTGTGTCAGAACAAGAAATCCTCCACTCATTTCAATTACTCAGAATCTTGGTTAGCCCTTGAAAGTGCATTTTTGAGACTTATGTAATTAAAAGGAGAGTAAGAGCCAAAAGGGATATTACAAAAAACTTGTAAGAAGAATTGAAAAACTAAAATCATGATTCCTTTACATATTTTGCCACCATCTTATACAGATTTAGACAATAAGAAGAGAGCTTTTAATGGGCCCGATTTAGATCAAATGTAAAACTGCACTAATTCTATTGGTTTCAGAAAACTTTACTCTGTATTTACACTATATACATCACATCATAATCTGCCCCATTGTTCACAGAGTGCTTTGAACATGTGAAGCATTATATAAATGCTCAGTTTTACTAAACTGGAGACACAGATCAGGCCTGTTGAAAGGTTTGTTAAGGTTTACACACTTAGGGTTGAATCTGTAGAGCACATTGGGAAGTGCAGGGACAGTAATACAGGGCTTACCACACATCTTTCTGTCCCCTCCAATTTTGGGAGCAGCTGCGAGTCCTCTAAGTCATGTCATGGTTGTTCTGAATTGTGCCATCTTGTATCATTCCTTCAAGAACTATCAAGATGGTGGAGACTCCTTGAGCACAATGCACTGCATCTGTCCTTTGACCCCTATCCAACACTGCCACTATGTTGGGGGACTGGGGGAAATCTTAGTTGGGGATTGGTCCTGCTTTGAGCAGGGGATTGGACTAGATGACCTCCTGAGGTCTCTTCCAACCCTAATATTCTATGATTCAGCCTCTCACTAAGAGCAGTTTTGATTCTTCTGTCTGGCAAAAGGGACTCCATGGGGCCTAGTACCTCGCGAACCTCTGGAAAGTTTGCGTGAATCTGGGCTGAGTTATAGTTTTATGGAAAGTTGCCACTGTGACAGTATTTAGCCTTGAAACTTTGGGTTAGTTTGAAACCCACCTGAATTGAAAGGGAAGAAACAATTCTGCTGACACTCTGCAAACTGAACCGCAGAACTTCACTCATAAGTTTACCTAGAAGTCACACTTACAGGCTAAACTGCAGTGTTCCCACAAGGAAGACTATTCTTTATGATCTTCTCCTGAAAAGTGGAAGAGAAAAACTGTACCAAGTTCTTCACATAAGACTGTCACTCTTTATACACTGATAATTACATCAGCTGAAAATTAAAAATCAAGATTACTAAAAGCATGTTTTCCTCTGCTGTTTTCAGTGGTAGGGTTTGATTTCTTTCTGGCTTTGTAGCATTTCATATTTGTCTATAGAATTAGTAGAAATGACAGAGCTCTCTCCTTTTCCATAAATAAAATGAATTAGAAAATGTAACATGCAAAAACAAACAAACAAAAAGACTCATTTTGTGTAAATATGAGAAGAATGGGGGAGGGAGAGTTAAGTGGTCTCACCAAGCACTGAGTACAAGCAGAAATAATAAGAGGCATTTTATATCACACAATGAAAGCTCTCCAGTTACACACAGTATTTATTGTTTGAATTTCTGTTGGTGAAATGGACTGCTAATTTTTTTTCTGGTTCATATCTATTTGATTGCTATTTTGTTTAGCTGCAGTTTCAGTGCATTTGGTGATTAAATCTTCCTGTAGGATGTGTTTTCCAAATACAAATAGGCTAGCGAGGCTATCTTTGTGTGTTAATTTAGATTTGGCATTATTTTGGCAGGTGGCAGTTTTATGTATTATTACTGTATATAATGAAAAGAATGTGTGGACTGTAGATTGGGAGAATTACTGGGTCAAGTTGTCTGCTGCTATAAATAATCAATAGAATTACGCCCAATGGAGAATATGGTATATTGAGTCTGAGGGCCTTATTCTATCTCACTTACCCTTCAGTCAGAAAGAACTTAGCTGAGTCAAAAGAGTTACACTGGGTAAAACTGAGGAAAATGAGATCGAATTCAGGCCCTGAGTGCAGTAAAATTAACTTCCAATTATGGAGCCCACCCATTCACATAAGAGCCAAATTTAGCTTTTATCATGTGGAATCAGAAGAATGGGCCAGTGCTGGCTAGTTGTTAGACCTCAGAACCATCTTTCCTGTGTAGAGCACTCACTATATGTCACTGAGCATGGGGATGGGAATTAGGAGGGCAAGGGGGAAATGAGGCAGTCAACATGCTGTGAAGTACAGCTTACCTTTTAAAATAATCAGTGTGTGCAACTGCTTGGTGTTTGCTGTACACTATAGCATGCATGCAGGGGAGCTGGTCCTACATCCTCTCAAGCACCTGGGCTCACCAGCCAGGCAGTAGCCACTCTCTGCCCCTAGTGTTTGACTGTATTACTGTATTTGACTGTATACATTCCTGAATAGGGTTGGTGGGGGTGGAAAAAGGCTCCCTTCACCCTCTTCCTCAATTAGGGCATGCATGCATCAGAGGACTGGAACATGCCATTACTGTCAGGAGAATTACAAAGAGCTCCTTTATAATTCAGGTATATTATAATATACAATTATATATCATTAAAATGGTACCATTTCATTTTAATGTACAAGAGTTATCATGTAATTAATCTGGGATAATATGGAATAAATTGTAGGTTAATATCCCAGGGCTTTATTAACCAGGACACTTTTCCACAGTTGTTTGGACTGATACCTGTACAGTATGATATCCTTTCAGGAAATAATGGGCTTTCTTTAGGGTGAGCACAGAGGTCTTGCCTCTTCTACCTTCCCTTCTCACTCAGGTCGGCGTCACAGATCTGCTTCTAGCTGTTAGGTTTTCCAGACAAAAAGAGCTACTATGTACTTTCAGTCAAAATGCCACTTACCTTAAAGAGGAACAACAAAACAAGATGGACCAAGTGGAGCTACACCACCATATATCAGCTGAGGATCTGGGCTAAAGTCTCTTTGTATGTGTTCTCTCTGCAACTGGGTGCATATGAGCTGAACACAAAATGGTACAAAATAATAACAATTACAAAGCTATCTACATCATACTCATTAATTTAAAAAAACCAACAACTTACAGAGCCAGTAGCAATGCATCATTGAGTGATTTGCAATTAATTTTACAACATACTGTTATATACATGCAGCCAGACATACCTCTCAAGCTTGAGTGTTGTCAGGTTTCAACCCATGCCGACTCAGGCCAGGTAAATGTTTGGATAGGGACAACTTCTAGGAGAAGCACGGTGGCCACAGGAAGTGGTGGTGTGACTCAGTGGGAACTATTCTTCCCTACAAGGTGGGGCATTAGTTAAAAGCTTTCACGGTGGTTGGAGGCATCAGGGCTGGCAACAGCAAACGGGTCAACCCCCAAAGGTTCAATAACTATTTAAATTTATTAACTCTTTAGTACCTGTTTGTAGGTGTTACATACTATGGGGTCTGTTCTCAGCTGCCACTAATCAGATCTGACACAGCAGAGGAAGGGAAGTTGTAAAGGTGATTGTGCTGTTCCCTGATCTTGCAGCTGGTTCTACTCTGTCCACATGCCCAGCATAGTTTTACCAGCTTCAAAGCCGATCTCATCAGGTGAGGTTTGCCAGAGAGCAGTGGTGCTCCTGCTACAATCCCATTTTTCCTGGTTATATGCCCAACACATGCCATATGGGGATTACTGCACAATGCTTGATTGTGCAGGTTGACTTTCTGACCCTGTTGTGTTACTAGAGCAGTGAAATGAGTGGGAGCAGGACGAAGGATCTGATCTAGCATTTGCCAGT
Organism: Trachemys scripta elegans; assembly: GCF_013100865.1. Lineage (NCBI taxonomy): Eukaryota > Metazoa > Chordata > Testudines > Emydidae > Trachemys > Trachemys scripta. The sequence goes on from NC_048303.1 coordinate 69,738,435, forward strand.
TTGCCTAGAACATAGAACCCCAACAGCTGGCACAATGGTGCTTGTTTTTGTATGAGTCATAAAACTGTGACCCTGACTACTTGTGGTGATTAAAATCCAATGATTGAAGAACCCAAAGATCCTTACAAATTTCTTCTTTCTGAAGGAAGCAGTAAATGTAGACATTCCTGGGGCAAAATGCATCAGACCGTGGAAGGTCAGCTCTCACTCCTATTGACTGGGTTTTGGATCAGGTCCAAAGCAATGCTGCTCCTCAGTTGTGGACAGGAAATTAAGAATACCATATCCTATTAAAATTTCAGGGGGAATTTACTGGAGGTGGGCAGAAAATAATTACCCAAACTGTAATTTGACTATGGCACTGGGATGAAAGCCTCTACTTTTGTCAAAAATGCCACGGGATTTTAAGTGACCACAAGTGTTCAAGACCTCTGTTTTACCTCTCATCCAAAAAACAGCACCACCATGCCAACTATAGCAGTTCTGCTTCCCTAGGTAGTCTGGCAAACATGTGGCTACCACAACTGTCCAACAGTCTCCCACAGTATTAGTGAATGCTCTGATGATTCCAAGAGTCAGCATCCCACCCCTTTAGTTACCATCTGAGGGGGGAGAACCATAGTTCAGGCTACAGCTTTATGTGACATCACTATGAACAGTTCCAAGAGATTCCCAGAATACCTCCAGCAGAGAGAGAAATACAGATCAAATATTTCTCATGGAAAATGGAAACAGAAATGTTTGCTTTTTAAAAAACAAACAAACATACTTTGCACGGCCTCTATACATGTTAAATAAATAAAGGAAAAAGGAAAAACCTTATTTTGCATTGCATTTCACTCTTAAAACTTTAAAGCTGCAGAGAACCTTAAAGTTTATATGAAGCCTTTTATAGTGACAGTAGATTTATTATGAGTGAGCCAGATTCTTTGTTGGTGTAAACTAATGTAGCTTCTTGAAACCAATGAACTATGCCAATTTGCACTAGCTGAGGATCTGGCCCATTATTTGTTGATAATGCTCAAAATGGCCATGGTACTGTCCACCCGCACCAGAAGACACAAACTGGCCCAAACAGTTTACAATCTAAGGCCCCAGTCTGCAATCTGAGCTGCATGAATGGACTTTTGCATCTGTGGGTAGGGTCCTTGACTTCTGTTTGCGCACAATGGTCTGCCCGTATGAATCAGATTGTGGAATTGGGGTCTAAGAAGAGAGAGAACATATGGAGATTGGTGGGAAAAATAAAATCAAAATATATATCCATATTTTATATGCAGTAAATACTTTTTATATACATTGTTGGCCTGATTTTCAGAGGTGCTGAACACCACAGTTCCCATTGACTTCACTTGGAGTTGTGGGTACTCAGCACCTCTGACATTTAGGCTCTACATAAAGTTTTTTGGCTAAATAAATTTGCATGAGTTATACCTTACAGTCGCCCACCAAGATAATTATTATATCATTACAATTTTGTGTACCCCTCACAGAAAGAGTGGATCTGAGAAAGCTGTGAATACACCAGTAAAAATAGAAACATACCAAATAAGCAGTCATCCTGATTGCAGTTTGTGAACCTCTGCTATTGTGCTGCTAGATGCTCACTCTTATTTCATTAATTGTTTTAAAGATACACATAGTTGAAATCAATTAAAAATAAATGTTTATGTAAAATCAGCAACAAGTCAGCCATAGCATGATTTAGCAGCCACAACTGAACTGAAAAGCAGCATAGAATCATAAGGCCTATTCACCACTGAGTAACTCATTTCATGCTACTGTAACTCCACTGACTGAAGTGAAGAGGGTTACACCGGCACAAAAGTAGACTAAAGGTATGTCTACACTACCGCCGGATCAGCGGGCAGCGATCGATCCAGTGGGGGTTGATTTATCGCGTCTAGTCTAGACGTGATAAATCAACCCCTGAGCGCTCTCCCGTCGACTCTTGTACTCCACCTCCATGAGAGGTGCAGGTGGAGTCAACAGGGGAGCGGCAACAGTCAACTCACCGCGGTGAAGACACCACTGTAAGTGAATCTAAGTATGTCAACTTCAGCTACATTATTCATGTAGCTGAAGTTGCGTAACTTAGATCAATTCCTCTCTCCCCCATCCTCCCCAGTGTAGACCAGGCCAAAGAGAATGGTGAATAAGACCCATGGAATCATTTAGGATACAAAGAGACCTCTAAAAGACTAGTTCATTCCCTGCCTTGTTGCAGGATCATAATATCCCTTAAATCATCTAGATCAGCTGATCAGAAAGGTCTTGATATGAAGACTTCTACTGATGATTATTTCAACATTTCTTTTTCAACCCTTCCATTCCCTAACTAATCGTCTGGTGCTAAAATAATGATGTGCTGAAGGGGGAAGGGGCGGGGGTGTCCTCAGGGCCCCTTGTTAAAATGTTACCAGCAAATTAAAGGTGTCATGTTGGGCGTTTTCAGAAGGCTTGTGATGCACTGAGCATTGTTGTTATAGTAATGTTATCGTAATGTTATAGGTTGTAATTTCATGTATATAGTTATGAGGCTATATACATGAGGGGCAGTTCACACCTCATCAGGGCATGTATGGGACAAACCCAGCCCAGCCTCACAGGAACAAAGGACACTGGACTATGCAACAATAAAGGATCTGTTTGACTCTCAAGTGAGTCATCACCCCTTCCTCTGGTCAGTTTGGGACTGTGATGAGGTAATGCTTGCTTGACTCGGAAGTGGGGGGGGGGGCAAAGCCAAGAGAGAAGAAAGAACATGATAAAAGGGAGAGATGTTTGCCATGCTCTTCCTTTCTCTTCCACCTCCATCTACAGACATCACCACCAAGCAACTGAAGCACTGATCAAAGGGGAGAGCCCGGCTGAAGGGCAACCAGCAAACCTGTGGTGAGAAGCATCTAAGTTTGTAAGGGCACCGAAAGTGTTAAGAGCAGCTTAGAATGCGTTTTGTTTTTATTTCATTTAACCAAATCTGACTTGTTTTGCTTTGACTTATAAATCACTTAAAATCTATATTTGTAATTAATAAATTTGTTTGTTTATTCTACCTGAAGCAGTGTGTTTGGTTTAAAGCCTGTCAGAGACTCCCCTTTGGATAACAACCTGGTGCATATCAATTTCTTTTTTTAATTGATGAACTCATAAGCTTGCAGTGTCCAGCAGGCATAACTGGACACTGCAAAATGGAGGTTCCTAGGGTTATGTCTGGGACCGGAGATATTGGCTAGTGTCATTCGGTTGCACAATCCAAGGAGCAGCTTACATGCCAGAAGCTATGCATGAACAGCCCAGGACTGGGGATTCTCACAGCAGAGCAGGGTAAGGCTGGCTCCCAGAGTCAAAGTTTGGAGTGACCTAGCAGATCACTGGTCCACATCACACCAGGGGAACGTCATAAGTATAATTTTAGGTTTATGCTCCAGTGGAGGTGCATGCTCGGGGAGCTGAGAGTTACCTTGGCTTTAACCTTTCTGCGGTTAGTCCTAGGCTGGAAATCTGGCGGTTATTTTGGCTGTAGCCTCTCTATTGTTGGTTTGTGCAGAGGCTGGTCAGAGAGCATGCTTGTAACTCTGGCTGGGGGTGTCCCTACCTGTGTGTTTGCTGGTGGAAGTGTAAGCCTGGGAGCATGTCTGCAGATTGTCACAGCAGCAGAATGAGAGAGGGAGCCCAGGCTGATAGAACAGAGAGCTCAGCAGTACCCCAGTTCCAGGTGGTACCCTGTGGGGGAACCTGTTACAAACATCTCTGGAGTTAAAGTATGAGTTAACAAGTTTCTTGCAGTTGGACTGGATCAGCTTTTGCCAAATGGCAGATCTATTTCCAAGTATTTCAAACAGTAGGATACACTCAGTCCCTCTTATAAGCTCTTCATTCAACCCATTCTCTTAATTTCACAAGTTGAACACTATGCAATAGCCTCAGTATATTGTTCAGGAATAAAGTATAACCTTTTCCAGAATGTGATGCTCAGGGTTAGATTTTCAAAAAAGCTTTTTATTGGTGTGACAGACAACTGTCCCTCAGGACACCTCCTTGTGATATGTTGTGGCCCTTCCGCTGCACTGCCCTCCCCCATTTGAATTTTGTAAAATCACTTCCAGAGCAGAATTCCTCCTTTGAGGTCTCTCATTGATTAAGACTCTTACACCATATCAATTAAACTTTTGCCCTTCAAATTTAGCCCTTGTTCCTCCCTGGATTCAGGGCTCCCATAGCCCTCCTTCTGGATCTGTGCGATACTCCAAGAAGATTCCCCTCCCCTTAAGCAAGAGCCCCACCACCCTGCTTCATTGGCCTGTGTTGGTAACTCAGGCTGGCCGCAGCCCTGGATCAGCTTCTCTGAGCTGGTCCCTTTTAATTCTATCCTTCTCCCTAGACAGTCTTCTTTTAAGCTATCCGCTCACTCTCTCCTGGTTGGCTTTCTAGGGGCTCCTTTATTACCAGGCCTGGACTACCTGTCATGTGGCTGTGATAACTTTCACCAATCCAGGGAGGAGAGCTGAGTGAGGTACAGTGGGGCTGGACCCACTGCCTTTTAAAGGGGCCAGTCACCCTGTGACAATGTGTGAAAATTGTTCATTGCAAAACTGAGCAGCTATCAGAACACTCCTACCTCTCAGTACCTGAACCATGCCTTTAACTAGGTAGACAAAGGGCAGTTCCTCTGATTTGCTCTTGCATTTGAAGTGCAGGTCCAAATTCCTCCCACAATTCAATTGTGGGAGAAAACAGTGGGCTCAAATTAGGCAAGGTCAAATTGCTCCCATAAAGGGAGGCTTGTCCTTTTGAAAATTGGCATCTGAATGTGTTTGTTTGCCAAGTGGTGCTGTCTGCTTTCTTAGTTATGAGAAAGCATTTCTCCATGGCCAGAATTTTCAAAAGAGCTCAGCACCTCCAAATTGAGACAAGATTTTCATCATGTCAGAGGCTGTTCTTTTTTCAAAATGTGACTATAAGTGTCACAAATGGACTGCTGGCTACTGAGCGCTTTTGAAAAACTGACCATTTTTTTTGGTGCCTCATTGATAGCTGAGCTCTTTTGAAAATCTGGGCTTGATTGTAGAGGCTGAGTTCTTGAAAAATCTAATACTGTGCTTCTTTGAAAATCTGGTGCCCATCAGCAGTATCAAAACTTCCAAAGTTTGATACCAATGTGCACTCCTCAAGTTCACTAGGAGGCAGCATGAAGTTTTTTGCTGTGAGCTAGTGACAATGTAAGCTTCTGTAATGGCATGAGGGTATTGTATTTGCAATACAACAATTGTACCCAGTTATGTTAGCCTAAAAGTACTGGATTTTGATCCTGTACTTCTCTAGCTGCTTAAATATTTGCATAAGAAAACCAAAAGAGCATTTTCTGTGAGATTTGAAGGTTCATTGTGGTCATCCTTACTCATGAGTAGTCAGGTGGAGGTCAATAGAACTACAGGCATCGTACATACTACTCAGTTTCAGTAAGGCTGGCAGAATTGGGCCCAGAGAGATTCTATGGTTAATTGTAGTCTACAATCAAGTATTATCCGCCTTCTGCAAATTTACATGGGATTACTGTAGAATTCTAAATAAATTGACAATTTTATAGAAATTGAAGATATGAAAGTTACTGGCTAATTAAAGAGTAGGGGCATCTGTATATAGTACTATAATGCCATATCACATATTCATTGAAGTTCAATAATATGGGAAACAAGTCCGACAGCATAAGACTCTTAAAGAGAGAAGATATTGTGGAAAACATTTTCAGTGCATCTTTATTGTCAGCTAATTTATAACATATGGGGTGAGGGAGCGACATATATGGCGAATAAGATTTCTTCTCTTCCCTCCTCCCCCTACCCCAAGCTGCATTTTCAGACTGTTAAAAAAATCAAGCCCACAGCAGTGTTTAAGTCATTAATACATTTCTTAGAATATATCTCCTATTTGAATGGTTATAAATCAAACCTTGGGAAAAAAAGGGAACTGACAATGGGCCCTTAGAGTTTTATTCTTTCTGTCTTCACAACTAAATGTATGCTGTAATCTAAGTAAGGATTTAAATAGCTGATTGTTGCTGGGTGTGTTTCCTTTTGCTATCACTACCTATATGGATTTCAGAACTCTATAGTGTTTTCAGCCCCGTACATTTCACAGTCAATAGCTGTTTGTTTTAGAAAAGACCAATATACAATAAAAAGAGCTTCCTCGTTGAATGTTAACCACTCCTACATATACACACTAATCCAACATCACCCTGATTTTGAAAGGTATAGATTGGTGCTAAGGGCAGAAGAAAGGGTTTAAGATGAAATAACTATTAATTTATTTTTACCGTTGTCAAAGTGGCCACCAGACTTCTAGGAACTGAACAAAACACAAAAATGCTGTGATCTCCATTTATTAGAGGAGTAGCAAGAGCATGTGAAAGACATCTTGGAAACAGTCCATACCATAGTTCTGACTCCTAATAAAATGTGTTACCCTCACCCTAGCTGGCACAGCATTTAACAATATATTAGGGGAAAGATGCAGAAACAGGTTTCTTGGCTGATTACTCAGTTTTTCATTCATTCACTGTGGTCCGAACAATAGCCTTGTCACTTCATGCAACTGTATGGCCCACACAGCCTATGCTATGTGCTTTGGACTGCAGGAAGGATTTAAGACTAGAATGTGCTGTGTGTGTGGCGAGCGTAGCAGTTTACAATTCATGAGCGGTTGAAAATGTCTTGCTTGCCAAGAATGCTGTGCCTTTGTTTGAGACTGCCAAAGGGAATACTACTGATTGAAGGGTCACTAGTTGAGCGAGGAGCAAATACTTGCTTCAACAATAAAATAAATACACGATTATAAAATGCATTATCTTTACTGTACACGGTATTGTAACATTGCAGTCTGCCAATAATTTATGGTCCCTTAATTCACTTTCATAGGAGGTGTGGCAGCCGAGTGGTTCAGGTGCTTGGGTACAATCCTGGAAGTTGTGGGTTCAAGTCTTGCTGATCTCATGCAGAAAGACAGTCTCCTTTGTGTACTGGTGGCTTTAGAAACCAGCATGCCTTAACCTCATCAGCCCAGTGAACTGCATGGGACAGACTGACTTTTTGACCTCATGTTCCTCTCACTTCATGAGGTACTGTGTATTACAGGGTTTAATGGCATGCCTTTGGGGTGGCTCAATGAGGAAATGGCTGTGTTGCTTGTATTCTAAAAGCATCAGAGTACTGCTGCCACAAGTCATCTGTTCCTACATGACATTTGTTTCACTAAATAAAAGACGTTGACGAGCAATAGGGCATTATTGATACCTGAAATAACAAGGAAACAATCAAATAAACCCCCCCTTAGGAAAAAAACACCCACCCCATTATTCTCTGTGAAGTGCCTTAACCTGAGCTCACTGAAGTCAATAGGAAGCTTTCCATTGCCTTCATGGGCTTTGGATCAGGCCCTATTTGCACAAAACATTACAGTGAAATACAGCTTTACTTAGTCAAGTGTCATTCCTATGAATTATATCCCCCAAATGGTTACAAATTCAATAAATCAATTACAGAGATAAATATTACCAAAGGGGAAGAGAAATGAAGAGTTATAGGCAAAGGAGGAAAGAGACTTTCAAATCTCAGCTAAAACTAAGGCCTTGTCTATATGCAAATTTGTGAGTGGCAGATAAGGAACAAAAGCCATACTGGGTCAGACGAAAGGTCCATCTGGCCCAATATCCTGTCTTCCGACAGTAGCCAATGCCAGGTGCCCCAGAGGGAATGAACAGAACAGGTAATCATCAAGTGATCCATCCCCTGTCGCCCATTCCCAGCTTCTGGCAAACAGAGGTTAAAGACACCATCCCTGCCCATCCTGGCTAATAGCCATTGATGGACCTATCCTCCATGAACTTATTTAGTTCTTTTTTGAACCCTGTTTTAGGGCTTGTCTACTCTGGCAACTGCCATGGCAGCGCTTTAACATGGCTTGTGTAGTCGTGGCAGAGCACTGGGAAAGAGCTCTCCCAGCGCTCTAAAAAACCCACCTCCACGAGGGGCATAGCTACCAGCGCTGATGCACTGTCTACACTGGCGCTTTACAGCGCTGAAGCTTGCTGCGCTCAGGAGGGGGGGCGGAGGGGCGGGTGTTTTTTCACACCCCTGAGCAAGAAAATTGCAGTGCTGTAAAGTGCCAGTGCAGAGGAACCCATAGTCTTGGTTATCGTTATCACATGGCTGCCTGCTGCAAGGTTCTACATCCTTCTGATACATCAAGTGATGGCTATTGTCAGAGACAAGATACTGGGCTAGATAGCATTTGAGTCTGGACCAGTATGACAATTCCTAAATTAAACTGATTTAATTAATCTGGCACTAGTTTGTGTGTAAACACCCTTATTTCAGTTTAAGAATAATTTATTTAGGCTTAGCTTAATCAGTACCGGAGCCAATTTAAAAGTGACCCCCTTGATCAAAAAACCTCACAGACCTTAATTTATATTAATTTAAGCCACACAAACTCAAATAATAGTGTCTACACACAAACTTGCACTGGCTTAACTAAATCACTAAAAATACACCTTTAGTCTGTATGTCAACAGCCCTTGGGGTTAATGAGGTTGAGATGTACTTAGATTGTGAGCTCCTTGTGGCAGGGACTATCTTTTTTGTTACATTTGTTTAGTGCCTAGCTAAATCGGGTCACAGTCAATGGTTAGGGTCCCTATGTGCTTCTGCAATACAAATAAATTCTTCTTAATAATAAAAATAATGAAGGGATTCTCAGATGACAAGGAATGCAGAGGCAAAGGCTCTTGCACTGCCAGTGGCCAGATTACATAGTGACAGAGAAGAAGCCAACAGTAAATCTATAGTGGGAGGTGGAAGGGAAGTAGAGAGAGGGACTGGGAATTCCCCCCACCCTTTAAATTAAGAAGGGATATATTAAATTGGATTCTGCAATGAATGAGAAGCCAGTAAAAGTGTCACGGGACGGGAGTCATATGGTCATGCTTGCATGCAATGTGAAAACGCCACTAGTAGCAATTCACCACATGTTGGTCAGTGGAAATATGGGAGAAGAGAGAGATTTTTAATAGCTAAGGTAAAATAATATGATCTTACTAAGTGCTCTACCTCAGTTCCTTAATCTGTAAAATGGGGATAATAATACTTACTTCCTATCTGACAGGGATTAATTAATGTATGCCGTGTTGTTGTAGCCAGGTTGCTTCCAGACTATTAGAGAAATAAGGTGGGCGAGGTAATAGCTTTTATTGGCACAACTTCTTTTGGAGGGAGAGAGAGAGAGAGCACAACAAGCTTTTGTGCTTACATAGAGCTCTTCTTCAGATCTGTGAAGAGCAGCTCTGTGTAGCCTCAAAAATTTGTCTTTCATCATCAGAAGTTGGTCTAATAACGGGGATTAATGAATGTTTGAAAAATGCTTTTAAAGGGAAAAGATGATGCTATAAGTGGTAAGGATTATTATAGCTTTATTAAGTATTATTTTTAAAAATAAGTGAGTCTTTTTGTGAGTCAGAGCTTCCAAAAGCCTGAAATCTCTACATTAAGAGTGAAGCAAATGGAATCAGCTTGAAAGTACAATAGTTAAATAAGCAACATTTCTACCCCCATAAAAATGTCTTGTAACAAACAGTAAAGGTCTTATGTAAGCATAAGGCATCAGCTGTATGGCTTGTTTAAAAGGAGGCAGTTGCCAAGGCAAGTACTCTGCATGTGTGTGTTGAGAAGTTAGTTTTCCACATCAGCTCTAGCCCATAAAAAAGTATGTTGACTACTATTTGTGAGCAGCTCATTAAAAAAATAGTCCTCAACTCAATAAGGAGGAGCTTGTAAAGTTTACAGAGTCCAAAAAGCCTTCATGCGTCAAGCCGAATGTTGGGAAAGTAATTAATTGCAGGGCAGCTTGAATACCCTGTCCCTTTTGTCCAGACAGTTCAGTTGTGTTCTGTCCCAGAATGGTACAATCATTATCTATGGCCAGATGCTCCTGTGATTTCTTGACACCTGAATGTTTTACATTGCTAATACAGCTTTAATGCAAGATAACTAATTGGATGAGGACCACCAGAGTGAGTGGTTACAGCAGCTCAGGTGGGGGAGTGACTTCCCTCTCCTTCCCACCATCTCTCTCACTTTCACCCCCGGGTTTTAATTATTCTACCACACCTTACACAGAGATGTGAAAATGCTATAAAAGCCCCTATACTTGCAAATAAAGTTAACCAGACACAGTAATTAAGGAGAGGAGAATAGCTGCAATTTGTGTATTTTCCAGGGGTTAGGGCTCATGTTTTTCCACAGTGGTGAAAAAAAGAAAAACAACACCCAATCAGGATTGCATTTAATTATCCTGTGGTCCCAGGTGGCCTTCACTTTTCCATGCCTGTTAGCCACTGAATGCTATCAGAACTGCTTAGCTGAAAGCTCCCTTTGGCATGTTTGATGGGCATTGCAAATCCTCCTGCAGAGTTCCCTTTCATGTCAAGACAATAGCAAGCACAGGGAAACATCCCCATATGTCCTTAGCTCTACTTCCCCCTTTGCTTTGCAGGTTATAGTCAGCACTCTTAACTATGACCAATGATCGATTTGGTTTATGCCCAGCAGCTTCCTTGGTGAAGAGTGTGTGTGTGTGTGTGTGTGTGTGTGTGTACATGAAATAGCGAGTGGGGGTGGGGCTGCTCACAGCCTTAATTCAAGATCCTCCTTTTTATCAGAAGAGAATAGCAACATCTGCTACTTTGTCCACTGAGTGCCTACTCTAATTTTCAATCTCATTCCTTTCTAATTTATTAATATTTATATCTTTAGATACAGAAAAAAGTGATCGCAAATCAAAACAGCTATTTCCCATCTTATTTTTCTTTTAATTATGGTTGTGTGTCATAATCATCTTGTTTCAGAACAACAAGAATTATTGTATTATAATCCCATATAGCCTGACTCCTTTGGGGATGGGGTACCTATATTCACCAAGTAAAAGGCAAATTAAAACAACTTACAATCCATGATTTAAAGTCCAATTCTTATTAACCTGATCTAATTTTGGACTGTGAAAATTTTCTACAAACTATAATTTTGTGTTAATACTGGATTTATAAAGATTGGGGGAGAAAAATCCACTTGGGAGCCGTTACTACTGCCACTGGAATTGTGCTGAATTTCTCATTTCTGTCCATTTGATTGGAAATTTAAATCATCTTGCATTTCAGGATATTGGTAGCCTCATAAGATACAGAATCTGACAGTTTATGGCCTCAGTCTATATCTTGCTGTCTTTAAAGGAAAGGTAGTAAAAAATGAAATTACGGAAAACAGATAAATGCCAAAATCCTTTGATGTTGTATCTTGTAATTATCACATCTGCTGCAAAGCATCTGAAAAATGGCTCTGGAAGCCTGCCATGCTCCAAAACAACTCACACAATGAAGGGGAGCAGGACAGTAAAGGACAACTGATAATGAGTTTTTTAAATGAAAGTTTAACCTTGTAGCAGTAGGTCTTGCTTCCTCCCTCTTTTGTTGTTGCTTCTGTTGGATTTTCATCTAAAACCCATGATTTCTCTCCTTCCTCCCCCACCCCCACACACTTTGCAATGCCATCTGATGTCATAAGCAACAGAGGGTCCTGTGGCACCTTTAAGACTAACAGAACCACAGGACCCTCTCTTGCTTTTTACAGATTCAGACTAACATGGCTACCCCTCTGATCTCTGATGTCATGTTTAGGAAATGTAGCATGGGAACAAATTCATCCTTGCATAGGAAGATGGGCTAGCGGGGGAAAAGAGAATGAGCTTTGTCTTTTCATTCCCCTAAGCTGTATTTTTTCAATATTATAAACTCATCCGTAAAGCTGGAATCGGCTAAAACTTCTCTGCAGTAAGTTTTAAAATTTTTTTGTTAGATGTAGTTTAGATTGGCTACGTGTGTGTATATGGAAGGGAGGAGGAGGAAGGGGATGACTAAACATTATGTGATTTAGAGTCTGAAATAAGAACAGCCATATTGGGGCAGACCAATGGTCCATCTAACCCGGTGTCCTGTCTTCCAACAATGGCCAGTGCCAGACACTTCAGAGGAAATGAACAGAATAGGGTAATTATTGAGTGATAGAGGTTTAGGGACACACGGATCATGGTGTTGTGTCCCTGACCATCTTGGCTAATAGCCATTGAAGGACCTTATCCTCCAAGAACTTATCTAATTCTTTTCTGAACCACATATAGTTTTGGCCACTGGTTGACTGCACATTGTGTGAAGTATATAAATAAAAGCTTATGCTTCTAAAGCGGCTGGAAAGCACCTTGAGCAACTTTCTTCAGAGGAGCTATCTGAGGCCTTGATACTGCAATTCACTGCCCATGGGCAAAGCTGTTCAGCCACATGAAATGAATTGCAGGATCAGGGCCTGAGTGTAGAGTACAAGCTATCAGTCCAAAATGTACACTAATGCCTGAGTATTTTCAGACCAAAAAAATTAGTTGAGCTACAGTAGTACAAAAATCTGCTATATGTATCCATAATTCCTTCTAGGAGGACTTATAGTTCATTTATTTACAGCTGGTCTAATTCTGCCACCCTTACTCAATGGAACTAATTAGGGAGCAAGATATTACTCATCCTTAAGTATGGTGACAGGATTAGGCCCGATAGAGTTGAGGTGATAATGGCAGTGGGTTGTGGACAATGGATTTAAATATTATAGGTGGGGCAGGAAGCACCACTTATTATTAATGTTCCTAAACTTCCCCTTATAATTCCCTGTTTTCAATTGCTTATAACTGTTTACGCTGAAAGTTTCCATGCTGGGTGTCTCCCTCAGTATGAATATTTTTGGAAAGTTTCAGCCAAATCAGTTCAGCCATTTCTGAGAACAAGGCTATTTAAAACAAGTCTGGCAACCTTTCCTTTGAGAAGTTCTAGTGCCCCCATCATTTGGGTCAGGGACTTGAAATTTGCAAGGGGAGTGGCCTTTGTATCTGAGACGTGACTTTTGCTGTTCCTGTGAAAATCCTCCCAAATTTGGCCATGTTATAAACCATCAGAAAAAAGTCAGTTTATACCTGCTCACTAGAGGCAGAATTTAGCAGCTAAAACCTTAGAAGATTTCACCCTCACTAATGACAGGTTTCAGGGTAGCAGCCGTGTTAGTCTGTATCCTCAAAAAGAACAGGAGTACTTGTGGCACCTTAGAGACTAACAAATTTATTAGAGCATAAGCTTTCGTGGACTACAACCCACTTCATCGGATGCATAAGCATCACTAAGCTTCCATCCCAGCACAGGTCCTAGCGCTGACCAGATTGTGGATTGACATGTAGGTGACCAGGAAGTTGCTTGGAGTCTTTAGTGGGTGGGATGTAGACTTCAGGGGACTGCAGGAAGAGAAAGGATGGTTTTGTGTTTATTAAGCAGTTGAATGACACCTTACAGGCTCTAGAAAATTAGATTCTATTTCTGCCACTGCCAACATTTTGAGAGGTGGTCACTAATGGTATGTCCCTATGCCTGATTGAATTAAGTTACAGCTGAGAGTGCCAATAGAACCAGCGTTTTGAATGCATGAAATGCAATATAATGCTAAGTAGTCAGGTCCTAGTCACCTCCAGTTGGGTGCCCAAGATTAGTTAGTGGATACTTTTGACCTTAATTTCTCTGCCTCCATTCCCATCTGTAAAATGGAGATGATACCCCCACCTCGCAGGAGTGTTGTGAAAATCAATTTGTAAATCACTTAGATACTCTACATAATCTCTGTCTTCACAGTAGGGTTTGAATCATGTGCAGTAAATAAGGCATGGGGAGGAGAGCCAAAGGTTGAACAATGAACAGAAAACAAAACATTGATTAGCTTTTCATTAACTGAGCACCATCCATTGCCTGCACTGAATGAGGCAGGACTCCTGTGGAAAAAATAGTATGTGATCATGTAAATAAACACTGTATCATAATGCGTAGGCACAAGAGGCTAAATTAAGGTTGAAAAGATAACAGTCAGATAGGGTCAGACCAGTGGTCCATCTAGCCCAGTATCCTGTCTCTGACAGTGGCCAGGTGCCAGATGCTTCAGAAGGAATGAACTGAACAGGCCAATTTTGCGTGATTCATCCCAGCTTTTGGGAGTATAACCTTTATCCTAACATTCCCTAAGTTTTGAGTGCTTGATATTGCAATAATTAATAGTGCTTTTGTAATTTGTGTACATAATAAATAATAAAATGGTCTATACTTTGAAATGGAAAGGGTGAAATTGTAGCATTTTGCTTGCAGCATAAATAGGGAACAGTGTGTTGTCGCATTGACCCAAGTGGTCTGGTACATCTCTTTCTCCTCCCTTGATTTTTCCCGTGGAGTGTCAGGCACTCCCTGGGACACACTGAAGGAGCAATCCCTAGGGATTGCAACTATGGCCAGCTCCTGTGGATTCATGGAGGTGTTGAAGAGGCTCTTTCCTTCACAAACCCATGTGAGGACATGTCACATTCTGGTGCAAACAGCATATAATCAACATTGTCCAAGGCCTCTGAAGCCATTATTATTGTATATGCTGTTTCAATAAGCAGATTTTGGGGAAAGATTTGGAACATTCCACTTTTGTGTTCTTGTGTTTGTCTCCGTTTGCATATTTGCTTGTTTTATTAAATTTCAAAATATGACTAAAATATTAATATGTAGATTAAACACTAGGTGTGGCACTCTACTTCAAAGTAGTACCTTGGAATCCCCATATTCATTGCTGTCATATAATTATGATGTTTTGTACAAAGTATGCCTTGTGAGGTATCATTTTAAAAGTCTTTATCTGTTAAACATTAATATCCCGGTAGATTGTATGAAGCATTACTATATGTGCTACTGAAATATGTAGTGAGGTTGGGAGATGCCCACAGCCAACCTTTCAATTGCAACAAAGGAGCAGCCAGATTTGTGCTGATGGCCCATTAAAGGGAATCCACTCTCCCAATGGCCATCCCAGAGACTTCTCAATAAAGCATGTATGCAATGGAGACTGCTTGACCAATAGGGACTGCCTGAGCCCCACGTTACAGCAAAGACCTTTCCAGCAAGCTGGAAGAAAATATAAAATAGGGGAAGTGACATCATCATTTGGGTTCACTCCCCTCTGGAAGAAAAAGACATGGTTGGAAGAAAGAGACTTTGAACTTGTACCAGGCTGGAAAAAGAGTCCCAGTCTGTGTATCGAGGAACTGCAGCCTGCTTGTGCCATCTGTCAGGGTGAGACACTGTTTGATTCAAATTCCGTTCAATTTGAAGAAATAAAAATAAATTCACAGTCTAAGTTCTAAAGTAACCAACTTTGATCACTATGCTTGCTAATCACTTAAAATCTATCTTTCTGTAGTTAATAAATCTCTTTTCTATTTTACCTAAAACTTTGTGTTTTGATTGAAGTGCTTGGGAAATCTCAGCTCAGGTTACAAAGGCTGGTGCATGTCCACTTTCCTTCAAAGAAGTGGCAAACTAGGTAATAAGCTTACACTGGCCAGGCTTCTGACCCCTACAAGACAGTACAGTTCTGGGGTGCAAGGCTGGGGAGCTCAGGGTAATTGGCTGGAGCTTCCCTATTGATTATTCATGAGTGGCTGGGAGATCATTCATATAACGCAATTGGGCATGTCCCTGCCTTTGGATGTCTGTGTAAGTGCAGTGCCCATCAGAGCTTTGTAGGTTGACATCAGCATCACAGTGTGAGAGGCAGCCCAGGTTGGGGTGTTTGGAGGGCTCAGTAGTCCCACAGCCCAGGTTGTACCTCAGGGGCCCCATCACACGAGGGGATCTGATTTTGAACTAATTATACTGATGTAAAATCTGGAGTAAGTGCACTAACAGTGGAGTTACTCTGTATTTATACCCATAAAACAGACAGACCGTCCAGCTGTCATACACTTCTTTGAAACTGAAGCCATTGCATTCTCAATGGGGAAATAATGTTCATAATAAGGTGCCGTACACAATCTCAAAGACAATTTTCCCCCTTATTTCTTTTGTACAGCCCTTGCACCTCTCCCATGTGAGATTAGACACAAAAGACCAGATAATGCTCTCCTTATAATGGGGCTACTTGCAGAGTGGAATGCTACTGGGATCAGCGTCTGCCCCAAAACAGAGTGGTGAAATAGCCTTACAGCATTCTGTGAAAGGCAGGAAGCTTATGTTTACAGGTTCTCTCTATTTCCTAGCCTTTCATGCAGAGGTGCTGCAGGAATCAAAGAAAACACTGTTCTTCCATACCGTATGTTACAGCACGACACCTTCTGCAGTGCCATGGCTACAATGGTGTGAGCACAGGAAGACATGAGAGCCATAACTGTGAATTAATTGGCTGTGTGCAGAGCTAAACCAGACAACATTCAGCAGCTTTTCCCATGCTTAATTATAGATACAGAATAGGCATGGCAACATCAAGCAGCATAGCTCAACACAAAGGAACGAGAGTGTGTGTTATTAACTGTGTGTGGCAATTTGGGGGTCAGGGACTGTTTATATGTCATGTGTGTGAAGTGCTTAGCACAGTGTGGCCCCATTCCTTCACTGAGGCCTCTAAGCATTACAATACAAATAAATGATAATGCTAATTGGAGCGAGGCAGTGCTGTTTTACTTAAGGCCAAAGTTGAATAGTAAAATCAGGATGTTCCAGGGCTGGTGGTGTAGGAGGGTTTATTTTCTGCAGCAATGGTTGTGGTAAAATGTATTTTTGCTGCTTCTTCAGCTTTTTATGAGAAATCCTAAAAGCCACGTCTCCAAAACTGGAGACTTGGCAGCAAGACAAAAGAGAATGTTGTCCCATTCCCGTCCAAGTGGTTTCTGAGAAGATGGCCAGGGGAATCATTGTGCATGATAAATGAGTCAACCTTCTGATTTTAATGTAGCAAGTAAAAATCCTAGAATGAAATAAAGATGTCTGTATCTCTCGCCCACCATTTGCTTTCGGGAAATACTGAGCACCTGCTTGTAAATGATCCTGAGTTTATGCAGCTGACAAAGGGGAAAAAAAACGGGGGGGGGGGGGAAAGGTGTTCAACTAATTCTTTTAAGTGCTGCAGTATAGACAGCACAGGCACCCTTTATGAAGCCTGAAGTGAATAGTCAGGATGTTTTTAGAACCTATTCTCCCCCCTTGTTTTTCCACCAGAGAAGCTTGGTGAAGATGTATCTAGTGACATCAGAATGCTTTCAGAAAGGCTGATAGTGGTGCAGCAATGAAAACCTGCTTGAAATCATTCCTTGATAGGTCCACTCAGGTTTCAGAGTCATAGTTCCCATTGTAACATTAATCATAGGGGTGTTTTCTTTAATGTACCAACAAAGTCAATCTGATAGGAAAGCAACACTGACATTGTCTTTGGTTGCAAAACCATAATCAAGGTAGAAATAAAAAAATAAATCACTTCCTCTCCACAAACACGTGGCAAGCTTTGTACTTTTACCATTTTACATTTAAGTTGTTTATCTCTCATCTATCTAGATCAAGTGATCTTTGGGAAAGAGCCCGGGGCTAGATTTTTAGATGTCTAAAAATGCAGATAGGCATTTAGTGGAATTTTCAAGAGTATCATTAGGTGCCTAGGCGCTTTTGAAAATAGCGCTGGGTGCCTCTCTGTACCTTTCGGCACAGTCATCAAACTATTGCCTGGTGGGACAGGATGGCCCGACCACTGTAGGAAAAAAAGAAGATAGGAGGAAGAAAAGGTAGGAATAAGAAAAAAGGTGATATACTTATAAAAGGGTGTATCAATTTTTAGTTTATTATCATCTACACCCAAAGTCTTTAGTCTTATTTCCCCACAAATTCTCTTGCCTCTCAGGCAAGTCCACTGTTTTCTAGGGAAGCAGGCCCCTGTTGATGTCCCACCTCCCTAAACTCAGTACCTTCATTCCAAGGCAATGAGCTCTTCTCCTTCCTGGAACTATTCCCCTCCACACTTCTTAGGGCTCCCAGTTTTCTTGAGTGCTACTCATCTTGCTTTCTCCTTTTGAAATGAGCTGGATCTGGCTTATTTAGGTTCAGACCCCTCTCATTCCCAGCAGCCTCTGCGAGGACTGGCTAATTGAAATCAGCTGCTTGGGCATTGGTTTTTCTCTCCCCAACCCTCATGTGACAGTTCACTGAGTCATACCTTTAAAAATCTGGCCCCTACCTGACAATCAGTCCTGAGTGCATAGTTGCACTGCCCCTCAAGCAAAACAGGTTTAGTTCACACTTCAACCCCAGCTTCTCCCATATTCCAGAAGAGAAGTAACCTACATGAGGTCTTTTCCTGGCACAGCTCACTTCCTCCTGTTGCTTATCTCAGCTGGTAGGGGTGGAGCTAAGTCTCAGCCCACTACCACCCCTGCTTTTCCACTCATTGCACATTCAGGGTAGGGCTTAGCAGCCCAGTGGTAGCTTCTTCCCCACTGCATTACCACTTGTGATACAAGTAGCTTATGCAGGGGAGTGAAGTGGCTCCTTATATTCACTGATTCCTCTGCACAGGAATGCAGCAAGGTTCACATTCTGCCCCTGTGTTTGTACAATGCCTAGCATAATGCTAACTGCTACCCAATAATAATGATCTGAGACTATGTTTAATAGTTTGATTACTGTACTAGAGTTTCCTGTAGGTGAGAATGTTGTATCTCTTAATATCAGTTAACTAACCTATGACTCTTCTGAGAAGGAATTTGCAAATGAACTTTAGAAATTTCAGAGGAGGTGGTAACAAGCAAGATGCGAGCACAGTGGCATTTACTGTATATTTGTATAATCAGCATTTAAAGAGCACATCTAATTGCACAGCTTCACCTACTAGACAGGTCTGATCAGAAGGAGAACAGATGGATTTTTCCAGATTGTGGGTGCACCCAGGAGTGGCATGGAGTGGGGTTACTGCAAAGAGACATTGTGCAAGAAGCAAGCAGAATTGCACTCTCTGAGCTGAGGAGAGTGGCATCTCACAGCCAGGAAACAAACAATGGGTGTAGGGGGATGCAAAGGTGCTGGGGAGAGAGCTCCTTTACCCAAGAAGCCAGGAGACATGGCCAGGTTTGGCCCCCTTTTACATCCTTGAGAAAGGAGAAAGAGTTGTGGGCAGGGGGGAGGTGGTGTGTACAGCCAACACTTAAAGTGGTCTGTAAGGAGTGATTGTGTATGTGTGTGTGTGTTTGTGTGAAGTGTGTGTGGGGGGGTCCTCTCATATTCTGGGAGCAGTGACATTGGTAAGAATGCTTAAAGTGCACTCCCAGCTCAATGAATAAGGTTCCTTTGCCCCATGTCTGCAACCCCCTGTGACACCCTCTTTTACTATATGCCCACCCCTCACACACTGTAAGCACTGGGAACAGCAGCCAGCGCCAGAAAGTTGAGAGGATCAGACTTTTGCCTTCCTACAGGTGACAAGGAGTGACAGAAAGTTCATTGTCCTTGCAGGCAGCCAAGGAAACATGGGGAAGACAGAAAAAGTGATCATATATTTATTCATTAAAACCAACACATTAGATGGAGTCTCTGGGCAAAGTCAGGACAGGCCCTCCCCGTGGGAATCCCCGTGTTTCTCTCCCACAAATTGGAATTTTTCACCAGAGCACTGCGCCTGAACTCAACTGGTGGAGCTCCCATCTTTTATAGCCGTCTCTGGCTACTAGGCTTGGGGCCCAAGTCTGTAAGTCTGAGTTCCAGGGTTATTCCTTACTTACATGAGTAGTTGCACTGAGACAGTATCCCTTCAGGACAGTTGTGACGTTGTGCAGTCTATAGGGTTTTATAAAAATAAAAGTGAATATAATGTAACTGGAATATGCTTCATGCAAAAGGTCTCGTTAGGTATCATTACAAAGTTTATAATCTACTGAGTGTAATCATGCTATTTGTATAAATGTACCACTCTTGTATCTAAAACTAGAAATATGAAATATAACTCTGAGGGCCTATTGTAATTATGTAAAGTGTGGGTCATTAAGGATGGTTTGGAATCTTGATGACTCCCATTGTCTGCAGATGGCTGTATTTACCTGTGAGTCTTCCTGTATGTGTGTGTGCTGGCAAGTGAGTAATGAAGTCTTGCAGTGACATGTGATCATGTCACCTGAACTGGAATCCATCTTTAACCTGGTGCTTTTCCAGTGAGGGGGAGGTGGAAACCCAGAGGGAGAAAGGGTTCCCGCCTTATGCAAAAGATACATAAAGGGGTGGAAGAGAAGCGGGGGGGGGGGGGGGGG